>NC_069499.1:1248483666-1249083666 GCF_027579735.1 Bombina bombina
ATGCTCACATTAGCAATCCTCATCATATGAGGTATTTATAGGCATTCAGTGTGGATCGTCTTTCAATAGGGGTTTTAAATCATAAACAGGATGTAAAACGATGTTTAAAATGCAAGTGGTTAAAAAACTAATTATAAAACAGTATAAAAACCGTTTGGCAAATTCTATAAATTCACCAACTATGAGTCATAAAATGATTTAGAAACAAAGCACTAATCACTTAGTGTACACCTAATGCATTTCGAAGGGTATAATCATATGTCCTTCTTCTTTAGAGGTTTTATGATTTAGATTTTATGTTTAAGTATCGGACTTTTAAAGATGGAGGATGCGGCACGCCTCCCATCTCAAATCATCACTGATTTCTTCACTGGTGTCACGTGTACGTGATGTGTTCTGTGAAAACCTACGTGTTATTTTAGTATTTTGTTTATGCTGTATGGAATTAGGGATTAATTCCTCTCCCATTCTAAGTTCAATAGTTGCAGGGGCTTTATATTAAATAACGAACTGATCGTGTGTTGTGTTTAGTGCTACTCTATAATGATTGGTTCAGAGTGTCACGTGTATCATGACACTTTGAAACAACTAATTCTGGAATACATCTCTATCTATTTTATGAAAGCATAAGTACTTAGTATTCATTTCAGTTTTATAGAATTTAAATTTGGGATTAAATAGTATCGTAATTTCATCTAATAAAAGTGTAAAGGTTAAAAGGTTAAAATTGGGACTAAGTGATATAGTGGTTATATATTATTAGCATATCCACGATGCTTGTTAAAAAGACATTTTTTTATCCTATATAACAATTATATTTTGTGTCATCTCCTGTACAAGCGCTAGGTATAAATATATATGTTACCAAAATATCATCAGATATATATATTTATATATAAATATGTATTTCATGTGAGGTTAACACAAAGGAGAATATAAAATCAGGTTTGCGCAAGAGTGCACGTGATATTCTAACTACAGATTTTTGCACTCGTCTGGTTAGCGCAAGAGCGAAAACAGTTTACTTTCAACTAATAATTTGAGCGCAAAATCTAGTGCAATTATCAAGAGCATTAATTGTGCTCCACTCATAATCTGGCCCTTATTGTTTAATGTTCCTTTAATAACAATGTCTGATAAAAATTATTTTAAAAAAAAATATTACATTGAAAAGTTATAAGGGATCAAAGATATGAGGTCTCAGGTGTTAGAAAAAAAAATGCCTGCAAAGGGCTTTAACATAGAGATACATACATAAACATATCTAAATATGTATATGTTTGTGTGTGTGTATGTATGTATATATATATATATATATATATATATATATATATATCTATATATAAAGCTTCACACACCTTGCAACACAGCTGTGTTGCGAGGTGTGTGAAGCTTTGTGTGAATTTGGATCTCTGCACCAGCAGTTAACACAAGTTAGAGTGCAGTGGTAAGACTGTGTGTATATATATATGTGTGTGTGTGTACTGATGTTTTATGTATTTATGTGTTATACTGTATATTTACTGTACATATTTCACATTCCAATGTTCATCACTTATTTATAATTTTTTGGTAAATACATATTCCTATATATTTTTCTATATATACCTATACATTTATATCTATTCCTATAGATATATAGGTATAGATATGGATTTTAAATGAACAGTATCATAAATCAAACCATATTTAAAGAAGAATATAAGAAGGATATTCCTTCTTAAAGAAAGAAAGGGAATTCAGCACTCTTTTTAATATTGAACACCAATTATGTTTATTTACTCATTAAAACAACAAGAAAAAAGGGTCTCTTCATTGCACCATCCATAAAAAGTTACACACAAAACCATAACTGCTAATTATCATATTGCACATAAATCTCACACCTAAAGTAACAATGTTATGTGAGCTGGTGATAAAACCTGTATAATCTGGGTATTAAACAGAGAAACCTGCATTATTAAAATGTGCTTGAAATTAATAGCAGGAAGACTACCGTCCAATATATATGGTGAAAGAGGCCATGTAGGGCATTGAGTAATAGATACTGAAAACAAAAGTTCCGGTAAATTCACCCCCGGTATCCACCGCACTTAAGGTTAGACCGGCAATGTTAGAACAAAGCAACTTCAGTGTGGTAATGCTTACGTGACCAAGCATCTGAGAAGTGGCTCACAATTCCCTCCTGGGACTCCCTTTCACGGGAGCTCGTAAACAAATAAGTACTTGATTTTCTGTGAAGCCCTCCTCTTTTCCTGACGTCACTCAGCAGCATGTATGGAACTCCAAAATAGAGCAAGCTGACTTGTATTCCAAAGGTAATACTCAGTGGGAGATAAACATACACAAAAAACCTTTGCTGTGTTGTAAAATGCTTCCTCCCATCATGGTTCCGTATTAGGTTCAAATCAAATCCAAAACAGTCAGCATCCAGGTGAAATGGCACTCAATCATCACACTCTGTATCAACTCTGTATCAAAAGCTCACAGGATACAATAACATCAGGGTATTGTGGTCAAAAAGTCATCCAGACTCATTCTGTGTAACAGCATGATGCAAAAAGCCTTTATGCCAACATCATATCTGTTTCACCCCTAAGGCAGACTCACACTGGGGCTTCATCAGGGCAATCATCTACTAGACTCTTGGCAGCCTTTTTAAACCTTAATTAGCCCAGTCTTCTTTGTGCAGTTTTACCTATTGCTCTTAAAGGTACATATCACAATACATTTCACATGCTAATTTTTTTTTTGCAAAAGTCAGAAATTCTGTATACTTCTCAAGGAAGGATATGGCTTACACCTCCCCTGAATTAACACCAATAATTATAAGGTCCATTACATTTGATATAATTGCTTAATCTGCAACATATAGTATGCTCCAAGATCCAAAAATTTATAGAAAAGAAGCATAATCTACTTTATCATTTAGGCCTAATGGAAGTCTTGTCTTGAGTACAAAGATTCACCTCGCTTCCTTTTGAAGTAAAATTTTGTCAATATCACCCCCTCTATTGCTTACGTTTACTTTGTCAATGGCAATAAACTTTAAAGAACCAGGGTCTCCTGCATGGTACTTTTTAAAGTGTCTAGCAACATTAGTGTCTCTTTTATAGAAAATGTCATCCCTATGTTCCTGAATTCTATCTTTAAGGACACGTTAAGTTTTCCCTACATAGAAACGAGGGCAGACACAGTGTAACAAATAGACAACCCCACAGAATCACAGTTCAAAAAAATACCTAAGGGGGGTAAGATACTAAAAATGAGTGAGGAGCGCCAAAAGGTATGTAAAGTATATATTTATATATTAAATGTAAAAGATAACAATAAGTACATATTGGATACACATTCCAATGAGTAAAAAAATAAAAACAATAAAATCACAATTATGGATAAAATCACAATCAATAGATTACTAAACAAAGCTAAAAACAAGCTATAAGGTGCACCTTAAAAAGAGAAAAAAGGTTGAGTATTTAAATGTCTCTGATTCCTGTCATTCAGTAAAAAAAGTCACATCAAAGAAATAGCCAAATATTTATGTGTTCCAGTGTTGTGGTGCTCCGGTGTGTAGTGGTAAAGACTCCAATACCAAAAAAATATAAAAAAATATAAAAAAAATAGGGATTAATGACCCTAGAACTTAACAAATATGTCCAACAAGTGAAAAAATTAACTAGATGTGATAAAAAATATCAAATAGTGAAAAATGAATCAAAAAATTAAAAAAAATAAGTATCAAAGTGAATAAAACAAAACAAAAATATGAGAAATATCCTTATAGAAACTCTTCTCTGTGGTGTGTAGAATCTTGTAAAGTGTTGAATGAAAGTGTCTTTCTAGTAACCTATAAAGATATATCACAATAGTGCAATAGTGCTAAAATTCTTATGTAACAAATTGAAATGAGGCTTACCAATACTGTTGACGCGTTTCGGCCCTAGGTCATAGGCCTTTATCAAGACTAGTGTATGGTAATGCCTCTAAGCCTAAAATAGTGTATGTAATGATATGTTAATTTCTACTTCCTGTGTTTTTTGTGCCAAAACTCTTGACTTCCTGTGTATCAAAAGATCCTCAGCTTCCTGTGTATCAAAAAATATATAGACACAGGAAGTCAAGAGTTCTGGCGCCAGAAACACAGGAAGTAGAAATTAACATATCATTACATACACTACATAAGGCTTAGAGGCATTACCATACACTAGTATTGATAATGGCCTATGACCTAGGGCCGAAACGCATCGACAGTATTGGTAAGCGTCATTTCAATTTTTTATATAAGAATTTTAGCACTATTGCACTATTGTGATATATCTTTGTAGGTTACTAGAAAGACACTTTCATTCAACACTTTAGAAGTTTCTACACACCACAGAGAAGAGTTTCTATAAGAATATTTCTTATATTTGTGTTTTGTTTTATTCACTTTAGTTTTTTTCGTTTTTTGATTAATTTTTCACTATTTGATATTTTTTATCACATCTAGTTAATTTTTTCACTTGTTGGACACATTTGCTAAGTTCTAGGGTCATTAATCCCTATTTTTTGATATTTTTTGATATTTTTTTGGTATTGGAGTCCTCACCACTCCACACCGGAGCACCACAACACTGGAACACATAAACTTTTGGATATTTCTTTGATGTGACTTTTTTTACTGAACGACAGGAATCAGAGACATTCAAATACTCAACCTTTTTTCTCTTTTTAAGGTGCACCTTATAGCTTGTTTTTAGCTTTGTTTAGTAATCTATTGATTGTGATTTTATCCATAATTGTGATTTTATTATTTTTATATCCACATATTGTAATGTGTATCCAATATGTACTTATTGTTATCTTTTACATTTAATATATAAATATATACTTTACATACCTTTTGGCGCTCCTCACTCATTTTTAGTATCTTACCCCCCTTAGGTGAGCTAGAGCACCTATGTGTAGAGCGACTTAAGTATTTCCCAAAGCGCTTAGCCTCACAACTCACAATACTCAGATTATATAGGTTTTATCACCAGCTCACATAAGATTGTTAATTTAGGTGTGAGATTTATATGCAATATGATGTATCCTAATGTTTCATATCTTAATAATTAGCATTTATGGGTTTGTGTGTAACTTTTTATGGATGTTGTAACGAAGAGACCCTTCTTTCTTGTTGTTTTAATGAGCAAATAAACATAATTGGTGTTCAATATTAAAAAGAGTGCTGAATTCCCTTTCTTTCTTAAAGAAGGAATAATTTATCCTTCGTATATTCTTCTTTATATATGGTTTGATCTAGTTTATAGGGTCTGCACCAGTTCCTTTTAAAAAAGGTTAGTGAACACTATTTACCAGGTTACTATACCTTGGTAAGGGATTTAATTTTTTCTCTCTCATTCTAACTATAATATATATATATATATATATATATATATATATATATATATATATATATATATATATATATATATATATATATAAATATATATTATTTTCTATGTGAAAAAAAAATGACATTATTTTCTACGGCCTAGATTTGGGGTTTGGCGTTAGCCATGAAAACCAGCGTTAGAGGCTAACTCTGGTATTTGTAGTCATTCAAAAAAGGGTCTAACGCTCACTTTTCAGCCGCGACTTTTCCATACCGCAGATCCCCTTACGTAAATTGCGTATCCTATCTTTTCAATGGGATTTTTCTAACTCCGGTATTTAGAGTCGTGTCTGAAGTGAGCGTTAGAAATCTAACGACAAAACTCCAGCCGCAGGAAAAAAGTCAGTAGTTAAGAGCTTTCTGGGCTAACGCCGGTTTATAAAGCTCTTAACTACTGTACTCTAAAGTACACTAACACCCATAAACTACCTATGTACCCCTAAACCGAGGTCCCCCCACATCGCCGCCACTCGATTAAATTTTTTTAACCCCTAATCTGCCGACCGCCAACTACGTTATACTTATGTACCCCTAATCTGCTGCCCCTAACACCGCCGACCCCTATATTATATTTATTAACCCCTAACCTGCCCCCCACAACGTCGCCGCCAGCTACCTACACTTATTAACCCCTAATCTGCCGACCACAAAGCGCCGCCACCTACGTTATCCTTATGTACCCCTAATCTGCTGCCCCTAACACCGCCAACCCCTATATTATATTTATTAACCCCTAATCTGCCCCCCTCAACGTCGCCTCCACCTGCCTACACTTATTAACCCCTAATCTGCCGAGCGGACCGCACAGCTACTATAATAAAGTTATTAACCTCTAATCCGCCTCACTAACCCTATAATAAATAGTATTAACCCCTAATCTGCCCTCCCTAACATCGCCAACACCTAACTTCAATTATTAACCCCTAATCTGCCGACTGGAGCTCACCGCTATTCTAATAAATGTATTAACGCCTAAAGCTAAGTCTAACCCTAACACTAACACCCCCCTAATTTAAATATAATTTTAATCTAACGAAATTAATTAACTCTTATTAAATAAATTAATCCTATTTAAAGCTAAATACTTACCTGTAAAATAAATCCTAATATAGCTACAATATAAATTATAATTACATTGTAGCTATTTTAGGATTAATATTTATTTTACAGGCAACTTTGTAATTATTTTAACCAGGTACAATAGCTATTAAATAGATAAGAACTATTTAATAGTTACCTAGTTAAAATAATTACAAAATTACCTGTAAAATAAATCCTAACCTAAGTTACAATTAAACCTAACACTATACTATCATTAAATTAATTAAATAAAATAACTACAATTACCTACAATTAAACCTAACACTACACTATCAATAAATGAATTAAATACAATATCTACAAATAACTACAATGAAATAAACTAACTAAAGTACAAAAAATAAAAAAGAACTAAGTTACAAAAAATAAAAAAATATCTACAAACATAAGAAAAATATTACAACAATTTTAAACTAATTACACCTACTCTAAGCCCCCTAATAAAACAACAAAGCCCCCCAAAATAAAAAATGCCCTACCCTATTCTAAATTACTAAAGTTAAAAGCTCTTTTACCTTACCAGCCCTGAACAGGGCCCTTTGCGGGGCATGCCCCAAGAAGTTCAGCTCTTTTGCCTGTAAAAAAAACATACAATACACCCCCCAACATTACAACCCACCACCCACATAACCCTAATCTAACCCAAACCCCCCTTAAATAAACCTAACACTAAGCCCCTGAAGATCTTCCTACCTTATCTTCACCATACCAGGTTCACCGATCCATCCTGAAGAGCTCCTCCGATGTCCTGATCCAAGCCCAAGCGGGGGGCTGAAGATGTCCATGATCCGGTAGAAGTCTTCATCCAAGCGGGCAGAAGAGGTCTTCCATCCGATTGAAGTCTTCATCCAAGCAGGGCAGAAGAGGTCTTCCATCCGACTGAAGTCTTCATCCAGGCGGCATCTTCTATCGACATCCATCTGGAGCGGAGCGGCAGCATCCTGAAGACCTCCGACGCGGAACATCCATCCTGGCCGACGACTGAACGACGAATGACGGTTCCTTTAAATGACTTCATCCAAGATGGCGTCCCTCGAATTCCAATTGGCTGATAGGATTCTATCAGCCAATCGGAATTAAGGTAGGAATTTTAGGATTGGCTGATGGAATCAGCCAATCAGATTTAGCTCGCATTCTATTGGCTGATCGGAACAGCCAATCGGATTGAACTTGATTCTGATTGGCTGATTCCATCAGCCAATCAGAATATTCCTACCTTAATTCCGATTGGCTGATAGAATCCTATCAGCCAATCGGAATTCGAGGGACGCCATCTTGGATGACATCATTTAAAGGAACCGTCATTCGTCGTTCAGTCGTCGGCCAGGATGGATGTTCCGCATCGGAGGTCTTCAGGATGCTGCCGCTCCGCTCCAGATGGATGTCGATAGAAGATGCCGCCTGGATGAAGACTTCAATCGGATGGAAGACCTCTTCTGCCCCGCTTGGATGAAGACTTCTACCGGATCATGGACATCTTCAGCCCCCCGCTTGGGCTTGGATCAGGACATCGGAGGAGCTCTTCAGGACGGATCGGTGAACCTGGTATGGTGAAGATAAGGTAGGAAGATCTTCAGGGGCTTAGTGTTAGGTTTATTTAAGGGGGGTTTGGATTAGATTAGGGGTATGTGGGTGGTGGGTTGTAATGTTGGGGGGGGGGGGTATTGTATGTTTTTTTTACAGGCAAAAGAGCTGAACTTCTTGGGGCATGCCCCGCAAAGGGCCCTGTTCAGGGCTGGTAAGGTAAAAGAACTTTTAACTTTAGTAATTTAGAATAGGGTAGGGCATTTTTTATTTTGGGGGGCTTTGTTTTTTTATTAGGGGGCTTAGAGTAGGTGTAATTAGTTTAAAATTGTTGTAATATTTTTCTTATGTTTGTAGATATTTTTTTATTTTTTGTAACTTAGTTCTTTTTTATTTTTTGTATTTTAGTTAGTTTATTTCATTGTAGTTATTTGTAGATATTGCATTTAATTAATGTATTGATAGTGTAGTGTTAGGTTTAATTGTAGGTAATTGTAGTTATTTTATTTAATTAATTTAATGATAGTATAGTGTTAGGTTTAATTGTAACTTAGGTTAGGATTTATTTTACAGGTAATTTTGTAATTATTTTAACTAGGTAACTATTAAATAGTTCTTAACTATTTAATAGCTATTGTACCTGGTTAAAATAATTACAAAGTTGCCTGTAAAATAAATATTAATCCTAAAATAGCTACAATGTAATTATAATTTATATTGTAGCTATATTAGGGTTTATTTTACAGGTAAGTATTTAGCTTTAAATAGGAATAATTTATTTAATAAGAGTTAATTAATTTTGTTAGATTAAAATTATATTTAACTTAGGGTGGTGTTAGTGTTAGGGTTAGACTTAGCTTTAGGGGTTAATACATTTATTAGAATAGCGGTGAGCTCCGGTCGGCAGCGGTTAATAATTGAAGTTAGGTGTCGGCGATGTTAGGGAGGGCAGATTAGGGGTTAATACTATTTATTATAGGGTTAGTGAGGCGAATTAGGGGTTAATAACTTTATTATAGTAGTGCTCAGGTCCGCTCGGCAGATTAGGGGTTAATAAGTGTAGGCAGGTGGAGGCGACGTTGTGGGGGGCAGATTAGGGGTTAATAAATATAATATAGGGGTCGGCGGTGTTAGGGGCAGCAGATTAGGGGTACATAAGGATAATGTAAGTAGCGGCGGTTTACGGAGCGGCAGATTAGGGGTTAATAATAATATGCAGGGGTCAGCGATAGGAGGGGCGGCAGAATAGGGGTTAATAAGTGTAAGGTTAGGGGTGTTTAGACTCGGGGTACAAGTTAGAGTGTTAGGTGCAGACGTAGGAAGTGTTTCCGCATAGCAAACAATGGGGCTGCGTTAGGAGCTGAACGCGGCTTTTTTGCAGGTGTTAGGTTTTTTTTCAGCTCAAACAGCCCCATTGTTTTCTATGGGGGAATCGTGCACAAGCACGTTTTTTAGGCTGGCCGCTTGCGTAAGCAACTCTGGTATCGAGAGTTGAAGCTGCGTTAAAAATGCTCTACGCTCCTTTTTTGGAGCCTAACGCAGCCTTTATGTGGACTCTCAATACCAGAGTTATTTTTATGGTGGGGCCAGAAAAAAGCCGGCGTTAGCTACGCGGGTCCTTACCGTCAAAACTCTAAATCTAGGCCTACGTGAATAACGTAAGAATGTAAAATTTGAATTTTGTGCATCGAGTTTTGCGATTTATATCTTAACTCGGTTGGGTTAGTGCACATGAAAATTTAGTAATCTTAAGGCGCATTATTGAAATATTACATATTAAATATTAAAAATAATAATAATAGTTATTAAACATACTATAAATTATCTATATATATTCTGTGGATTATTTAGAATATTTTATAGTATGTTTAATCATTTGAGAAATGAAGGAAAGGATAGACAGCGCTCAGAAGTAGTGTGATTGGGACAGTCTCTTAGTGTGCAGCTACTAACAGTTTGGATGTCTAAATCTGAATGTGAATCAATCCTTTGAGGTACTTGTAGTCACAATTGATGTAGAGTATACTGGTCGTGTCTCCCAGGTGGAATACATTAAAGATGTCCCCACAAGTGGTAGTAATGCTTACTCACCAAACTCTACCTCAATCCTATGAGGTAAGAGTAATGTTTTGTCAGGGAGAAGGGTTGGATTGGTCCCCACTAGTGTTCTGTAGCTTTGATGTCTCTTGGAGTTGGTAATATGGCTGTTAATTACCATTGCCATTCTCAATTTACCCGATTACTGTGAAATAGAGCAAAATACATCCAAATAGTGTAAAACCATTTAATATAATTTAATTTAATAAATACATAAAAAGTGCTTATAGTGTCAAACCTCAATCCATATGAGGTAAGTAATAGCCAGTTTTATAGATGTTTATCACATTGATTATTATATATATATATATAGGAGGTAGGTTAAGTGCACTCACAATAACTGTATTCAAATGCCAGGGTGCTTAGAGGCAGGTAGATAGTAGATGTGGAACAAAGCACTCACTGGTCTTGAAATATATTCAACTTGAAATCAATGTTGGTCTGATAAAGGGGTGAACACCCCGAAACTTCACTGCAAATAAAACTCAAGTTTGAATATATTTCAAGAACAGTGAGTGCTTTGTTCCACATCTACTATATATATATATACCGGTACTGAGTTATCCAAATGATAAGTAACAAAATATCTTGCAATTGGTAATCAGACCAATTCAAAATTTTAATACATCAAATTTCAGGTCATAAGCTACTAGCCAGGCCAAAATGTTACTCATCACTTCTGATCCTATGCACTACCTGCCGACACGGATGGCCCTGCACTTGCATAAGGCTGGCTAGGGATGGCAACCGCCTTTTTTTTTATATACATTAGTCTCAGGATGCCCTGCATTCGGGATGTCTTAAGGTGTGGAGGTGGAGATTTGTACCCACTCAGAGAATAGTCAGTAAAAAGTCCTAGAAAGCAGTCATGACTAAAGTGCTCACTGCTGTCTGTCACTGACTGTCTTCAAATAACTTTTGTTTATAAGGAGTAGTAGTGTTGTTGTGAGACTGATTTTGTACAGGCGCTTCATGATGATACAGGCATAGGAAGGGTGACACTAACAGCCTGCCTGGATTCCTTCCTCCCGGAGTGCGGTGCCAACAGTCTCTGTGCGCTACACACAGGAAAGAATTCAGTCAAGGTAAGGGGGCAGTTTTATCTAAGTTCTTCTGATTTATGCTGCCCTGACAGAACATAAAGCTCCCTGTCCCCTCCTCTAGCTCACTGCAGAACACAGACTTTTTTTTAACCCCTGCTGAAAAGGTTTCGTAGGCTATGCTTAGCATGGTATTATTTTTCTACTCACTTTTTTCCTTAACTTTATATATATATATATATATATATATATATATATATATATATATATATATATATATATATATACATACACACACATATATATATATATATATATATATATATATATTAATATATATATAGTAATATACACACACACACAATCACCAAGGGGTGTCCCTCTTTGGAATGTTGGGAGGTATGTTTTACTGATGGCCACCTAAACTTGCTGGGCAATAATAGTGCATGGCAGGCGCTAACACCCTCCTGTGCTCTGGCCCACCCTTACCCCTTGTGTCCCAACCGTGACCCCATGCTGCTACTATAAACATTTAGTCTGAAGAAATAGAAATGTTAAAGTGACATTGAAGTAACTTATTTGTTGTATCTAGCAGAGTACATATTAAATGTAATATTTTTTCAGAAACTTTTTTTTCTATAAAGTTTTTGTGTTGCCAATATCCTAGGGTTAATGTATTTTATGTGGTTGTCATGCTCTGCTTATCTGATAACAAGAAGGTGCTCATGGTACAATTCTCAGCATTTTCTGCTAAGATGGGGGTTAGTAACAACTTACATTTTGCTGTGTAATGTGTGTTGTATTGGTGTGTGTTGTGTGTCTGCATGTATGTGAATGCCTTGTGTGTTGTGTGTCTGCATGTCTGTGAATGATGTGTAGTGTGTGTTGTGCACCTGCATGTAAATTATGGGTTATGGGGAAATAGGAGCGCCACCCAAACGGGGCTTAAGTGTGCTGATGGAAAAGCTGGGCCCAAAGGGATTGTCAATATGGGTGTATAATGCCCAAAAAACAACACATAGTACTGTAATACTGAAGAGCATAGAAATAACACATAGTACTGTATTAATAACACAAAATACTGTATTAATAAGGAACACAGAAATAGGGTGAAAAATACAGACAATATAGAATATATAAAAACGGTTTTAATCCAAGGAATATATGGAACAAGATAGCTATAACTATGTGGCAATCAAGCAGAGTTATTCACAATCTTCAGTAAAATGTTTAAAAGCAACGGTGAAAAACATATGTCAAACATATGACAAAATAAGGGTATAACAAAAAAAGAGAACAATAAAGAAATGAATGATATTAATGAATCTGAGATTAGATAAAGGGACGTCCCATCTATAAAGCAAAGACATAGTCCCAAAGTCTATACAGTCACAAAGAGTAAAAAAATCCAGTGGAGGTCCAATGTGGAAGGATCCAGAGAAGAGAGAGGAAAATACTTTTATCCAGGGGAGGAAAATCTTTTATCCAAAACTTCTGGTTAAGGGTAAGAGCATCTAAAGCTACCTGTGGAAGAAAAAACAAACAGATGCACAAAAACAAAAAAGCTAGCTAAACTAAAAGGAAAAGTGCTTACCATATACAAATAGGAACTCGGGCTGGTATGTCACAGGAGGTCAACACGTTTCTGCCGACTGAGAGGCCTTTATCAAGACTATACCAGCTGGTATAGTCTTGATAAAGGCCTCTCAGTCGTCCGAAACTGGCGCTGACAACTAACCATTTTTATTTTAGATTTTCTCCTTACCTTCTCCTTACAGTAGTTATACCCTTACCTAACAGTAGTTATACCAGCTGCCATCTGAGATATTTGTTCGTTTAAAATTGACCTAGCTCACCATATACAAATAGGAACTCGTGCTGGTATGTCACAGGAGGTCAATGCAATTCAGCTGACTGAGAGGCCTTTATCAAGACTATACCAGCTTAATTTAGAGTTGTATTATTTAAAGGCTAACTTAGCCAATCAAAGAGAGGGGGTGTGGCGAGTTCTAGGCGCCAAATGTACATATGGACCAAAGTCTGGTTAGATACTTCCTGGTAAGTAAAATCTTCCGGGTGGCTAAGTTCCAGAGCCACCATTTTGGTTAGTGGCAAAAAATTAGTGGCCAATTGTTTAAAATAGTGAGTGGTACTTATCTAGATAATGTATAGTGTTTATGATATATACATGGTCCAAAAATAAGAAAGAGTATATGCAATATGCTTTAAAATATAGAGAGTGTTTTACCAGAAGAAGACTTCTGGGTAGAGGTGACTAGATCACCATTTTATTTAAGGGCAAAGATGGTCGATATCTTCTAATCAGTTTTACTGGATGCATATACATAAATAAGTAAATCGTGTACAGTGATAGTGCTATAGTAGCGTGTGTTCTATGTCAAAATGCCTTTATAATTATAATCGTGATAGTGAAAGACAGTGCGGTGAAGCATCATTTTGGATAAGGGCAAGGGAATTAAAGTAGTAGTTATACTAGTGGTGAGGTACTATTTATTGTACAATAATGAAAAAAAAACAGAAAAAGAAAAAACAGAAACAGACCGTTATATAAGGATCTATTCTGTACATAAGGGGAATGACGATGACAATTTTTCATTCAGATATAGAGAACAAAAATCATCTGTAATGTCAGTACATTAATCACATGAAGTTTCAATAAATAAAGATACAATGTATGCACCAACAAAGTAATTCACAATAGTTAAAAGTAACAATAACAGTAACAGTTTGTAACGTTATCTTACAGATGCAGCAAACGCTTATCAAACCAATATTTTTAAGATTGTGGGAAAAGGCTCAAATAAGAGTTAGCATATAAATTAAAAAGAACAAGCTTTGTTGCGATTATCACATGAGGGGATTAAACATATGTGCCGATGTTATAAAAACAAATGTATCAAAGGCATACATACAAAAAATACATACATGAAAAATAAAATATATAAATTATATATATATGGGGGCGTGGAGCCTACTGTTGAGCAGGACGGTCGCACTAGTTGTGAGCTCTGTATATTTTTTAGTAATTCTATCAATTTTAAGGCTGTGATAGTGCCTTAAAAGGGCCAAGAAGACTTTCTAAGGTAGCAGATAACATTTTTGGATAAGCCCCTTCTTAATCCATCCGGATTGGGGAAGTAGGCTGCGTGAGAACTACAACAGCTGTGGCCAGGGATTACAGACCTAAAACCACCACCTCATCTAGACTCCTTCTTATCCATCTGAGCTCCGGAGGGTCGGTGCTCTATACTCAGCCCCAACTGCTATCATCAAGGGCCTTGGCTTCCAGACCCCGCCTTTTTGCATATCAAATGGAACTAGGCAGGGATGCCCACTTTCACCCCTGCTATTCGCCCTAGCGGTTGAACCTCTGGCCACAAAAATTCGGTCCAACGAGAGGGCGGAGCGAACGGCCGACCTAGATGGCCGCACTGCACTGAGGTTCCGTGTGCAGACTGGGTGCCTTTGACAATTGAAGCGGCACAAGATGTTTTAATTGGCGAGAACTGAGTGGGAACACTGATCAGAACTGCTTGCCGACAGATTAGCGAGACCTTCTAAGCAGTCGGGTAAAATACCGAACACTTGCCCAAGCAGAAGGGGCTGCGGCCTTCCACAGAGAGCACAGCACTTGCCGCGTGGGTAGTAGGCAGAACCACTGAGCCTATCTGCGGCTGATCTCAAGTTGAACCCGCATTGAATGAGTCCTGGTTCCCCGGGCAGGAGAACTAGAGGCAGCGGACAGCAAACCTACAGTCTCCAGCGGAGGCAACTGCAACACACCACAGGCACACGGAAAGTAACTGTGGCGGTAATGTATATATAGAAAAGTAACGCCACATTGTTTATCTGACTACATGTGTACACTAAAATAACCCCATTGCCTAAATGGTAGAGACAATATATAAAGCTAGGGAAGCTACATGGCCCGCATAACGGAGACATCCACTGGGCTAATTGAATGTGAACTAACAAAATAAAATGGTGATGATAACCAATAGATATAATGGAACAGTGTCAAAGCAGCAGCAAACACAGCCTGCTATATACAGCTGCATAATGATATATATTTGATACAAATACTGAGCAAGATATTCTGTGAAACACTAAAGTGTCTAGAACCTGCTAGCTTTATGCCACGCAATAAATAAAAAGCACCACTTTTTAAAATCTTTTTTTCAAAATCTTCCTCTAAATCACAGAATTGCACCAGGAAAGATTTTTACATGCTACTAGGCCTTATTTGAAACGATCACGTATATATCTATATCCTGTACCCCCACTCCCTTTCCCGCCACACGGTGTGGTGGCGGGTCATACCCAGCTTCCTTTCTCCGTGTCCACCCTGTGAGGGTCAACTTCCCTGGGGGTACGGATATTTTCGGCCAAATAGTGAGGACATTTGCAAAACAATAGCAAGCCATTATGTCGCAGAGGAAAAACACCCGACAAGATAAGGCTCTAAAAACCCTGCAGGTTAATCAGGGAGCGGTACATGAGTTCTTTAGACAAATGGACCAAGCAGCCCACAAAACGGTCGTGAGTACCCCACAAGTTCCCACCACAAGTGACCACACTGACACCTCAGTTGCTCCTATCTGCTTGCCACCTACAGAACAAGAATTAGAAAATGACCCCCCTATTACCTATAAAGCCATAGCGGCCCTGATTGAACAAGTAAAGTCGTGCATCAGAGATGAATGTGCTGACTTGAAGAAGGAAATGAATGACCTTGGTAACAGAGTCGACTCATTAGAGGAGCACGAGTATGTGATGGCACAAAAAATAGCAAAACTTGCAACAAATCAAACGCAACAATCCCAGCACATAACTGATTTAGAAGACAAGATTGACGATTTAGAAAACCGCTCAAGAAGAGGCAATTTACGCTTTAGGGGAGTCCCAGAGACAGTCCTGAACAACGAACTCAAGGACTATCTACAGGCCCTATTTGCAGAGATACTGGGAGAGGAGACGACAGAGGATTCAATTATACCACTTGACAGAGCGCATCGTGCCCTCCGTCCAAAACCACCAGATGACTCCCCACCAAGAGACATTGTAGTACATTTTCAGAACTATAGGCAAAAGGAAGAGCTCTACAACATAACCAGAAAACGGCAAGCTATAAGCTTCCAGGGCCACAAAATCCAGATCTACCAAGACTTATCGGTGAGAACATTGCAAAAGCGAAGAGAATTTCAGACTCTTACATCTCACTTAAGATCGCTACGTATCCCCTACAGGTGGGGCTTCCCCACGTCAGTAATAACAATGAAAAACGGTAAGAAGATGGAATGCACCTCTCTATCAGACATAAACAGATTCTGCAACATGATGAATATTCCACAGCCTTCTACTGCAGACTCCCAGTCACAACAAGAGAAGCAGAAAATTCAGGGTAGCCCTAAATCTCAAAGGCGTCCAAACCCTGACTTAATAAATAAACAGAACAAACGAAGACAACTACTACAGACGGAAGCTGACACAATGGATACAGACTCACTTGGATAAGTACTTTTGATTACCCACTTTGCTTCTAGCTGTGTTGCCCATATGGCATAGATGGTTGAAATGATCACTAAGAGACTTACACCTGTTAACAATGTTCTCATGATAAATGTATATACAATTGTCAGAAGGGCGATTTCTTAGTCTTGCCTTTATTGATATTCACTATATTTACTTAGATCTCAACTTGGTCTTAAACCCAACTAAATTGTTTTAAAGTTTAGATTGCTCACAACACATAAGCACATTAATCATATAATTGGCTCTGCAACAAGCTTTGTTTTTCTTTTGTTGTTTTACTAAATGTATTCCTGCTTATAGAACCCTAATTTGATAGGTTTTCTTTCAAGGGGACTCTGTTATTCTGTTGTGTTGATTGTTATCAATGTTTGCAAAAGTTATTTAACTGTTATACCTTTTCTTATACTCTTCTATGATCAAAGAAAGGCAGCTCCCTTTAACACATAAACACCCAGTAACATAGATTCATACCAACTCACGTTCCTTAATAATATATAGTAAAGCATTTTAGGACTGAAGTCTTAGACTCACGGAACAAAGATCGTCAGCATGACGTCCCATCTCCCTACAGTACCTAAAATGTGACCGAGGGCTATGATTAAAATATAGCACTAGGTAGCTCCACATAAAGCTGAATATCTCCCATTAAATAAATGTTGCATTATAAAATCTAAACAAAAATACTTAGACACCCGGTCTGTAAAAAAGCCCCCAACTTTAAACCTCAGACCTTAAACATTAACCCCTGCATTCTGGAGTTCAGATTTCGGACTCTGTACTGCAGGCTTTATCCCATCACTTTCATCCTCTGAGTTCACCTCATTTTTGCTTTTACTCTAATCCCTAATACCCCTACAGCAATCTACCCCTCAATACCCTTTCCCCAGTACCTACATTCTTAAACACCCCACCTACACCGCTCTAACTCAACCCAGTACACTGACTAGGCTAAGTTAGCTCTTTCTTAGTATCATAGCACAACAGTTTTACCGCACCATGACCCAAAAACTTAACAAGAGAGAGGGCACACTCCAAATTGCAACCCAAAATGTTAAGGGGTTCCTCTTGGCAGAGAAACGCTCCATAGCTTTCCATGACTTCTATAAAAGGAAAGTAGACGTTGCCATGACTCAGGAAACCCATTTCACTAGACACAAAGAACCCACGTTATCCAAGAGATACTTTGACCAGCATTACTGTAATTCAGGTCCACACAGAAAAAATGGAGTGTGCATCTCATTCAGACGCAACACTCCCTTTGAACTCTTGCAGCGGTACGTAGATAAGGAAGGTAGGATGCTTGTCCTGGTTGGACTTTGTTACGGGACCCCGGTAACGTTTGCCAACATATATGCTCCAAACAAACCTACCATTCACTTTTATAAATCAGTGATTAACATTCTTCTAGACAACGCTAAGGGCCCGATTATACTTGGAGGTGACTTTAACTTTCCCATGCAACCTGCACTAGACACATCAACAGGAAGGTCATACTTACGCATAAACACCCTAAAAAATAATTATACGGCCCTACAATCCATAAACCTTTTTGACACCTGGAGAATAGCGCACCCAAATAAGAGGGACTATACCTTTTTTTCCCACCCGCAACATTCATATTCTCGATTGGACTACATCCTGTGCAGTCAGGCTCTCCTTTCGAACATGATACACTCAAAAATAACCCACACACCTTGGTCCGACCATAGCATGGTTACCACAACATTTAGATGGACGGGCAGGACACGCAATACTTTCAATTGGAGACTTAACGACTCCTTGCTCACTAATCAGGAAGTAGTAGATGAGCTTAAAGCGTCTTCAGAGGAGTTTTTGTCCCTGAATAAACCAGAGGACACGTCGTCCGCGAACAACTGGGAGGCATACAAATGTTACATACGTGGCATCCTAATAAAGCACAATGCCAAGCAGAAAAAACTATATGCAACTCAATTCTCCGAGTTAACTACTGCATTGACCACGTACGAAACATTGCATAAAGCAGATCCAAAATCTAACACAAAACTCGCTAAACTAAACGAAGCAAGAGAAAACCTTAACAAATTCCTAACACAAAGAGCGCATATGAGAGCCCTCACCACTAAATCTAGATTCTTCGCGGACAGTAACAAGGCAGGTCGCATGCTAGCTAGGTCACTTAAAAAGCAGAAATACTCTATTTTTATTAAGTCCCTTAAAGTAACTTCAGATAAACACACATCTAAAATTGAGGAGATCACAAACGCGTTTATCTCCTACTACACAAACCTATACAATATAGCAAATGTCCCAGCACTAGATGCACAGCTCAAGCTGGATTCCTTCTTGGCGGAGGTAACTACTCCCTCCCTTACAGAGGATGGCAGGCAAATGTTAGATTCCCCTATTACAATAAAAGAAGTTATCTTGGTGATCAAGTCACTACCTGGTGGAAAGTCTCCAGGTCCGGATGGCATTACTGCAAGACTATACCAGCTCCTACAAGAGCAATTAAGCCCACATCTCTGTTCGCTCTTTACAGACATAGACCGAGGCAAAGCTTTCCCTAGCACCCTATTAGAGGCATTAATAACTGTGATCCCGAAGCCGAATAAAGCTGCAGAAATTGTAGGTAACTATAGGCCAATATCGCTCATTAATATAGATATGAAATTATAAGCCAAAATTCTAGCAAACCGCATAAACACAGTTCTGCCTAAAATAATCCATCAGGACCAGGTGGGCTTCATTGGGGGACAGGAGGCCAAAGATAATTTTATAAGACTGCTTCATTCTTTGCAATTTGCCCTTGACAACCATACTCCGATGTTTCTGCTATCCACTGACGCGGAGAAGGCTTTCGACAGGGTGGACTGGCAATTTATGTGGGCCGCCCTGTCGAAGTTTGGCTTCTCCAAAATGTTTGTTAAAAGAATACAGGCCCTATACCATAACCCAAGCGCTAGAGTTAAGATCAATGACGTTATCTCCCAATCGTTTACTATATCTAATGGCACACGGCAAGGGTGTCTACTCTCGCCCTTGCTATTTGCATTAACAGTAGAAATTTTAGCAATACAAGTGAGGAATAACCCGCATATCCAGGGCATAAAATTAGGTGAAATAGATCAGAAATGCCTCCTGTTTGCGGACGACGTGATTTTCACATTAAAGTCACCAACAACCACACTACCGGCACTTATGGGAAACATTGGAGGACTATAAGCAAGTCTCTAATTTTTCCATTAATATGGACAAATCTGGCCTAATGCCGATCAATTTAACATCACAAGAAGTTGAAACCATAGTGCGCATGGGAAGGTTTAGCATAACAGATAAACTTCAATACTTAGGAATAGTTATATCAAATGACACTGACAAACTATTTACGGATAATTTCCTCGCACTCCAATCACGCACCAAAAGCTTATTGGAAACCTGGCATAAACAGGGACATCTGTCCTGGTTTGGAAGAATTAACACAGTTAAAATGATGATCATTCCTAAATACCTATATATCTTTCAAACACTCCCACTGGCTCTTCCAAACTCATATCTTAAAACACAACAAAAGCTAATTAATTCATTCATCTGGTCATACAAACGCTCTAGAGTGGCACAGCACACATTATACCTTAGCAAAGAGGATGGGGGTCTCAATGTTCCTAATATCACCAACTATTATAGAGCAGCACATTTAGCAAGAATAATATCTTGGAATCACGCACCCTCCGCAAAACTATGGGTACAGACAGAAGGCCATTTGTCCCAGGTTAGGTATATGAGAGACTTACCCTGGCTCCCTAAAGCCTCGAGACCACATATGACACAGCGCAACGACTACATTAGAGCTACACTCGAAGTATGGGATTATGTCATAACTCATGCAAAAGGGGTATCGACTGTAATATCTCCGCTAACCCCACTACTTAACAACCATTTGTTCCTACAGCATAGCAGGTTTACTCACACTAACCCAGTAAGACATTTGCAGAACCTTCCATTATATCTATTTGCAGGTCCAATGGGCATAAAAGACAGAACCATACTAGAAGAAGAACTAGGACCCCCATTTCATAGCTGGTACACATACCTGCAAATTAGACATGCTATATATAATAACCCACACGAGAGACACCCTCAGACCATTAACCACATTTGAGCAACTATGTATCACTCCTGTTATTACAAAAGCTCACCTGTCCATAGTATATAAAATCCTTAGGAATAAATTTCCTGAGACACGCCCTTTATACCTAGATAGATGGTCTGAGGAAATACCACATGACTTATGCGAAGAGGATTTGAAGCGTTGTTTCCGCAATATACACTCCTCCTCAACCTCCCTCTTGCTATCAGAACTAAATTACAAAATT
Source organism: Bombina bombina (assembly GCF_027579735.1). Taxonomy (NCBI): domain Eukaryota; kingdom Metazoa; phylum Chordata; class Amphibia; order Anura; family Bombinatoridae; genus Bombina; species Bombina bombina. Next base: position 1,248,504,759 of record NC_069499.1, read on the forward strand.
ATGGCCCGTTGGTACTTAACTCCACATCGCCTGCGAGTTATCTACCCGACGGCTTCATCTAGCTGTTGGAGAAGATGTGGTGAGACGGGCACTATGGCACATATCTGGTGGTCTTGCCCGAACTTAACCATATTCTGGCAACAAGTGGCTCAACATATGAGCGAAACGCTAAACACAGAAATTACGCTAAATCCACATATCATCCTCCTTAACCATGCTCCAAAACTCCCTTGTGCCTATCAGAAAAAACTATTTCTGATAATGCTGACATGTGCTAAGAGATTAATCCCCAGGTTATGGAAGTCAGTAGAAACTCCCACAATAGCCCAATGGGTAGCGGAGGTTAATCATGTGATACTATTAGAAAGAATGCACTACTGCTACCTAGGTAAACGAGAGATGATAACTAATGTGCAGTTTATCTGGGAGCAAAGACCTCATAGTACCCCTTAAAATAGTTTTATCACAAGTAGACAAATACTTTGAATTGTTTATTGGGTTTGAAAGTTGAACATGCAAACTGTTAGTTGCTAGTTAGAACATAAAACCATTACTATAGCTCTCAACTTTATTGGTACAAACATGTCGGTGTACGACCTGACTCCCTTTCCCCTATACCCCCGACCCCATATTCTTCTGAATACACAATCTAATTCCCATAGTTCACCTTGAACAAATTATTGAGCTGCGTAGTACTAATTTAGCTCACTCAATTTAGACTGTTTTTTTTTTCTTTCTTTTTCCTCTAATAATCTTTATATTTTTCTTTTTATCCCCCATTTATCCTACCCCCCCCCCCCTCGCCACCCACAAAAAAGCTGGGCCACTGGTTTACCGATATTTGACAATGCTTAATTTGAAGATATTGTAATATTTCTTATTTGCCTACTATGTCAAGAATTTGTATTTTGATCTGTTGTAACCCAGTGAACCTTATTCTAATAAAAATCATTTAAACAAAAAAAAAAAAAATTCGGTCCAACATGTTTTTACCGGAGATTAGATTTTCTGGCACTCTGCATAAAATTGCATTATTTGCGGATGATATCACCATATTCACCGCAGACCCTGCCAAAGCCATTGCTAGACTGCTGGATAACTTGAAGATATTTGGGGATCTCTCCTTCTATAAACTTAACATACTCAAAACTGAAATATTTTGGTGGGGTTATCCACAAAATTACATCCACAAACTGACGGATCAATTTAACTTCAAGTGGATGACTGAGCAGGTTACCCACCTAGGTGTAAAGTTATCTAGTAGTATACCACAAATGATAAGACAATTACCTCCCCCTACTATCAGAACTGCGTAATTTAAAAAATACATGGGACCACAAGTTTATTTCATGGATGGGAAGAATAGCTTCCCTTAAAATGTCCTTCCTTCCTAAACTAACCTACCTCTTTCGCTGCCTACCGATTAGAGTCCCCATGTATCTCCTCTCCCAATTCCAGAGTGAGATCACAAAATTCATTTGGCAGGGTAAGACTCCTCGAATTGCCCATAAAAATCTTCAGCTCCCCATTCACCTGGGAGGACTCGCATCCCCATCAGTTGTAAAAAATTATGATGGTGCTATGCTTACGCATATTTCCCAATGGGGAGTACTTCAATCTTGCGATAGGTGGTGAGAAATTGAACAGGCTTCTTTGCCATTCAATGTCCTCCTCAAAGATGTAATTTGGACCCCGCCACTTAGTTGTAGAACTCTGGGCATATGCAACTTGCTCATCTTAGAGTGCCTGGCTATTTGGGATAAGGTTAGACATCGCCAGCTCATTGCTCCCCACCCCTCCCCATCACCTCGGTAGCTGGCTTATTCACGGGCTTGACTGACACTCACCCTAATATGTGGGCTCGGATGAAGGTTAGCAAAGTTTCAGACTTCTGGTCCGTCAGCAACCAGACGGGTTTACGGATTTAGCACAGCTAGGCCAGCATGCAGACATCCCTACATTCCTCCCCTTTGAAATGCTCAGGATTAAGAGCTTCCTGAAAAGCTGGGGCTTCCTTCCCTCCTCCTCCTACTCTATCACCCTCTAGGCAACACACTGGCAAGGGGGGCGCAGGCTTGTCAGGCCGCTTTCAATACATTACAATCTTTTAGAGGGCACTTCACCGCCCTCTCTAGCTCCACACCTGACTAGATGGGACACTCTCCTATGTTTCAATACTCCCACCGACTCTTGGCAAAAGACCATTTTATTGACATAAAAGACCCTACACTGCATAACAATGTTCGAAACTTATTACAAAGTTCTTTCTTACTGGAACCTTGTCCCTAACCGACTGTCTAAAATGTATGCAGGAACCTCACCTCTATGCTGGAGAGGCTGTGGCCTACAAGGTAGCCTGCTGCACATTTGGTGGGAGTGCCCCAATATCAGACCCCTCTGGAAGAGAGGGCTCTGCATCCTCACTGATTTTGGCATTAAGATGCCTCATGGTCCAGCCCTCGCCCTTCTCCATCTAGGCCTTCACGCCTTCCCCAAACACCAAAGCCTCTTTGATGTGTACCTATTGTCCTCTATCAAAACCAATATAGCCAGAGCTTGGAAAAGGGAGCTCTCTCCCAAGTGGGAAGACATTGTAAATACAATGGCCTATCTGTATACCATGGAAAAGGCCCTATACCTTGACCTTAACAAATCTGACTTATTTGAAATGGCATGGGATGACTGGAAAGACAGATACAATACCCTATGGCACCTGCCTGCCACGACACAAGATGCCCAACCCAATAACTAGCACTTTGCCCACTCTCCCTCCCTTATAGTCTGTACAGATAACCAGATGGAATAGCTGTGACATGCCCCTCCCTCTCCCCCCTATTTCCCCATATATGCCCCCCCCTTTTTCCATTCTCTTCCCCTTCCCGCACTTATTACATATAAGTTGAAGTGCTCTACTACACAACCATTGACTCTCTCATCACTACATAACATAGTTCACACTCCAACTTCACACATGGTGAGAACAATTTGTCTTGATTCTTGCTTTTCAATGTACAAAGTGTGTTTTGTAGGACCAGAAGGTCAGACACTTTATTGAATTTTATCCTTGTAAAGGGGTCCTGCGAGTCCCCAATAGTTGCATTATTTTTCAAAATTCACGAATAAATAAAAAATAAATAAATAAATAAATAAATATATATATACAGTATATATATATATATATATATATATATATATATATATATATATATATATATATATATATATATATATATATATATATATATATATATATATATACGGTTGAGGTGGCAGTATGCAAGAGACGACTGAGTTTAAAAGTTCCAAATTTTATTATTTATAAGTATAAAAATACCCACAACATCCATGGGTGACAGGAAAAACACAATCACTTGCTGTGAACGGCTGACATGTTTCGACCCTCAGGTCGTAATCATAGCTGTATGTAAAACACCTGTCAACCTATTTAAGGCTGCAGGTAAAATCTAATAGGATAAAAGAATAAGCAAGGTGAGTCATATGGTAATTTATATCAATTCTTAGTACATCCTTATGTGTCCAATATAGCAATATAAATTATATTTAATATTGTTATTATCAGCAGAGTAAAATGACATAAATGACATGGAAATGTACTTCACATTAAAGGGATTTAACCTGGGGCATAATATGAAGGATAGTTACATAGGTTAAATGCAATATTGTATATAAACACCATTGCATATGCGACAGTAAATACTTGTTTCTCACTATGTCTCCTTCAGCATTAATTAATTAATTGTATACAGATCCTAGATTGCACATACCTAAGATAAGTACAATTTTCATGTAAGTTTATATCAAGTGGGTATATAAGTACAGAAGTATATATACATGCATATACATACACACATACATGTATATATCCCTCTCTATATCACATAACAGACAATTATGGGTGTCTTACTGACGTATAGTCCCCATTTGTAACCCCAATCTTGGTGATATATGCAAACAAGCATTGTGGAATTATTAATTATGTGAACAAACTAGTATAATAGCATTGATGATACAATTCAGATAATAGGGTTAAAGGCCAATGCGTTTCTGTAGTAGACTGCTGTCTAAAACACCAAAAATGAGAATCCGTGAATGGAAGAATTAATTAAGAAAATATATAAAACTAACCTGCTGTTAATAAATCAGCTATGTAAATGTGAAAACATAAGCAAATGTTGCAAATGGTGGTCATATTTACATAATTTAATATTCATAGTACGCACATATCTACATGTGCGTACACATACATATGTTATGCACATATATGCACTCATATGCTGCGGAAGAGGTAGATGCAGACCACCAGTACAAACCAATTCAGGCTTTTAGTGAAAATAAATATATACTTTTATATGGTTAGGAAGAGTAAATAAATATATAAATAAATAAATAAACTAGCTCCAAAAATTAAGTCATATTCAGAATTTAAACCAGTAGGGACCCGGGTCTGGAGTCTAAAGATTCAATACATCTCCCTCTTCCGCAGCAACTGTTCACAATCACCACCTCGAGGGGGGCATGTGACCCTCTCTATGGCCTGCCATTTCAGAGAATTGACACTCTTGTCATGATGTTGTGCAAAATGTCTGACTAGAGGGGTACTTGCTTCTCCTATTTGTATAGTGGATAGGTGATTTCTGATACGGACTTTGACCTCATTTGTAGTTAAACCTACATATTGTAGGTGACAGAGTGTGCAGATGAGTAAGTTTATTACATAGGCCGTAGTGCATTTCAAGCAACTGTTAATTGGAAAAATTTCTCCAGTGACCTCTGATTTAAATATGTTATAAACTGTGATATACTCGCACACTCTGCACTTTTGTCTACACTTATAGAGTCCCTTCTGTGTAAGCCAACAGCTAGTGGGTTTATTCAGCTCAGGTAATAAGGAAGGTGATAGAGTGTTAGCCAAAGTTCTCATCCTCCTATAGGAGTAGCGTAACCCATCATTAACAAATTTTTCAAGTTTATTGCCCGCCGATAAAAAATTAAAATGTTTTTAATGATCTTACAGATCTCCGTGTATTGTGAACTGAATTCTGTACCGAATGTAACCCCTTGAAAAATAGTGTTAGAAGAGTGTGTTGTCTTAGATTGAATTAAGTCAGTCCTATTGATTTTTTGAACCTGTCTCTCTGCTTTGTGAATTACTTTTTCAGGATAACCTCTCTCAGTCTTAAACTAAGATCGCTAGACTGTTGTTGAAATGTTCTTTCAAGGGTAAAATTTCTCTTAACCCTAATAAACTGACCCTTTGCCACTGCAAAGGGTACATGTTGAGGGTGGCAGCTTTTGGGGTGCAATAATGCATTCCCTGCTGTGAGCTTCCTGTAGATGTTAGTAATTATTTTTCCATCTCTGGTTCCTGATAAAGAAATATCAAGAACATTGGTCACATTTCTATGGAAATCAGAAGTGAACTTGATGCCAATTGTGTTACTATTCAAATAGTTCATAAATTCTGAGAAGTCAGAGTATATAACGTCCATAATAATGTATCAGCCCGAGTTCCAGGTGAGACACTTGAAAACTAGACATAAAATATAAAATATACATCAGATGTTTTCACTGAAAATATGAAATACACATCAAATACTGTGAGAACTAGAAGAGGAAAGGTTATTACACTAAATTGGGGTCTATCTAAATTCAACTAATAAGTGGCTACAGTTAAAGGAAAAACCCGCTTTAAGAACTATATGTGACAACATGTCACAAAACGGATGAATATGGAAAATAGAAAATAATATTCTGAGATATGAGCACTTGTCTTGAACCCATATCTAATGTGTAAAACCAACAGAAGAGAGGAGCTGTGGAATTCACAAATGTGTCTACTATGATGTGATCATACTATACTATATTTTTAGTGGACATTTGGACTCCCAAATGTAGACAAAAAGCTCCTAAAGACCCCAAAAAACTCCTAACCTAACAAATCTAGGGTGCTAACAATTAGGGTGAATACACATATCTGCTTACCTAGAGGGAATATGGTAGGGTAGGAGAGGGAACACTTGCTGGCATGAAATTAAGGAGAGAAAAGGATGGATCACCCTAAAGAAGGAGAACTACTATATCGTAAAGAACACAGTGGTTATATGAGGTGTGTGACTCCGAAGTCCGCATTCAAACCCTTTGGATGAATGCAATCCAACTCAAATATCCATTTGCACTCTGTTAGGTGAAGTTTTTTTTCAAAGTCACCTCCTCTCCAATCTTTATGTACCTTACACAGTCCCATATATTTTAGGGCTTTAGTGTCCCTATTATGCTTCTCCTTAAAGTGCTTGTATAATGGGGTATCATCTTTATTTCCCTCTAACTTTAGGATATGTTCCCTAATACGATCTCTAAGTTGTCTGCATGTCTTGCCCACATACTCTAAACCACAGTCACATTCTAGAAGGTATATAATGCCTTTATCTTTGCACCTTATCTGTTGGGTCATCTTAAATTTCTCTTTAGAGATAGAAGATTCAAAGATGTGTTTTTTGAAGCCGTGTTGGCACGTGTTGCACTTATGGCAGGAGAAGAAGCCTTTTATTATATTCCTTTGTTTCCCTTTCGCTTTGCCAATTTGTTTTTTGGTTACAATACTTGGCGCCAGGATCGTTTTTAGATTTCTGGTCTTTTTGTATATGAAGTGGGGTTTGTCACTTAGGATTTCTCCGATAATGTTGTCCTCCTTCAAAATGTGCCAGTGTCTTTTGATCACTCTCTCTATTTTATATTTGTTTTGACTATACTCAGTTATGAATGGGACATCCAGAATATTTTTATTAGTAGTTTAGTTTTTAATTTTATAACTAAGGAGAGTATTCCTATCTATATTGTCCACTTCTTCCACAATATTATTAATGGCTGCCATATCATAGCCTCTGTCTTGGAAACTTCCCAAGAGAATTTTGGATTGATTCTGCAAGTATTTTTTGTCAGAACAATTGTTTTTTTCTTAACAGTTGACCCTTGGGAATGTTTTTAATCCAGTTGAAATGATGGCAACTCATCTGATGTAAGTAGTTACAATCTACTTGTTTAAAGAAGGTTGATGTATTAATTTTGCCATACTTGGAGTTAATATTAAGATCTAGAAAATTCACCTCATCATAGGAATATTGATAAGTGAACTTTAAATTTGTCAAGTTATTATTCATGACATAGATGGTGTGTTCTAGGTCCTCAACACTGCCCCTCCATATCATCAAGATATCATCTATGTACCTGCGATAAAGGATCAAGTCCGCACTTGCCGGGCATGATTCCCAGAATATGGATTCCCACTTACCCATATATAAGTTAGCATGGCTGGGTGCGAACTTGGTCCCTATCACAGTGCCACACAGTTGGCTGAAAAATTTCCCTTCAAAATTAAAATAGTTATGCTTTAATATATACTCAATCCCACTGAGAATAAACTCTTTCTCAGTCTGAGGTATGCTAGGGTCTATGTCCAGAAAATACTCAATAGACATGTGCATGGCGAAAAAATTTGGTTCGGTTCGGTTTGGATCGATTCTGACTTTTTCGAAATTCGGTTTGGATCGATTCGAATTCGGAAAAATTCAAATCAATTCGGTTCAGATTCGTTTCAGATTTATTCAGATTCGAATAAATTCGGCTGGATTCGGTTTGATTCGGTTCGGTTAGGAAATTCAGAATTTTGGTATGTGTTAGGTGGGATGTGTTGTGTATTAGACTAGTATTATGTACTGTATATTAGGTGTAACCCATAGCAGAGTGATATAGCCTAATATACTGTACAATACTAGTGTAATCCATGGCAATCCGAATCTACCGAATAAATTCGAACTAATTCGGATTTATTCGGTAGATTCGGCACTATTTCAATTCGGAAATTCGAATCGATCCGAATCTCCGAATAGGGTATAAAAGAAGAAAATCTAATGACATGGCCTCCTTGTTCACCTGATCTGAACCCCATTGAGAACCTGTGGTCCATCATCAAATGTGAGATTTACAAGGAGGGAAAACAGTACACCTCTCTGAACAGTGTCTGGGAGGCTGTGGTTGCTGCTGCACGCAATGTTGATGGTGAACAGATCAAAACACTGACAGAATCCATGGATGGCAGGCTTTTGAGTGTCCTTGCAAAGAAAGGTGGCTATATTGGTCACTGATTTGTTTTTGTTTTGTTTTTGAATGTCAGAAATGTATATTTGTGAATGTTGAGATGTTATATTGGTTTCACTGGTAAAAATAAATAATTGACATGGGTATATATTTGTTTTTTGTTAAGTTGCCTAATAATTATGCACAGTAATAGTCACCTGCACACACAGATATCCCCCTAAAATAGCTATAACTAAAAACAAACTAAAAACTACTTCCAAAACTATTCAGCTTTGATATTAATGAGTTTTTTGGGTTCATTGAGAACATGGTTGTTGTTCAATAATAACATAAATCCTCAAAAATACAACTTGCCTAATAATTCTGCACTCCCTGTATACTCTTCCCTATTTAGGATGAAGAAGCCACCACCTTCATCCGCCAGTTTAATGGTTAGATCCTGATTGGATTCTAGACTCTTAATAGTCTTGAGTTGTTTTCTAGTCAGATTTTGTTTACAGTTAGTGGTGCAACTGAGTTTTTTTTTTTGTTGAAATCTTTTTATTGATTTTTCACATAGTGTTCAAAGTTTACATAGAACAGTATCAATAATGATAAACGAACATTCAAACATTAACAATACAGTCTTCAAATGTTTCATCTTTTTCTATAGTTAGGTGGTACAGTCCAGATGATATTGTGTAATTGTTTCTTTCTAGGACCTTCTGTATATACCTTATCTTTCTTAACATGAGTTCCTACCGGTTACATCCTGGCTAATAACACCATCCTATAATCAACTTTTCTCTTATCTACCTACTAATATCTCTGCCTAGTTTTATTCCCCCAAATTTCTTCGTTTAATGAGTCATCACAGTTTGGATGTTTCCTTCTGCTATCGTCTGGGTGGTTAAATGTCTGGCTCTGTTTTTTTTTTTCCAATATGCATAATATATGGCTCTCATTGTTGAATGAACCTGTCACTAGAGTTCAAGAGAGCTGCTGAGGCACTAGTCATCTTATAATGATATTCAATTTTCTTTTAAATATATTTGAAGGTGGGTGGATCCACCTTCCAAAATCTAGCTATACAAAGCCTCACAATAGTGCAAATCATCGCGATTAGTTTGTGATGTCTTTTTAAAAGCCTGTCTGGGGGGAAGTGAAGCAAGGCTTGTTCTGGGGTTATATCTATTTCAGTGTCTAGTATGGAACCCAAATAAGCTGAGGTCAGATGCCATATTTTTTTAACCTTCTCACACTGCCACCACATGTGCAAATATGTCCCAACCTCTCCACACCCCCTATAACAAATATGAGGAGTGTTTTCCAGTGTGCCAGTAATTCTTGTGGGATAGATATACCATTTGTAGAGTACCTTAATATAATTTTCCTTCAACATTGCATTTGGAGAGAACGATAGGCCTCTATCAATGTTTGTCAGTCATGACTCCATCGTCCAGGTCTTATTTAAGTCTTGTTCCCATTTAAGCATAAAATAACTCTTTTCCATATTGATCCCTTCACTAAAGGTCAGATAGAGTAATGCTACCAGGCCCCTTCTAGGATTTTTTGAGAGACATAATGTCTCAAATATAGTGTTATTCAGGGGTTTATCTGGTCCCATTATTTCTCGTACTCTCGATTAAGTTGTAAGTAATGGAACCACTCATTCTGCTCAGGAGTACCTAATTCTGCAAATTGGATAAAGGTCATTATGTTACTATTTATGAGCGTGTCTGCAATTTGGTAGAGGCCCCTATTCTCCCATTTCTTTTGAATGTGTGTGCTGATTAATGAGTTAATCAGGGTGAGTGGGGTCAGCCGTGACCTTACACTAATTAGGGGATATGTCCTGATCAATTTACCGCAAATAAAGGTGGTATGCCTGATTGAAATGTATTCTTTAATATGCCAAGGCCTATTTTGTTTAGTCTCCCAGAGAATATTGTCTAATCTTCCTATCCCCAAGATATCTTTTTCTAGTTGAACCCACTGAGGTGCTTGGTCCAATTTATACCATTGTATGGTCTGAGCAAGTCTAGCTGCATAGTAATATGAAATTAGATTAGGTAATCTGATTCCTCCATTCCTCCTATGTCTTATTAAATTATGTTTGTTGATCCTCGCTCTTTTCCCCTGCCAAATATATTTTAAGATTTCTCTTTGTATCACATGTAGCTTTGCTATTGGTATTGTTTTCAGAAGTGTTCTGAATAGGTATAGGAGCCTAGGCAGTATTGTCATTTTAATAGATATAACCCTCCCATAGAGTGATATATTATATTTGGCCCATTTAAATAGTAGCTCTTTAATCTGTGAAAACATGGGGACATAATTTTCCTTATAGAGTGTGTTGACATCATTTGTGAGATTAAAGGGACAGTATACACTCATTTTCATATAAATGCATGTAATAGACACTACTATAAAGAATAAGATGCACAGATACTGATATAAAAATCCAGTATAAAATGGTTTAAAAACATACTTAGAAGTTTTCAGTTTAGCTCTGTTCAAAAGGCAGTTGGAAATCCCACTGCAAGTTGGAAATAAGACACTCCCCCCTCCCCTTCTTTTGCATATGAAAATACCCTTTACACAAACAGGAGCAAGCCCGGAGAAGGTAGCTGACGGTATTCAAATAAAACTTTGGGGCTTGGTTAGGAGTCTAAAAATCAGAGCAATGTTCTTTAAAAATAAGCAAAATTATACATTTTTTAAAAAAAAAAAAACTTTATGGGCTTTATAAATAGATCATCTACAAAACATTTATGCAAAGAAAAAATGAGTGTATAATGGCCCTTTAACTCCCAAATATTTAAGAGATGACTTAACCCATTTGAATTAAAAGTTTATCTCCAATAGTTTCTTTGTTGGTTTTGAGAGGTGGATACTAAGGGCTTCGCATTTGCTTTCGTTAACTTTATATCCCGACAATAGACCAAATTTATTTATTGTGGAGTATACTATTGGTAGAGAAAGTAGTGGCTTTGTGACTGCGAGGATGATATCATCCGCGAAGAGGGATATTTTATAATCTTTTTCTCCCACCCCTATTCCCGCAATATCTGGGTTATCTCTTATTTTTACTGCTAATGGCTTAATGCACATCACAAAGAGCAGGGGGGACAGAGGGCATCCCTGCCTAGTGTCATTTTGGATTCAGATTTGCATAGATTGGTACCCTGAAAGTCTAATAAACGTGTCAGGGCATGAATATATCTTTTTTAAGGCATTACTAAAGGGCCCCCTAATTCCCATCTTGTGAATTACTGCATACATAAATTACCAATCGACCCTATCAAATGCCTTCTCTGCGTCCAGAGCCAGAAACAGAGAAGGCACTTTCTTAACTGCCGCAAAATTGATCAGATCAATCATTTTCCGTGTGTTATCTGGAGCTTCTCTCTGTGAGATGAAGCCTACTTGGTCTGTGTCTATCAATTTTCTGATGGGCAAGGCCAAACAATTTGCAAGAATTTTAGTGAATAATTTCAGGTCCTGATTAATTAATGATATGGAACAGTAATTTTGACAATATTGTTTGTTCTTGCCTGGTTTCGGGATGACCGTCACCCTCGCAGTCAACAGATCTGGGGGAATATCTACACCCTGTAGGATGTTATTATATAATTTGACCAGTTGGGGTGCAACCGATAATTGTAGGTCTTTATAAAAGGAGCCTGGAAACCCATCGGGCCTGGCACTTTATTCCTTTGTAATTCCTTTATGGCTAGTATGACCTCTTGCATCATGATGGGGGAGTTCAGGGATTCCAGTTCTTCCTCTGTAACCGTTTTTAGCTTACTATTTTCTAGAAATCTATCTAGCTCAATTCTCTTGTTGGCCACTTGTTTAGTGGTGGGTAAGTTATAGAGATTATTATAGAATTTGGCGAATTCATTGGCTATTTGAAGGGGATCATTAGTGACTTGACTAGTAGATATTTGTATTTGTGGAATAGTGGAAGCCCTAGTAATTTCTTTTAATTTATTTGCCAACATTCTATCTGGCTTGTTCCCATAAATATAGTATCTGGTGTCTACTGCTTTGATCGAGTGGATCACCTCTCTGACTAGGAGCTGATTTAATTCCTCATTTTTATTATTGAGTAATTTTAATAGTTTATTTTGCTTCTTTTTTAAAAACTGATCTCTTAATGCAGCAATTTCTACTCAGTTTTTCTAGTGTGGAATTATGAGTTTTCTTGGATCTACTTGACTCCTCAATCAGTAGCCCTCTTACAGAGGCTTTGAGTACACTCCAAACAAAGTTTGGGTTAGTTGTGGACCCTTCATTTTTAGCTATAAAGTCTTTAATGTGTTTTTGTACTTTCTATATTAGTATGTAATTTTGGAGCAGGCTCGGATGTAGAGACCAGGATCTAACTCTATGTGGGTTGATCATCCCCTCAAGCTCTATTATTTTCATGTCATGGTCTGACCACGAGCAATTATGAATGGATGCTGATTTTATCAATGGTAAGAGGATCTGGCTAATTAGTATTAAGTCTATTCAGGAGTGAGTACCATGTACTGCAGAATAATACGTATAAACTTTAACTCCCTTATTTAATGCCCTATGTCTATTAAATTAAAATCTAAAAGAAAGTATTTCAGAAGTTGCTTGGCTGCATTTGTTCTCTTTTTGCAGGGGATTTGTGAAGTTCTATCTAAATCATCATTTAGAGTCATATTGAAGTCCCCACCTATAATGATCTTGCATCTTTTCCAGCTCGATAATAGTCTACTTAATTTAGTAATGAATGTCCCTTGATTTTCATTGGGTGAATTCATCAAAATAACAGGAACATTGTGGATTAACCCTTTTACAATTAAGAATCTCCCCTCTTTGTCTTTAAGTATTTCTTCCTCCTTAAAATTAAGGGAGGTGTGTAGGAGAATGGACACCCCACATTTGTCTTGCTATTAAGTGCGTGATATTGCAATGGATAGCTCTTATCCCAATATTTGGGTGTGGAGTCTGAAACAAATGTGTCTCCTGGAGCATTATTATTTGGGCCTTTTGGGATTTTTAGTCTATAATTGCCTTTTTCATTTTTATGTTGGAGTTAAGCCCCCTTACATTATGTGATATAAATCTAATATGCATGACTCTTTAAGTAATTGTACTCCTCCTACTTCTGGGTTGGGCAATCTCTCACATCTCCCAAATGCACTGTTTCAGGTTCTTATCATTACTTCTGTGTGTTGTAACAAACGGCTAGATTTAGAGTTCTGCGGCCAAAGGGGTGCGTTAGCTACGCTGGCTTTTTTTCTCCCGCAACTTTTAAATACTGCTGGTATTAGAGTTCACAGAATGGCTGCGTTAGGCTCCAAAAAAGGGAGTGTAGAGCATATTTACCGCCACTGCAACTCTAAATTCCAGTGGTGCTTACGGACGCGCCCAGCTTCAAAAATGTGCTCGTGCACGATTCCCACATAGAAAACAATGGGGCCATTTGAGCTGAAAAAAAAACATAACACCTGCAAAAAAGCAGCGTTCAGCTCCTAACGCAGCCCCATTGTTTTCTATGGGGAAACACTTCCTATGTATGCACCTAACACTCTAACATGTACCCCGAGTCTAAACACCCCTAACCTTATGCTTATTAACCCCTAATCTGCCGCCCCCGCTATCGCTGACACCTGCATATTTTTTTTAACCCCTAATCTGCCGCTCCGTACACCGCCGCTACCTACATTATACCTATGTACCCCTAATCTGCTGCCCCTAACACCGCCGACCCCTATATTATATGTATTAACCCCTAATGTCATGTTCTGTCTCAGGATATCATGTGAGAGCCTCATTGTCTGGAACAGTTGCTTTAAAGGAAGATTAGTAGAAGCCATACTGATTGAAAATGATAACAAATTTATTTAAACAACAAAATACTTTGTTTAAAGGGACAGTATACACTCATTTTCATATAACTGCATGTCATAGACACTACTATAAAGAATAAGATGCACAGATACTGATATAAAAATCCAGTAAAAAACTGTTGTAGCTGATCGTATTCACATAAAACTTTGGGGCTTGGTTAGGAGTCTGAAAATCAGAGCAATGTTATTTAAAAATAAGCAAAAATATACATTTATTTTAAAATAAAACTTTATGGGCTATATAAATAGATCATCTACAAAACATTTATGCAAAGAAAAAATGAGTGTATAATGTCCCTTTAAGCAAATACTTGCAGAATATTTAAATATGCTACTCAGGTATGTTAAGACCACATACAGCAGGAGTGAAAATAACCAAAACTAGTAAGCAGAGATGCAGATTCAAAAAGGAAAGTCTTTCTCCTGGTAATAACTGAAATGTAAGATTTGCACAAGGCAGAAAACAACGTGTAAACTGGTAACAGGTTTAAAGGTAAAGTCTTTCTCCTGGTAATTGCTGAGTGCAGGAATTGCACAAGGCAGGAAACAGACTTGTGAACTGGTAACAGGTGTAAAGGTAAAGTCTTTCTCCTGGTTATAGCTGAGTGCAGGAATTGCACAAGGCAGGAAACAAACTTGTGATCTGGTAACAGGTTTAAAGGTAAAGTCTTTCTCCTGGTTATAGCTGAGTGCAGGAATTGCACAAGGCAGGATACAAACTTGTGATCTGGTAACAGGTTTAAAGGTAAAGGCTTTCTCCTGGTAATACCTTGTAAACAGGTGCAAAGGTGAAGTCTTTCTCCTGGCAATAGCTGAGTGCAGGAATTGCATAAGCAGGAAACAAACTTGTAGATTGGTAACAGGTTTAAAGGTAAAGGCTTTCTCCTGGTAATACCTTGTAAACAGGTGCAAAGGTGAAATCTTTCTCCAAAGAAGTACAGGAAACAGGTTCTGACTTGACAAAACAGTTCCAATGTGAAGACCCTAATGCAGACTAAAAGCCATCCTTAAATAGGGAGGTTTTGCACAGGGTTGGTTCTGATTAATTCCAGAATTGAGAACACCTGTGTGTTGTACAGGTGTAATAACAAGTAAGGCAGATAGTTATTTATCAGATCTTTTAAGATCTATGCTATTGCTAGAACTGGCTGTGGCTCAACATGTAAGCAAACAGAAATAGGAACCACAGAGCCACAGGTTCAAATCCCCACACAACCCTTCTTAGCAGAATGCCTCCCAGACCTTTTCTTTTTCTTTTTAGTCTGGAGGCTTGGTTCATGACACCTAATCTGCCACCCCTGCTATCGCTGACCCCTGCATATTATTATTAACCCCTAATCTGCGCCTCCGTACACCGCCGATACCTACATTATACCTATGTACCCCTAATCTGCTGCCCCTAACACCGCCGACCCCTATATTACATGTATTAACCCCTAATCTGCCATCCCTGCTATCGCTGACCCCTGCATATTATTATTAACCCCTAATCTGCTGCTCCGTACACCGCCGCTACCTACATTATACCTATGTACCCCTAATCTGCTGCCCCTAACACCGCTGACCCCTATATTATATTTATTAACCCCTAAAGCTAAGTCTAACCCTAACACTAACACCCCCCTAAGTTAAATATAATTTAAATCTAACGAAATAAATTAACTCTTATTATATAAATTAATCCTATTTAAAGCTAAATACTTACCTGTAAAATAAATCCTAATATAGCTACAATATAAATTATAATTATATTGTAGCTATTTTAGGATTAATATTTATTTTACAGGCAACTTTGTAATTATTTTAACCAGGTACAATAGCTATTAAATAGTTAAAATAATTACAAAATTACCTGTAAAATAAATCCTAACCTAAGTTACAATTAAACCTAACACTACACTATCAATAAAATAATTAAATACAATACCTACAAATAACTACAATTAAATAAACTAACTAAAGTACAAAAAATAAAAAAGAACTAAGTTACAAAAAATAAAAAAATATTTACAAACATTAGAAATTTTAAACTAATTACACCTACTCTAAGCCCCCTAATAAAATAACAAAGACCCCCAAAATAAAAAAAATGCCTACCCTATTCTAAATTACAAAAGTTCAAAGCTCTTTTACCTTACCAGCCCTGAAAAGGGCCATTTGCGGGGCATGCCCCAAATAATTCAGCTCCTAAAATAGCTACAATATAATTATAATTTATATTGTAGCTATGTTAGGGTTTATTTTACAGGTAAGTATTTAGATTTAAATAGGAATAATTTATTTAATAAGATTTAATTTATTTCGTTAAATAAAAATTATATTTAACTTAGGGGAGTGTTAGTGTTAGGGTTAGACTTAGCTTTAGGGGTTAAAAAATTTAGTAGAGTAGCGGTGAGCTCCGGTCGGCAGATTAGGGGCTAATACTTGAAGTTAGGTGTCGGCGATGTTAGGGATAGCAGATTAGGGGTTAATACTCTTTATTATAGGGTTATTGAGGTGGGAGTGAGGCGGATTAGGGGTTAATATATTTATTATAGTAGCGGTGAGCTCCGGTCGGCAGATTAGGGGTTAATTATTGTAGGTAGGTGGAGGCAACGTTGTGGGCGGCATATTAGGGGTTAATAAATATAATATAGGGGTCAGCGGTGTTAGGGGCAGCAGATTAGGGGTACATAGGGATAACGTAGGTGGCCGCGGTGTACGGAGCGGCAGATTAGGGGTTAAAAAAATTTAATATAGTGGCGTGATGTGGGGGGACCTCAGTTTAGGGGTACATAGGTAGTTTATGGGTGTTAGTGTACTTTAGAGCACAGTAGTTAAGAGATTTTTAAACCGGCGTTAGCCCAGAAAGCTCTTAACTCCTGACTTTTTTCTGCGGCTGGAGTTTTGTCATAAGATTTCTAACGCTCACTTCAGCCACGACTCTAAATACCGGCGTTAGAAAGATCCCATTGAAAAGATAGGATACGCAAATGGCGTAGGGGGATCTGCGGTATGGAAAAGTCGCGGCTGCAAAGTGAGCGTTAGACCCTTTCCTGACTGACTCCAAATACCAGCGGGCGGTAAAAACCAGCGTTAGGACCCTCTAACGATGGTTTTGACGGCTACCGCCCAACTCTAAATCTAGGCCTAAGTTTTTTAATGTAATTGCACACTAATATTTTAAAAGATTCAATTGCTGCACCTTTACTGGTGGTAGGGTAAAAGGTGGATTTGGGTCTTAAAGAAGTGTGTACAAAATTATCTCCATTACTGGAATAATAGCTCTTAGAGTTGTCTAGAGGTGATTTCAGAAAGAACCTTTTTATGGTTAATTTCCTTACGAGTGCTTTTGCACTTAAATATGTTTTAAATTTATTTAATTTGGACATGGGTGCAAAGGACAGTCCTAAACTCAGGACTTCTTTGTCCTTTTCTGACAACTAATGTTAAAAATCCCTTTATGTTTATCTGAAGGGAATGCTGTCGAGCCCGAGGCCTTAGGGCTAGATACTTCACTGGGCTTCATATTATTGACTACAGGAGAGGGAGTGTTTAGTTTTTCTTTGGTGTTCACTCTACTTCCACAACTTCCGCCTCTATGAGTCTTCTTAATGGGGTGTCCAGGTTTTCTAATGTTGTCCCTTTCCTCTTTGTGGGTTGGGCACTGCGTTTTAGACTTGGGCCTTCCCCTAAATAAGAGTTTCTGGAGGGAATAGATATGTTATTGTTCTCCACTCCATTAAGTTTGGTAATGCTGGTAGTGGCCTGTAGATGAACAAATCTACTAGGGGCTATTTTAAAAGTCTCTTGCCAGTCTGTGTGGTTATATCTGGGGGTACCGTCTTGTCTCCAATTTGGATTGTAAAAAGATGTACCCTCCTGATGCCAGTTTGTCTTATGCTGATGGTCAGAGTATGTGTTCTCATAAAGATCTAGATTGTTCCCACCTACTCTACCGCCTCTGGGGGGATAGGGAGAGGTATGACCTCTATTTAAACGATAGTTATTACTATATGTGTTGCATGATATATATAGTTATTCGTATTGTCATTTATATGATGGTTTCTAGGTGGAGAATAATTATGAGAGTTATAACGTGTGTTATCGTATGGATAATAAGTCTCAGATGGAGGACGTTGTTGTCTTTTCCATACCGTGCCATTGGAAGTTAAATTTTTATTTCTATACCTATGTGATCAATTGTGTGTTTTAATTCTCTCTCAATTTTTGGTTCTGCTATATGGGATTCTTTGATTATTCCCTTGATTGTTCCCTATAGTCATGGAATTATTGTCTTCAGCAGAGGTATTATGCATTGGTCCCTCTGTGTTAGTGGTGTCATCTATATGGTTTAAAGCAGCTTGATCTCTATTTAGCTTTTTGTTTTTTTTAAAGATGACTCTTTTTAAACCAATGATCAAATGACTTTTTTTAAACAAATGATCAAATTTTACTTTAAAAGTTTTAGAGCTTTTAAAAGTTTCAGATCTCAGTTCTTCTGACACAATTTCTTTATCAAGTTCTTTGAGTAGGATTTCCCTATATTCTATAATGATTTTCATTAATTTAATGGATGCTTCATGTGTGACGCAATTCCATTTATTTGTGAGTTCAGGATTAGTAAATGTTAAAGCATGAATGACCAAACCCTTAAGGATGATATTAAGTTAAATGCATTTTTTAAGAAAGGAAACTTCTTCATTGAATCTAATTTCCTTAGTTAAAAGTTTTTCAAGATTAGAAAAGACTGTGTTAATGTCTGTAATGTAGGTATCTGTACTTGCATTATCTTGTCTTAATGCTAGAGTAACATCCAAATTAATATCTTTTCTAAAATCCCTAAGTGAGGAAGTAGAATCCTCCATATTTTCCATATGGTACAGGAAAACAAGTATATAAATATATTAGTTCACTTAAGTTTTTTTTAGCTTAAGTAATGTCTAAGATCAATCAAAGATATGATAACAACAAGGTGTATTTTTTTTTAAGTAATATAATACTGGCTAGATAGTGTCTAAATATCAGATCCAAATATCAGGGCTCAAAAAATTGGGCTCAAACAGTAATGGAGATATGACAAAAAGAGATTGCTATAAGGACAGAAAAGTGCAATTCAGACAATGTAGGTGATTCATAGGCCTCTAGTTATCAAAGTCTGGTAGACCTGATCTGACAGTGTGAATCAGGTCCGCCAGACTTTGCTGAATACGGCGAGCAATATGCTCGCCGTATTCAGCATTGCACCAGCTGCTCACAAGATCTACTGGTGCAACGCCGCCCCCTGCTGATTCGTGGCCAATCGGCCGCCAGCAGGGGGGTGTCAATCAACCCGATCGTACTAGATCGGGTTGATTTGCGGCGATGTCTGTCCGCCTGCTCAGAGCAGGCGGACAGGCAATGGAGCAGCGGTCTTTGTGACCGCTGCTTCAAAACTGCTGTTTCTGGCAAGCCATACGACCTTGATACATATGCCCTATAGGGTCAAAACAAAATCAGACTACTGAATCAACTCAAAAAAACCTATACTCAAAAGAGCCTTAGATAGCTAGGTCAATTCAAAAGCAACAAATAGCTCAGACGGCAGCTGGTATAACTACTGTTAGGTAAGGAGAATATCTAAAATAAAAATGGTTAGTAGTCAGCGCCAGGAGAGCAAAGCACACAAACGCACTATAAAAAACGGCCACCTAACAGAGTCGTACAGAAGAATAAATAAATTATGGGAACATAGGAGCGCCACCCAAAGGGGGCTTAAGTGTGCTGGTGGAAAAGCTGGGCCCAAAGAGATTATCAATATGGGTGTATAATGGCCAAAAAACAACACATAGTACTGTAATACTAAAGAGCATAGAAATAACACATAGTACTGTATTAATAACACATAATACTGTATTAATAAGGAACACAGAAATAGGGTGAAAAATACAGACAATATAGAATATATAAAAACATTTGTTGTATATAAAAATAGTTTTAATCCAAGGACTATATGGAACAAGATAGATAGAACTATGTGGCAATCTAGTAGAATTATTCACAATCTAGAGTAAAATGTTTAAAAGCAACAGTGAAAAACATAAGTCAAACATATGGCAAAATAAGGGTATAACAAAAAAAAAGAAAAAAAAAAAAAGAGAACAATAAAGAAATGAATGATATTAATGAATCTGAGCTCAGATAAAGGGACATCCCATATATAAAGCAAAGATATAATCCCAAAGTCTATACAGTCACAAAGAGTAAAAAAAATCCAGTGGAGGTCCAATGTGGAAGGATCCAGAGAAGAGTGAGGAAAAAACTTTTATCCAGGGGAGGAAAATCTTTTATCCAAAACTTCTGGTTCAGGGTAAGAGCATCTAAAGGTACTTGTGGAAGAAAAAACAAACAACTAAAAAAAGCTAGATAAACTAAAAGGAAAAGTGCTCACCATACACAAATAGGAACTCGGGCTGGTATGTCACAGGAGATCAACACATTTCGGCCGACTGAGAGGCCTTTATCAAGACTATACCAGCTGGAATAGTCTTGATAAAGGCCTCTCAGTCGGCCGAAACTGGCGCTGACAACTAACCATTTTTATTTAAGATATTCTCCTTACCTAACACTAGTTATACCAGCTGCCATGTGAGCTATTTGTTTCTTTTAAAATTGACCTAGCTATCTAAGGCTCTTTTGAATATAGGCTCTTTTGAGTTAATTCAGTAGTCTGATTTAGTTTTGACCCTATGAATCACCTAAATTGTTTGAATTGCACTTTTCTGCCCTTATAGCAATCTCTTTGTGTCATATCTCCATCTTCTAGATTGTAAGTTCCCACAGGAATAGGACCGTCAATCCCTCCTGTATGTGTTTGTAAATTTTGTCCTTTCTCTTACAAGTCTTGTATTGTTTTATTTATATGAATTGTATCCATGGACAGCGCTGCCGAATATGTTGGCGCTTCATAAATAAAGTATAATAATAATAATTACTGTTTGAGCCCATTTTTCTGAGCATTGCTTCATCCTTTGGATCTGATATTTAGACACTATCTAGCCAGTATTATATTACTTTAAAAAAAATGATCTTAAACATTACTTAAGCTTAAAAACCTATGTGAACTAATCTATTTATATACTTGTCGTCCTGTACCATATGTAAAATATGGAGGATTCTACTTCCTCACTGAGGGATTTTAGAAAATATATTAATTTGGATGTTACTCTAGCGTTAAGACAAGATAGTCATATTAGCTGAGTCAGGAGCCAAAGCGAATAGTCAGATGAGCTGAGTTAGGTGCCAAAGCGAGTAGTCAGACGAGCCGGAATCAGGAACAAGGAGGGACATCAGACAGCCAGGTAATACACAGGAACTGGAACACAGGAATTCACAAACAGGTCTGAGACAACGCAAGGGCAAAGCATACTGAACAGAGGCCCTTTAAATAATAAGTGATGACATCATAATACTGAGACTGCAACCTGTCTCACACGGATGATGTACACCAGTCCGGCCATTAGAGGGCATGCAGGAAATTAGCAGCATCAGACACTCTGCACCAGAATCAGTAAGAGGTGAGTAAAATGGCTGCCAGCAGCACATGGCAAACAAAGCAGGGAAAAAACCTTGACAGTACCTTACCCTAAATGACCCCTCCCCCACGGGAGGACAAAAGGCTTATTGGGGAAACGGGCATGGAAGGCACGTAGGAGGGCGGGAGCATGAACATCAGAGGAGGGAACCCATGAACGCTCCTCTAGACCATAGCCCCTCCAGTGAACCAAATACTGTACGCGGCCCCTGGAAATATGAGATTCAATAATGCTGCTGACCTCATATTCTTGATGGTTGTCAACAGAGATAGGACGAGGATGAGGCAATAAAGTGGTAAACCGATTACAAACCAATGGTTTTAAGAAGGAGACATGAAAAACATTGGAGATGCACATTGCAGGAGGAAGGTCAAAAGCGTAGGCCACAGGATTGACCCGTTGGAGTATTCGAAAAGGACCAACATAACGGGGAGCCAGTTTATTGGAATGCACACGAAGGTTCAAGTTGCAGGAGGACAGCCAATCCCTCTCACCAACCTAGTAGGAAGGCGCAGGCAAACGCCTACGATCAGCCTGGAACGTTTGGCGCTGCATAGAGTGATGAAGGCAATCCTGAATCTGCACCCATGTGGAACGGAGTTGCCAGAGATGCTCCTCCAAAGCCAGAATACCCTGAGACATAAATGAATCAGGCAACAAGGATGGTTGGAATCCAAAATTCACCATGAATGAGGATAACTGGGAGGAAGCATTAATAGCACTATTACGAGCGAACTTTGCCCAAGGTAACAGTTCAGACCAATTATTGTGGTGATCTGAGACATAGCAGTGGAGGAACTGTTCCAGAGCTTGATTAGACTGTTCAGCAACCCCATTGGATTGAGGGTGATATGCTGAGGAGAATGAAAGCTGGATCCTAAAGAAACGCCCAAATCTGGAGATAAACTGGCTGACCCAGTCCAATACTATCTTCTTGGGTAACCCATGTAAATGGAAGACCTCCAGGCAAAAATTTAAACAAGTTCTTGAGCGGTAGGCAGCTTCTTCAAGGGAACACAATGTGACATTTTAGAAAAACGGTCAACCACCATTAGGATAACAGTATTGCCATTGGAAACAGGGAGCTCAACAATGAAGTCCATGGAAAGATGTGTCCAAGGACGCTCACCATTAGCAATAGGTTGAAGAAGACCCACAGGAACACGTTGAGGAGTCTTATTCTGTGCACAGACTGAGCAGGAGGCAACATATGCAGCAACATCAGAACGAAGACCTGGCTACCAGAATTGTCGAGTGACAGACCAAATCCTTTGGTTCTTGCCCTGGTGACCTGCAGCTTTAGGATAGTGGTAAGTGTGCAATAGTTTAGTTTGAAGATTTTCAGGAACAAAGCACTTACCACTAGGTTTCACAGGAGGTGCATTGGTTTGTACAGCCAGGATCTCCTCCCCTAAGGGAGAAGTCAAATTAGTATGTATGGCAGCCAAAATATGGTCAGGAGGTATAACTGGAATAGGTACAGACTCCTCCTTGGATAGAGACAAAAATTGTCGAGAGAGGGCATCAGTCCTAACATTCTTACTACCAGGCAGGTAGGAGACCATGTAACAGGAGGCTTCCGCAAACGCTCCTTGAAAGAGGGCCTCTCACTTAGTCTGATGTCAATTAGGATTAAAAAAGACACCAATGCCTCGAGATCCTCTGGTAAATCTCTGGCAGCAATTTCGTCTTTAATCGCATCAGAGAGCCCATGAAAGAAGGCGGCAACAAGGGCTTCATTGTTCCAACCTACCTCTGCTGCAAGCGTACGGAACTCAATGGCATACTAAGCAACAGATCTCGTACCTTGCTGAATGGACATGAGTCGTTTAGCAGCAGAGGAGGAGCGAGCCAGAACATTAAATACCCTTCGAAAGGAGGCCACAAATTCAGGGTAATTTGAAATCACAGGTTTATTAGTCTCCCACAAGGTATTGGCCCAGGCAAGAGCTGTGTCAGAGTGTAACAAGATGAGAAATCCTACCTTAGCAATGTCAGAGGGAAACGCCTGAGGTAACATCTCAAAGTAAATGCCCACCTGGTTCAAAAACCCTCTGCACTGAATAGGATCACCTCCATATCGCTGAGGTAGAGGTTCAGAACTGGACATGCTCCTGGTAGGACTAGGTGCAGCAGCGGAAACAGGAGGAGCCGTAACTTGTGGGACACTCTGGTCCAAATGTGCAGTCAGCAGGGTTTGCAGGGCTTGTGCAAATTGATCCAAGCAGTGATCCTGTTCATCCATCCTGGAAATGATGGTAGATAAAGGTGGATTATTAGCACCATCAGGATTCATAGCCCTTGCAAAATGTCAGGGTGCCAGGAATCAGACTGAGATGAGAAGTGTAAAAATAATCACACCTTTATTAATAACAAAAAATAATAAGTCAAACATCAAGCCAAGAGTCTAAGCCAGAGTTGGTAGTCAGACTAGCCAAGTTCAGGACAAGTGCTCATACCTCAGAATATTATTTTCTGTTTTCCATATTCATCCATTTTTTGACATGTTGTCACATATAGTTCATATATCGGGTGTACCTTTAACCGTGGCAACTTATTAGTTGAATTTAGATAACATTTTACTCTAGATTGTGAATAACTCTGCTAGATTGCCACATAGTTTTTATATACAACAATTTTTTATATATTTTATATTGTATGTATTTTTCACCCTATTTCTGTGTTCCTTATTAATACAGTATTATGTGTTATTAATACAGTACTATGTGTTATTTCTACGCTCTTTAGTATTACAGTACTATGTGTTGTTTTTTGGCCATTATACACCCATATTGATAATCTCTTTGGGCCCAGCTTTTCCACCAGCACACTTAAGCCCCCTTTGGGTGGCGCTCCTATGTTCCCATAATTTATTTATTCTTCTGTACGACCCTGTTTGGTGGCCATTTTTTATAGTGAGTTTGTGTGCTTTACTCTCCTGGTGCTGACTACTAACCATTTTTACTTCATGATTTCTAAACTGTACTAGGCATTGAAATTTACACAACACAGAAAGTTGGAAATTCATGGGTGTTAAACACAGTTTTTGGCATTTGACCAGTCAGAAAGATACCACACAAAGTAGGTGCTCTTAGACAGTTGCCTACGGCCCTGTTATTTTTAAGTTTTGTCCTACTAAATGTACTCGTTTGGCATTTTCATTTGTTTAAAATATAAAATTAAATAATAATACTATCATGATGTCTTTAGAAAATGTTTTTAGTCTGTACTGATAAACCTCTTGATGCCTTATTTATTGGTCTAGATTTAATAACACTCACAGCTCTTGTGAGATATATCTGCCAAACCTTAAAGGCAATTGTAATATTAATAAAGATAAGCCAAAAGACCTCATTATAATGGTGAGAATATGTTTGAAATGCATTGAGCCTCACTTTCCTATCTTTCTGAGTATATTGTTAGTGGCTGTTGCCATTAACACCCATATTTGCATTAGGGGCCTTGTACATTAATTTTCACATTGAATTACTTAGCAGTTAAAACAAATGCAACCAAAACAACCTTGCAAATGAGTAGAATGTGTAGAATATTTACATGTCTGTTTTGTTGTAGAATTGTAGTCTTTCGCTGGATAGAACAAGAGGCTAAGACATTCCAGGCTTTCTCACCTAAGCATGTTAAATTCCTATAGTCTCAATTGTGCTTGTGAATTATCTCATCTTGCTTTCATGCATCACTGTTTCAAAATCAATGTGTTGATCTTGTTTTTCTTTTGATTTTTTTAATGTTTTTTGTGTGCATATTTTAGAGGAAAGGGTAATTTTATGAGGGAGTTTTTGGGATCTTTGATAGATTATGTTAGATTTTAATTTTATGAGTTTTATTGATTCTGAGCCAGTGTCAGGTACTTACCTGACCATGATGCAGCGATGGGCTCCTGCTTCGGCAGTCCTCCACATGGAACGTAAAAGTTCCTATAGAAATATACTCAGCCCATCCATCTGGGCAAAGTTATAGAGCAGGCAACCTTGTTCTTACCTGATACCTGCTTTCAGCTTTCCTGTATTGTGTGTTGCAACATCCTTGTAAATACCTTATTTTCTGAATACTGCTGTATTAACTACACTTATCTGGTACTCTGTACCAGCCTGACCTACTGTACCTGCTGGGTTTCCTGTGCCTGCTTAGTATCATATACTTATTGTACCAGTGCACCTACCTGGTATCCCGTAACAACCCTACTACCTGCACCTGCAGGGTTTCCTGTGCCTGCTGTATCCCCTGCACCTTGTTGATGGACTGATCTCCCAGTACCCAACCTTTGGCCTTTCCTTGGACTCTGCTCTTACTTTACCCTTTTCTACCTTGTTGCTGGACTGATCTCACGGTACCTGACCTTGGGCCTGTCCTAGAACCCTGCTCTTGCTTTACCCCTTGGTACCTTGTTACTGTACTGATCTCATGACCTTTGGCCTGTCCTTGTACTTTGCTCATGCTTTATCCCTTGGTACCTTGATGCTTGACTGATTTCCTGGTACCTGACCTTTGGCCATTTCTTAGTTTCCTTTTTTTCTGTTTATTAAAGCCTAAAATATTTTATAGTAAAAGTCATTAAAATGTTTATCTGAGCCAGGCTTTGGAATCTGAAGTTAAAATTCATGATTTTTATTGTGCTCCTTTAAAAACCCTAAACACACCCAGTGAACAACACCTCATGGTATATTGTATACAGGAAAGTTATGATTAAAGGGACATAATATTAATATGCTAAATCTATTGAAACTGATGCAGTATAACTTTAAAAAGTTGACAGGAAAATTTCACCTGAGCATCTCTATGTAAAAAAGGAAGATATTTTACCTCACCAGAGTAAGACCTGTGTAAAAAAGTTATACTTCAGCTGCTGTGCAGCTGCAGGTAAAAAAAGAAATGAAGAAATTAACTGCAGCCAATCAGCATCAACAGTGCTGAGGTCATGAACTCTTTTACTGTGATCTCATGAGATTTGACTTAACTCTCAGATTTCATAGTAAACTTCCTTAAACTGAATAGGGTAATAACATGAGTGTGCACAAAGCTCACTCCCTTGCCTGTCCCGGGACAGACATACTGATTTGCTGCTTAAAGTCCTTTGCAATGGGGTTTGAATACTTAGGACATTTTGAGGTAAAACATCTTCCTTTTTTACATAGAGATGTTCAGGTGATATTTTCTAGTCAGCTTTTTATAGCTATGCTGCATCACTTTCAAGTTTTTCAACATTTGGGTATCATGGCCCTTTAAGGGCCAGATTACAAGTGGATCAGTATTTAATGCTCGTATTACAAGTTGAAAGTAAAAACTTTTCACTCGTACACTAACCTGATGCGCGTAAAAAGCAGAATATCGCACTCGAGTCCCCTATACAAGTCAATGGAGCAAAAAAAGTGTAAAAAACCTAACACCCTACTCACGCAAAAACCCGATTGCATATTCTGAAGTGCGCTAACCCGACATCAAAATATGAATATTTCACATTCCAATGTTCTTCACTTAACAGAATATATTCTATTTAATCATAAATACATATTTTTATGTATCTGATTTTTTTTGGTAAAACAGTATAACCCTTTATTAAATATGAAAATTGTATAAATATGATTTTACATGTTTTCCTCTACTTGACTGCAAATGGCTTCAATGCACTTATATATATGTCCATATATGTCTACATATGTTTATATGTTTATATATGTCTGTAAATACATATACACACACATTTATATAGATACATACATATATATATATACATTTTTAAAAAATGTATCAGTATGTATTTCTATGGTAAAGCCCTTTGCCTGCCTTTTATTTATTTTTTCTAACTCCTGAGACCTCATATCTTGGAGCCCCTTTAACTTTTATGTGCAATTTTTTAAAATATTTTTTTATCAGACAGTGTTATTATGATTGTAACTATACTTTGTAATGCATTTTTTATGTGTTTTGTGCATCTTTTTTGTTTTGCGAAACAGATAACCAGAGCTCTGAGGATGCAATAATCATTCTAGCATAAATCGCAATTGCGCTCACGTGTTTCCGTTTACTTTCAGCTATAATAAGAGTGGTAAACCCCATACGTGCAAACATCTGCGATAAACCCATTTTCACTTGCGTGTAACTGTTAGCAAGCCACTCATAATCTGGCACTAAATTTGAATCAAAACTACAAACAAGTGGATGATTGTGTACAACTGATTTATGGACTTTATTGCTCGCTTGTTTAATAGGTACACATTCCACTGAAAAAAGATTGTTTATTCAGCACAGGAGCATCCATGTTTAATAAAAAAAATAAAAAAAATTGAAACATTCTCTTTAAGATAGAACAGGGCTGTTGTCCCTCCCACAGCTTCCTCATTCAGGGCAAATGATCCAGTTTTCAGAAAGGAGCATGGCTATGTCCATGTAATTCCCTTACGCCACCCAAATCAATGCACATAACACCTGTCTTATTCACTCACCTAACGCTTATAGGCAACTGCCCATAAGTCCCCCTCAACTTCCTGTCCTAGAAAGCCTTCAACAAATGTTGAGAAGAAGGATTTAAACGTTATAGTAGACCTCCCAATCCTTCTGGGTTCCTGAAGGGTTGTCACGGGTAGGGAGGTCTGCCCGTTTTCCCCTGCTTCTCTGGCTAAGGGAAATGTTCCTGTTTTTAGGTGCTGCCCCATCACTGCAGATGACCTTCCCAGATTCTGCCCAGCCAACCCACAATACACCCAGATACACGGATGACATGTCTACAAGTCTTCTCACCTCCCTACCCTGGAAAGTATTTGGGAAATGTTGGGTGGTATGATATAGGTAATACCTCAAAAAGTAATTTAATTTAACCCAAATATATCTTGTATCCCACATAATTTATAACACATTTTTAAGCCCTTTAAATCCAGTAATATATATATATATATATACAGTATATATATACACACATACATATATATATATATATATATATATATATAATTTAACTAATTACTTATTACTGACAGATTACACATTTAACCATTAAGCAACCAGGCCTCTGGTACTTCAGTGTTTCTTGGTGTCATAGGCCTACAGAGAAAGTTTGCAGGTTTCTCCCGACCTTCACCAAGCACAGACATCAAGTACAATGCAACACATAATATTTAGATTAATGCCGCATCAGTTTGTTGGGCAGAGGGCAGAAAGGGGATCAAATATATCAAGGGGGGCATATAAAGAAAGGAAGCAAATGCCCTCAAAGACATTATGGTGGAATATGTATGAAATAGCTTACTAGATCATTCTAGGGCCTGTAGAAATAAGCATTAACTACATCTGTACCTCAAAAGAAGAGGTTTCTTTTTATACAATGTTATGAAAATAAAATGGTCATACTGTTGAAATTATTGATAAGATTGAAGATATTTATTATTAAGTAGGAAGTATATTTTACTTGAAGACTACTGTTTTTGACTGCCCTCAGACACTTTCTGAAAATATTACAAAAAAATAAGTAAGCTCCGTGCCTCTCACATATTCTGTAAATACTACAAAAATAAAAAAAAAATCATGTTAGAGCAAAAATTCAGAAATGTTTGTGTCCTTATTATAGGAGAAAACTGTACCTTAAGTAGCTTTATTAAAATATATAACAAAGAACAGAAAATAACCACAATTACTTCTCAATATTAGAAAAATGTACAGGTTTGCAAAATTATTTCCTTATTCTGCTTCTCTGCATGATTCTTCCAATTACACTCCAAGCACCTAGCTTTTCTTCTTTGTTCAAAACAAAGGCTTTCATGTACACCCGCTAAGATTATTAAATTAATGTTTTAAACTGGTGCACTATAAAAAAACAGAACCATCAACTTCTAAATTCCTTTCCAAAAAAAACTTTCATTTTCATTGTCCTTTAAAACACAGTTTTGGAATTCGAACTTGTCATAACAAACCTAAAGTACAGCACAAGAGAGTACTACATTGTAATAAATAATCAATTACTAAACTTGTACATAGGGCTTCATTTATCAAAGAATCATTTTGTCATCTTTGTGTGTTTTAAGTCCATCTGCCGTTACCTGCAACTAGCAATTGAACATTCGGCATCCAAATTTATTCCAAATTTATTATTTTTTCATTTGCAAACTTTGGATATATCAATGCCACAATTAAGCTGTAATTAAAGGAATAGTCTGGTCAAAATTAAACTTTCGTGATTCAGAAAGAGCATGCAATTTTAAGCAACTTTCTAATTTACTCCTATTATCATTTTTTCTTCGTTCCCTTGATATCTTTTATTTGAAAAAGCAAGAATGTAAGCATAGGAGCCGACCCATTTTTGGTTTTGTAACTGGGTGGCACTTTTTGATTGGTGTCTAAATGTAGCCACCAATTAGCAAGCGATACCCAGGTGCTGAACCAAAAATAAGCCGGTCCCTAAGCTTTCATTCAAATAAAGATACCAAGAGAAAGAAGGAAAAGTGATAATAGGAGTAAATTAAAAATTTACTTAAAATTGGATGCTCTATTTGAATCATGTACAGTAAGTTTAATTTTGACTATACCATTCCTTTAAAGGGACACTAAACCCAAATTTTAAGCAACTGAGTAATACCAGCGGACGACAATGTGCACAGGAATTACAAGTTGACAGTAATGCAAACATGAAGAATTGCTAACTTCAATGCTCATTATTGAAATAATATTAAATATAAAATATATAAAAAAATAATAATATATATTTAAAATTATTATATACACTGTAAAATCTTATATATATATAAATATAAATATATATATATATATATATATATATATATATATTTATTATATTATACTTAATATTTCAGTAATGTATATTAAAGATAACAATTCTTCATGTGCGCTAACACAATCATGTTAGTCCTAAGTTGCGAACCCTAATGCGCATATTTGATATTCCCATGTTTTTCACATAGAAAATAGTGTACTTTGTATTATTAAATATATATTTGTATGTATATATATATATATATATATATATATATATATATATATATATGATACTTTTCATGTAAAATACATATCTACACCTAAATATCTATAGGAATAGATATAAATGTGTAGATATAATATATATAGTGATGTCGCGAACATAAGATTTTCGGTTCACGAACAGCGAACGTGAACTTCCGCAAAAGTTCGCAAACCGGGCAAACCGCCATAGACTTCAGTAGGCAGGCGAATTTTAAAACCCACAGGGACTCTTTCTGGCCACAATAGTGATGGAAAAGTTGTTTCAAGGGGACTAACACCTGGACTGTGGCATGCCGGAGGGGGATCCATGGCAAAACTCCCATGGAAAATTACATAGTTGATGCAGAGTCTGGTTTTAATCCATAAAGGGCATAAATCACCTAACATTCCTAAATTGTTTGGAATAACGTGCTTTAAAACAACAGGTATGATGTTGTATCGATCAGGTAGTGTAAGGGTTATGCCCGCTTCACAGTGACAGACCAAACTCCCGCAGCGGGTACAACATCTAAATAGTTTCTAAATGTTGTCCTGAGTTTAGAAATACCCAATGTTAACATGTTCTTTGCTTTTTTTGCAAGTTATAGGGAAATAAATACAAGAAGCACTTTGCTATTTCAAAACCACTTTTTTTCAAAATGAGCGCTAGTTACATTGGAACCATGATATCTGTCAGGAATACCTGAATATCCCTTGACATGTATATATTTTTTTTAGAAGACATCCCAAAGTATTGATCTAGGCCCATTTTGGTATATTTCATGCCACCATTTCACCGCCAAATGCGATCAAATAAAAAAAAATTGTTCACTTTTTCACAAACTTTAGGTTTCTCACAGAAATTATTTACAAACAACTTATGCAATTATGGCATAAATGGTTGTAAATGCTTCTCTGGGATCCCCTTTGTTCAGAAATAGCAGACTTTTATGGCTTTGGCGTTGCTTTTTGGTAATTAGAAGGCTGCTAAATGCCACTGCGCACCACACGTGTTTTGTGCCCAGCAGTGAAGGGGTTAATTAGGGAGCATGTAGGGAGCTTGTAGAGTTAATTTTAGCTTAAGTGTAGTATAGTTGACAACCCAAAGTATTGATCTAGGCCCATTTTGGTAAATTTAATGCCACCATTTCCCCACAAAATGCGATCAAATTTAAAAAAAACTAAAAAAAATTCGCAATTTTAGGTTTCTCACTGAAATTATTTACAAACAGCTTGTGCAATTATGGCACAAATGGTTGTAAATGCTTCTCTGGGATCCCCTTTGTTCAGAAATAGCAGACATATATGACTTTGGCGTTGCTTTCTGGTAATTAGAAGGCCGCTAAATGCTGCTGCGCATCACACGTGTATTATGGCTAGCAGTGAAGGGGTTAATTAGGTAGTTTGTAGGGAGCTTGCAGGGTTAATTTTAGCTTTAGTGTAGAGATCAGCCTCCCACCTGACATATCAGACCCCCTGATCCCTCTCAAACAGCTCCCTTCCCTCCCCCACTCCACAATTGTCCCCGCCATCTTTTAAGTACTGTCAGAAAGTCTGCCAGTACTAAAATAAAAGGTTTTTAATTTTATTTTAGCATATTTACATATGCTGTGGTGTAGCATCCCCCCTTAGCCCCCAACCTCCCTGATCCCCCCCAAAACAGCTCTCTAACCCTCCCCATCTGCCTTATTGGCGGCCATCTTGGGTACTGGCAGCTGTCTGCCAGTACCCAGTTTGCAAAAAAAAGTCGTTTTTTCTGTTTTTGTTTTTTTTCTGTAGTGTAGCTTCCCCCCCCCACAGACCAACCCCCACCACCTGCCACACCAGATATGAGTGGTGGCTCTGGGCAAGTGGGCACAGTATACGCTGTGAGCCTGACACACACGCTGGCAGACAGGCAGGCAGGCAACTGCAATTAGATTACACAGGAAAAAAAAAAAAAAGCAGACATGTTCTAGCCCTAAAAAGGGCTTTTTGGGGTGCTGTCCTTACAGCAGAGATCAGATGAGTCCTTCAGGACTGTAGTGGACACTGAATACACTAGCCTAGCTATCGATTTCCCTATTAAATCAGCAGCAGCTACACTGTCCCTCCTCTCACTAAGAATGCAGCTTCCGAATGAATCTAAAATGGATGCTGTCCAGGAGGTGGGAGGGTCTGGGAGGGAGGGTCTGCTGCTGATTGGCTGGAATGTGTCTGCTGACTGTGAGGTACAGGGTCAAAGTTTACTCAATGATGACGAATAGGGGGCGGATCGAACATCGCATATGTTCGCCCGCCGCATTGAACGCGAACAAGCTATGTTCGCTGGGAACTATTCACCGGCAAACTATTCGCGACATCACTATATATATATATATATATATATATATATATATATATATATATATATATATATATATATAAATATGTATTTACAATAAAAAGTACATTATCCTATAATTGAAGAACATCATTGGAATGTAAAATATGTATTATACATATATAGTAAAACACATAGTGGCATGCTAACTGTTATGCGCAAGCAATATCGGGTTTATCGCGGCTATTTGCGCACGTCAAATGTAGTGCTCGTATTAGAAGTTGAAAGTAAATGCGAACATGTGAGTGCAATCATGATTTACTCTACAATGATTACAGCATCGTCAGAGCTCTTGTTAACTTTTGTGTCACAAAACACATAAAAAATACATTACCAAGTACAGTTACACTCATAATAACACTATATAATAATTATTAAAAACATCATTTTACAAAACAGTATAGGGGCCCAAGGCAGGCAAAAGTCTTTAAAGGGACACTGAACCCAACTTTTTTTCTTTTGTGATTCAGATAGAGCATGAGATTTTAAGCAACTTTCTTATTTACTCCTATAATTAAATTTTCTTCATTCTCTTGGTATCTTTATTTGAAATGAAAGAATGTAAGTTTAGATGCCGGACCATTTTTGGTGAACAACCTGGGTTGTTCTTGCTGATTGGTGGATAAATTCATCCACCAATAAAAAAGTGCTATCCAGAGTTCTAAACAAAAAAAAAGCTTAGTTGCCTTCTTTTTTAAATAAAGATAGCAAGAGAACGAAGAAAATTTGATAATAGGAGTAAAATAGAAAGTTGCTTAAAATTGTATGCTCTATCTGAATCACGAAAGAAAAATTTTGGGTTCAGTGTCCCTTTAACATAGAGATACATACATATACATATCTTAATATGTGTATATATGTGTGTGTATATATATTTATATCTATCTATCTATCTATCTATCTATCTATCTATCTATCTATCTATCTATCTATCTATCTATCTAATCTATAATATATATATATATATATATTACTCTTTATATGTGTGTGCATATATATTCATGTATTTATATGCGTATATATGTATTTACAGACATATAAACAAATAAATACATATGTATACATATATAGACATATACTGTGCCCTCCACTAATATTGTCACCCTTGGTAAATATGAGCAAATAAGACTGTTAAAAATTGCCTTTTTTTGTTTAACCTTTTGATCTTTTGTTAATAAAATACACAAAAATACTCTGCTCTCATGGATATCAAACAATTGCAAACACATCACAGGTTTATAAAAAAAAATATGTATGTTAGGCACAATTATTGACATCCTTATGAATTCATATGAGAAAAACATGTTTGAAGTATATTCCCAATGTTATTTTACATATTTTAGTATACCTGGGTAACTAAGAACAGGAAATTGTTCAACCATGACTTCCTGTTTCACAAGAGTATAAATATGAGGTAACACATAGGCAACATTCATTCAGTCATTCATCACAATGGTTAAGACCAAGGAATATAGCTGTGATGTGCGGCAAAGAATGTTGAGCTTCACAAAATGGGAAGTGGCTATAAGAAAATATCACAAACATTGAAAATACTCATTTCCACCATCAGAACAATAATTAAGAAATTTCAGTCAACTGTAATTGTTATGAATTAACTTGGAAGAGGACTTGTGTCTATATGGTCTCAATGCACTGTGAAGCGGCATTCGAGTGGCCAAAATATCTCCAAGGATCACAACTGGAGAATTGCAGATGTTAGTTGTGTCTTAGGGTCAGAAAGTCTCCAAATCTACAATCCGACATTACCTACATCACCACAAGCTCTTTGGAAAGGGTTTAAGAAAAAAGCCTCTACTCTCTTCCAAAAACAAACTTAAGCATCTTTAGTTTGCCAGACCTTACTGGAACTTCAAATGGGATTGGGTTCTATGGTCAGATGAAACAAAAAATAGCTTTTTGGCAATAAACGCCAGAAGTTAGTTTGATAAGCTATTAGCTATATCTTCATTTTTAGTGTGTACTACCCCGGTGGGATGTTTAATGGATTTAGTATAAGAGTTGAGCCTTTGTTTCTTTAAGGGTCTAGCTAGCATGCGTCCTGCTTTATTAGTTTCAGCAAAGAATTTGGCTTTAGAGGTTAGGGCAGGCATGTGAGCATTTTCAACCATGAGCTTATTAAGGTTGTCTCTGGCTTCCGTTAACTCAGCTGATTTTTGTGGGATCTTGTGTATGCTAGTGTTCTATGGAAAAAAGAGTATTTGTCAGGGAATTGAACAAGGCAGATCTTTGCTTGTTGAGTTTCGCTGTAAGTTGAATAATAATTCCCCTAATATAACACTTATTGTTAGTGTTAGTGTTAGGGGAGTGGGGTTTACTGGGGCATAGATGTTTGCTAATATGATGGGTTTCCCATAGTAAAGGCCCACTAGTATCAGGATCCTACCCACTATGTCACATAATTTTTGCAACAGCTCAAATGGTGTATTGCATTTAAATAACGTGCCCAAGCTTAAATAGTACTGGTTATAGTGCTTGGAGGGAAGCTTTGGTTCATGGGTTTTCTTAAAATGGGTTTCCTGGATCATAACTATATCCAGTTGCTTTTTTATAAAAGTCATATAGAGCAATGGACCGTTTTTCAGCGGACAAAAAACCCTTAACATTTTGAGTGGTGATATGTATTGATCCTTCATGTACAAAACTTGCCATTATGCAAGTTACAAGTAGAGGTATAACAGAAGTGTGACCAATTATCAGAGTGCAAAGAGGTTATTAATAAACTGTGAAGATTAAAAAAATAGGGGATAGGGGATTCAAGTATTCAAAAGATAAAGAGCCGGAATACTACCAGCTTTCTTTAATTAGTAGATCCTGGTTATGTTCTAAATAGAGTAGGAGGCTATTAGGCAAGCTGGGTGTATAGTTGCTGAGAAGTTGAATAAGGGCAAGAAAGAAAAGAATAAACATAAACGTAAAGACCGGAGCTGGTCCGAACAGAACATATGTATAAACATTCAATAAACATAACGCTATGACGTTAACATCTTCAAGACAGATCTGAGTTATGCAACAGTGCTTCAAACATTCAGTATGCATAAGAAAAACATCCTAACAAATCTTAGGGGGCAAGCAGTTAATAGATAGTTCCTATGTGAACAAGCTCACTAGGTTATAGGGAAAACAGGTTCAAACCTTTCTAGATGTCCCAGAGGAGCCTACCCATTGAGTGAAACAGGTTCATGTCGACCTGTCACAACATGAAAACATATCAAAGGGGGTAGGCAATTTAACTGCTATACTTAGAGGAACATAGGGAAGCTGTTAATGAATGTTAGGGCACCAAGTTCGCAACAACATTGTTTGTTATTATAACATTTAGCAAACATCAAATGTGGAACAAAAATCATCAGCGGACTAAGCATAAGTTCTATTGTACCTGGAAAAAAACAATGGGTTAACAAAGTGAAGACATTCATAGCGTAAATAACCAACCAAAAGAATAAGCGAGAGAACTACCATAGTTAAAGGAATATTGCAAAAAGCAGCTGGCAGTTAACATTAAGGCACTGAGTCCATAACTAATGTAATGACCACATGGTGAAATAATATCCAATGAGATAAAACTAAGCAAACATCAAATGTGGAACAGAGTTGGTCAGTGGATTAAGCATAGTCTCTATTGTACCTAAAAAAAAACATTAGGTTAACAGAATAAAAATATTAAGCAAAGTGGTATATTTACATGACCCGTCTCATGGGGGTTCATTATTGTTATTGGCAGAATTGGTTTGTCTTCTTTTATTTTGCTTCACCGAGGACTCCAGCCATGGACGTCTTTGAGGTTTGGGGGCGTCATGTCTAGTCGAAGATGACGTCTGCGAGGAAAGCTCTTGCAATTCTGGTGGTTGAATGCTCAGTAGTTGGGAGAATTGTTCGATATCAGATGGAGATGAGCATTCAATTTTCCTTCCATTTTTAAAAGCTATCACAGAAGTAGGAAATCCCGATCAATACGGAATCAGAGACCTTATAACTTTTTAATGCATTTTTTTAAAATAATTTTTATCAGACATTATTATTATTAGTGTAACTGTAAATTTCAGTGTATTTCTTATGTGATTTGTACAACTTTTTGTCTTGCATAAGAGTTAACCAGAGCTTTTGAAGTCATGTTTAAAGGGACATTCCAGGCAAAATTTAAATGTACATATATTTATTACGTCTTTGAATAGAAATTTATTTGCAATATACATGTATTGGCAAAAAAGATTCTAGTAAAAGTTATCACTATTTTAGTGTTAAAATTTTTCTCTGCATGTGCACGTAAAGCATAGCTAGATATTGTCATTGCACCCATATTTTTTTAAAAAAATGCAGCTGCACAGATCATCAGTGGGGCTTGCATCATGTCAGCAATTAACAATTTGAGTAATTACCAGATAGTACAAGCACCTTAGGCTCTCTCAGCAAGTGCTGTGTTTAAAATGTTGGCACACGGTTCATACTTAAATACACTTTTGAAACAGCTATAGCTTTTATTAAAAGCATTTTTGCTAATACATGTATATTACAAAAATGCTTCTGTTCAATACCGTAATGCACCCATGTGGTTTCTAATTTTGGCTGT
The DNA here is from genome assembly GCF_027579735.1 of Bombina bombina. NCBI lineage: Eukaryota > Metazoa > Chordata > Amphibia > Anura > Bombinatoridae > Bombina > Bombina bombina. The sequence goes on from NC_069499.1 coordinate 1,248,542,211, forward strand.
AATATCCCTTTAAGCGGAGCGTGTTAAATTCTATTGCACTCAAGCTTATGTGTTTACTTTCAACTCGTAACATGCACGCTATTTCTGTTGTTCGCAAAAAAATAAAATAAAATATTGCTTGCGTGCAACAATTAATGCGTGCTACTCATAATCTAGCTCTTTGTTGGATATTGATCTTAAACTTTAAATAGAAAAAAAAGATTGTGAACACACTAAAATAGAAGTGATAGAATTATTAAATGTGACAGGTGTGTAAGTGACTAAATTACAGTATCAAGTACAGTTAAAATGCCAATCTACATACAATCTTTACAAAACACTTGTGTGACACTATAGGAATAGGACACTGAGTGCTATCAGTAGCTTTAGCACTATATTGAATCATTTACATTATGGTAATAATCCCCCAGGAAGCTTTTTATTGCCTTAAAGAGACATTACACTAAAAATGTAATTGCCCCTATTAGGCAATATTTAAAAAACTTTTGCATTGCACTTTGCACTGAAAATTGTAGGGTTTCCATTGTAGTGCATTTGGTGGAATGCAGGAGCCTGACCCTTCATTCAACACACTGCACAGTGATTGATTGATATGTACAGGAAATGGTATATATCTATTGTTCACAGTACAAGAAGTAGGATGAACTAAACTCAAGAGGCTTTTCAGAACTAAAGGGACTACAAAACAGTGCATTTTTTTAAACAAATGTACATAAAAATTCTTAGAGAAATTAAGCCATTCAGAGGAAAATCCAAAATAATATTTTAAGTTCAGTGCTGCTCTTTGGAATAATGTCTGCCACTAACACTAGTACAAACTCTAAATACAAAAAGATGCAACAAAGAAAGATTCCTAAAGGGCACCAGGGATATAAAATCTGTAATAAAGCTGATTTATAAATAAATATGTTCCCTAACACTGGAGGCATACCAGTCTTGGTGATAGTATTTCTTGTGGGTGCAAGGTATAACCAGATTAACTATTTTAAGTGGCTGGTGTCACTTATTCACCCTATGTTATTCTATCTCTATATTTAAAAAAATACTAAACTTGTTTTATTAAAATTTATACTTAAAAAATATGTTCTATCGGTGTATATACTCACATACAGGCCCGATAACATATTCTCATGTGCACCCGACCCGACATAAAAATATGAATATTTCACATTCCAATGTTCTTTACATATTTCTATATATCTGATGGTATTTCGGTACAATATATATTATTTATAACCTCCCCCCTCTCTCTCTCTCTCTAAATATATATATATATATATATATATATATATATATATATATATATATATATATATATATATATATATATATATATATATACTGTATGTATATATATATATATATATATATATATATATATATATAAATATATATATATAATTATGTGTCGATATATAGATATACATCTGAATATCTATTTATAAATACATAGAACATATTCTGCTATGTGCAGAACATTGGAATGTGAAATATGTACAGTAAATACACAGTGTGACACTATTAAAATATGAATATTGTATACATATGTTTTTACATGTTATTTATCTACTTAACTACAAATGGCTCCAATGCACTTATATATATGTCTATATATGTATACATATGTATGTATGTGTATACATCTGTAAATACATATATACACATGTAAATACATAAAAACATATGTATACATATGTAGTGTTAAATTCTATTGCATTCTTTAGACATGTATATGTATGTATGTCTATATTAAAGCCCTTTACCACCTTTTTTTTCTCTAACACCTGAGACCTCATATCTTTGAGCCTTTATAACTTTTGTGTGAAGTATTTTTTTAATATAATTTTATTAGATAGTGTTATTATGAATGTAACTGTACTTAGTAATGTATTTTTCATGTGTTTTGAGACACTTTTTGTCTCCCAAAACAGTTAACCAAAGCTCTGAGGTCATGGAAATCATTCAAGCGAAAATTTATTTTGCATTTACTTTCAACTTGTAATACGAGCGCAATTTAACTTGCACACAAATGAACACAAAAAGACAAATCACTTGCGTGCAAACAATACTGCTCCACTTTTTAATCTGGCACAAAATCATCAAGCATCCCATGTTTGGTTAAGTCCTGATTGTCCTTGGTTTCTGAATATATGTCATTTCTCATAATTTCGGAAGACATGGGTGTCCTGGGTGGATAAACCGAAACTCCATCATAAAAGTATAATTCACAACAAATAAAATAGTGTTAATAGTGACACCAGCCACTTGAAATAGTGAATCTGGTTATACTTTGCACCTGCAAGTAACAACATTGCCTAGACTAGAATGCCTCCATTATTAGGGAAGATATTTCTAAATCAACTTTATAACATATTTTACATCTCTGGTGCGCTTTAGGATCCTAAATTATCTTAACCTAAACCATAGTTTTAAACAAAATGTCAGGTTCTGAAATACTTATTTTGTATGAAGTTCTAATGAAATGCAGATAATACTAATGCATACATGAAAAAAATTACTTTAATGTCCGTTTAGGAGAAATCACTATATAACATTATTTTGTTCTACTTAAAATTAAGATAAAAAGTAATTTTCCCATTTATTAAGCAGCAGATGCAGTTTTGGGCCTCAGTGTTTCAGGCTTGCTCAAGTCTCCCCGCCACTTAAAAGGGACATGACACCCAAACATTTTCTTTTGTGATTCAGATAGAGAATACAATTTTAAACAACATTCTAATTTACTTCTATCATCTAATTTGTTTCATTCTTTTGGTATGCTTTGTTGACTGAACAGCAATGCACTACTGGTTTCTAACTGAACACATGGTTGAGCCAATGACAATCGGTATATATATGCAGCCACCAATCAACAGCTAGAACCTAGGTTCTCTGCTGCTCATGAACTTGCTTAGATAAACCTTTCAGCAAAGGATAACAAGAGAAGGAAGCAAATTAAATAATAGAAGTAAATTGGAAAGTTGTTTAAAATTGTATTCTCTATCTGAATCATGAAAGAAATTTTTTGGGTTTCATGTCCCTTTAAGCTTGACAAAGTTAAATCATCTCCAATCTAATCGGAATGATTGACATCCCCTGCTCACGTGCAAGCAGTGGGCGGCATTCTACAAGCAGCGACTTGTGCAATGATAAATGCAGGCAGTGGATGAAGACCACTTTCTGCAATACCAAGTGGACGAGTTTCCTGAGAGCAAACCTTGTCTGTCTAGCAAATGATAAATAGAGCCCTATGAGCTAGTTAAATATTTACTTCTTTAACTTGTGCTGACCACCAGCCACCCAGTTCATGCCTGCTTTCTTTAAAAAATAAATAAAAAAGGGTAAGCTAAAACTCTTTACATTGATATTGAAACTAGTAGGAAATGTATGTTTGTATAGGCAACCCACTAGAAATCTATTGGTGGAAATGGGCACACATTCACAAGCACATAAACAAAAGGCTAGATTAGAAGTGGCACACTAACACTCATGCGCGAGTGGAAGCAGAATATCGTGGACCCTTTAATTTGCACCAATATTACAATCTGAAAGTTAACATGTTTGCTAGAGCGCAATCAAATTTAACATGTGTTGGGTTAGCCCAAATGAAAATATCATGAAAAGGGTTAAGGATAAAAAAAAAAGTAGCACAACATTACATGAATACATTAAAATATATTGTTACATTCGTATAAACACTATCTGATAACAATTATTAATATAAATATTAATATATACATATAATATAAAGTTATATGGAATATGGCCATGTATGTCGACTGCAAGGGCTATAATATATATATATATATATATATATATATATATATATATATATATATATATAGTCCTTGTTGAAGAAAAAGGCACTCACTGGTCTTTTTAGCACAATATACAAACTTTTAATTCATCTTAGAAAGACATCATAAAACGGTCATAACGTTTCAGTGTTATTCCAACACCTTTGTCAAATGTTGCCAAGCATCACAATCAAGGAATACACATATCCCCAAGAGAAGAAATTGCTAATACATAACCAAACTACCCACCTTATATACACACTTTAAAAAAGCCCGGTTGCCATATCGCATCCATCCTCAATGACGTCATCACGCTAAAACGTGAGCATGATGCATCATTGCCATTCGATTGGCTGAGGGTTACCATGGTAACCGCATACACGAAGCTTGCAAAATAGACCCGCAATCCTTAAGAAGTGCACCCTGGCGGCTGTGGTATATTGTAAACTGTGCTCATTTCTTTGTGAAGTTTTATATATATATATATATATATATATATATATATATATATATATATATATATATATATATATATATATATATGTAAATGTGTGTGTCTAAATAATAATTCTTTTATAAAATTTAATAATGAGCTAGATTACCAGTTGAGCGCTAATTTATTGCATGCCCGTAAACATTTTAAAATATTTTTTTAAGTTTAACAAAGTTGATAATTGATTCAATCCCCGTATTTTTTTTGGTGGTGGGGGGGGGGGGAACAAGAGTGATTATCCATAATTATGTAATTCTCAAAAACAAGTGTATCATTAACCTGTACTTGGATAATAATCTATCCAAAATGAGTCCTACAATTGTTTTCTCAAGCATTTATTAATTTCTTACCTTAAAAAAATAACTTGAAAATAGATTACAAACATTCCACAATGACATAAATATATTACTAATGGCTCTTACTAATTTATAGCTGTTTATGCTATGGCAATCTGTACATGTGTCATGGTGTTCACATTTCTTATAATTGAGAAGTGACAATATTAACATCATCCAGACTGTGCTGCAAATCCTGGGATTTGTATAAAAGTAGACAGAATGTGTACAGTAAGTTTTACTATAGGGAACAGGTTCCATTTTGCCCAAAGGGGTTGAAATACAATAATGTTTCTGCAAAACTGCACTTTACTTGTCTTTGTAGGGCTTAACAAGTAGTTATTTAGCATTTTTATATTACAATAATGTTCCCTGTGTGTCTACTTAATTTGCTTTGTGTATATAAGCCTTATATTCCTCAGAATTATTTTTATATGATTTTATTACTGTAGATGTATATGAATTTTTTTGAAGCTGCAAGCAATAAAAAGAAAACTTTCTGCTTTTATAGCACTGACAGATTATAGTATTCAGAGAACTATTTATGGAGGCACCAATATAAAATAAAATGTCATTAGACTAAGAAAATATCTCACATTTTGACTTCATTGTATGATATTTTTTATGGTATAAAGTTTGCGATTAACTTGCTTTTGAAATGTTCTTAAATTCTGAAAGAGGCAAACACATTTCCTATTGATTAAATGACTTGAAGCTTTAATGGCAGTATTTTATTTGGATTACAGATCAGACAGGGAGTATGTCTGCTGTATTTTGACATTTGGATGGTAGAGCATAGTTTTTTCTTGACAAATATCCTGCCATTTAAATATTTCTTCTATACAACAAGTAACATTCAAATGGCTAATGTAAAAAAAGATAAACTGAACTTAATGTTCAAATATTACATTTGAATATTGATTCCAATAGACTTACACTGCAATGCAACACTCAACATTGGATATTTGTAGGTGTGATAGTTAGAAAGTTAAATGTCTAGCAAATATGAAACTTACTTTTAGAACAGAGTTGCCCTGGCTATATGACTCAGGGGCCATATCTGGATTACCAAGGCATTTTGTGTGACCCTGTTAGTACTCACAATAGAATAAATAACATGCACATTTGTATCAAATTATCTAAATGTGAGTAGTATAAATACAGCTAAATTAATTAATAGTAACTAATATCCTATGCAATGTTTAACTGAAATATAATTATAATGTAATGTGACCTATAGTCAGTCCTGCCATTTGTGATCAGCCCTGCATATAAAAATTATTGCATGCTGTGGTATAGGAGTTTGCGCAAAAACATGCTTATTTAACAGTGTGCAATAATTCAACAGTTTAAAATAAATTTGACATTTTCCCTCTAAATTACAAGGTAAGAAAGTTACCTTCTATTAAATTCCCCAGCAAGTCTCACCAGACATACCAGGCTTAAATGCTTCGCAAGCTTGTCCAGCTTCACCAATTTCTATGCTATTATATACAGCTAATTTACCAAAGTTCATTAATCTCTTCCTTAACTTCATTGATAAATCAGCTGTTTACAATAACATGAAAACTGTAGAAATATTTTCGAGAAAATTAAGAATAATTTGCCCACTGTAACACATTTTATGCAATATCAAGAACAAACATCTGATTACATTATTTACATTATTTACACTGAACCCAATTTTATTCTTTCATGATTCAGATAAAGCATGTAATTTTAAGAAGCTTTCTAATTTACTCACATTTTCTTCAATCTCTTGATATCTTTATTTGAAAAGCAAGAATGTAAGTTTAGAAGCCGGACCATTTTTGGTTCACAACCTGGGTTGTGCTTGCTGATTGGTGGCTAAATGCACCCAACAATAAACAAGTGCTGTCCAGGGTCTGAACTAAAATTGTCTGGCTCCTTAGATGCTTAGATGCCTTCTTTTTTAAATTAAGATAGCAAGAGAACAAAGAAAAATTGATAATAGGAGTAAATTAGAAAGCTGCTTAAAATTGCATGCTCTGATTTATGAAATAAAAATTTGTGTTTAGTATCCCTTTAATTTACTTAGTGTAAATAAGCTTTCTTTTTAGAAAGATTATCTTTATACGCATATTATTACTGTAGGTGTATCTGGAAATGATTGATGCTGGAAGTAATAAATAGACCTGAAAGACTGGTAGTCAAATTAGAATTTATGGAGACTCTAATATAAAATAAAATGTCAGTAGGCACACAGAACATGAGTCAACTTTTATTGTTTGCTTTTTATGGTATAAAGTTTTTCTTAACTTGCCTTTGAAATGTTCTCTCATTTTGACAGAAGCATATACACTACCTATTGATTGAGAGACCAAAAGCATTAATGGCTATAATTTTGTTGGATAAAAGGTTGTTCAATAATGAAGCAATTTAAAAATGAATTTGACATGTTTTGCAAAGAAAGTTGGAGCCAAAGTAACAATGTCTCACATTTGTTAGGCAGCATTAGTAAAGAGAGATTGTTCATTTCATATCTCAGATGTTCATCTGAAACAAGGACCAAGACACAATCCCAGGAAATTGTCCTTTTTTTTACATACACTTAGGGGGCGATTTATCAAAGGCTAGGCAAACTGTCTATGTGCTTCGCCTGTAACTACGCCACAGCTCACCTCCAGAGAAGAGCACATGTGCGCCTGAATTTATAAAGAAAAATAGACGTAACTGCGTGTTTAGTAAAATGCGAACTGGGGCATAATAATGATACATTTCACCTGTTGTAAAAAGCATTTAAAGATGCGTTTTTTAGGTATCTATTTTGCGCATATTTATATGTCATATCTTTTAAATTGTGTGCAGTTAGGTACAATACCTAATTTAATAATGTGTTTATGTTATATTTTCTATTTTTTGACATATTTAATTAATAATGTTTCCATGCTGTTTTTTCCATATATTCTTCCTTGTTGGTAATTTAAGATCACACAAATAAAAAAATTGTGTTCAGTGTCCCTTTAAAGGTACATGCCACCCACATTTTTTCTTTTATGATTTAGAAAGAAAATGCAATTTTAAACATCTTTCTAATTTACTTATATTATCTAATTTGTTTTATTCTCTTGATATTCTTTGATGAAAAGCATATCTAGATATGCTCACTAGCTGCTAATTGATTGCTGCACATAGAAGCCTCATGTGATTGGCTCACCATGTGCATTGCTTTTTCTTCAACTAAGGATATTTAAAAAATGAAGCAAAATAAATAATGGAAGTAAATTTTAATGTTGTTTAAATTTTTATTCTCTATCTGAATCATGAAAGAAAGATTTTGGGTTTAGTGGCCCTTTAACCCCTTAAGGACCACAGCACTTTTCCATTTTCTGTCCGTTTGGGACCAAGGCAATTTTTACATTTTTGCTGTGTTTGTGTTTAGCTGTAATTTTCCTCTTACTTATTTACTGTATTCACACATATTATATACCTTTTTTCTCGGCATTAAATGGACTTTCTAAAGATACCATTATTTTAATCATATCTTATAATTTACTATATATTTTTTTATAAAATATGAGGAAAAAATGGAAAAACACATCTACAACCACCAAAAAACACCCATGCTAAATAGTTTCTAAATTTTGTCCTGAGTTTAGAAATACCAAATGTATTCCATGCTGTTCTTTGCTTTTTTGCAAGTTATAGGGCAATAAATACAAGTAGCACTTTGCCATTTCCAAACCACTTTTTTTTCCACTGATATCTTTCAGGAATCCCTAAATATCACTTGACATGTATATATTTTACTTTAGGTTTCTCACTGAAATTATTTACAAGCAGCTTGTGCAATTATGGCACAAATGTTTGTAAATGCTTCTCTGGGATCCCCTTTGTTCAGAAATAGCAGACATATATGGCTTTGGCGTTGCTTTTTGGTAATTAGAAGGCCGCTAAATGCCGCTGCGCATCACACGTGTATTATGTCTAGCAGTGAAGGGGTTAATTAGGTAGCTTGTAGGGAGCTTGCTGGGTTAATTTTAGCTTTAGTGTACAGATCAGCCTCCAGCCTGGAACCCCCTGATCCCTCCCAAACAGCTCTCTTCCCTCCCCCACCCCACAATTGTCCCCGCCATCTTAAGTACTGGCAGAAAGGCTGTCTGCCAGTACCTAGTTTACAATAAAATAGATTTTTTTATTTATTTTATTATTATTATTTTTTCTGTAGTGTAGCCTCCCCCCCAAGACCAACCCCCCACCCCCTCCCAGATCCCTTAGATAATTTTTATATGCATTCCCTCCCCCTTTCTCCCACTTATTAACATTACATTTTTCTGTAGTGTAGCAGTGAAATTATGCCTATTACTAATGTATATTGGTGCACTCGAGAGCGCGCCCGTGTGCCTAGTGTGAAGAAGTTTCTTTCAGATTTGCGCAATTTTAGGTGCAGATTGCTTACATAAATATGGAGATATGGTCGTATGCATAGTTTTGGGCGCAATTGCGGGCGGATTACTTTGATAAATCGCCCCCCTTAGTCTAATTCACACAAAAATACATTAAAAGGACACTCAAGTCAAAATTAAATTTTATGATTCAGATAGAGCATGCAATTTTAAGCAACTTTCCAATTTACTTCCATTAGCAAAATGTGAAGTCTTTTCATATTTACACTTTTTGAGTCACTAGCATGTGCAATAAATCATAGAATATACGTACAGGGAGTGCAGAATTATTAGGCAAATGAGTATTTTGACCACATCATCCTCTTTATGCATGTTGTTTTACTCCAAGCTGTATAGGCTCGAAAGCCTACTACCAATTAAGCATATTAGGGGTGATGTGCATCTCTGTAATGAGAATGGGTGTGGTCTAATGACATCAACACCCTATATCAGGTGTGCATAATTATTAGGCAACTTCCTTTCCTTTGGCAAAATGGGTCAAAAGAAGGACTTGACAGGCTCAGAAAAGTCAAAAATAGTGAGATATCTTGCAGAGGGATGCAGCACTCTTAAAATTGCAAAGCTTCTGAAGCGTGATCATCGAACAATCAAGCGTTTCATTCAAAATAGTCAATAGTCAAATAGTCAAAAACCAAGGTGCAAAATAACTGCCCATGAACTGAGAAAAGTCAAGCGTGCAGCTGCCAAGATGCCACTTGCTACCAGTTTGGCCATATTTCAGAGCTGCAACATCACTGGAGTGCCCAAAAGCACAAGGTGTGCAATACTCAGAGACATGGCCAAGGTAAGAAAGGCTAAAAGACGACCACCACTGAACAAGACACACAAGCTGAAACATCAAGACTGGGCCAAGAAATATCTCAAGACTGATTTTTCTAAGGTTTTATGGACTGATGAAATGAGAGTGAGTCTTGATGGGCCAGATGGATGGGCCCGTGGCTGGATTGGTAAAGGGCAGAGAGCTCCAGTCCGACTCAGACACCAGCAACGTGGAGGTGGAGTACTGGTTTGGGCTGGTATCATCAAAGATGAGCTTGTGGGGCCTTTTCGGGTTGAGGATGGAGTCAAGCTCAACTCCCAGTCCTACTGCCAGTTTCTGGAAGACACCTTCTTCAAGCGGTGGTACAGGAAGAAGTCTGCATCCTTCAAGAAAAACATGATTTTCATGCAGGACAATGCTCCATCACACGCGTCCAAGTACTCCACAGCGTGGCTGGCAAGAAAGGGTATAAAAGAAGAAAATCTAATGACATGGCCTCCTTGTTCACCTGATCTGAAACCCATTGAGAACCTGTGGTCCTTCATCAAATGTGAGATTTACAAGGAGGGAAAACAGTACACCTCTCTGAACAGTGTCTGGGAGGCTGTGGTTGCTGCTGCACCCAATGTTGATGGTGAACAGATCAAAACACTGACAGAATCCATGGATGGCAGGCTTTTGAGTGTCCTTGCAAAGAAAGGTGGCTATATTGGTCACTGATTTGTTTTTGTTTTGTTTTTGAATGTCAGAAATGTATATTTGTGAATGTTGAGATGTTATATTGGTTTCACTGGTAAAAATAAATAATTGAAATGGGTATATATTTGTTTTTTGTTAAGTTGCCTAATAATTATGCACAGTAATAGTCACCTGCACACACAGATATCCCCCTAAAATAGCTAAAACTAAAAACAAACTAAAAACTACTTCCAAAAATATTCAGCTTTGATATTAATGAGTTTTTTGGGTTCATTGAGAACATGGTTGTTGTTCAATAATAAAATTAATCCTCAAAAATACAACTTGCCTAATAATTCTGCACTCCCTGTATATGCATTTGTGATTGGCTAAAGACTGTCAAATGAGGGGGAGTGGAAATAGACATAACTGAAATCTGTTTAAAAAAAATCTACTACTCATTTTAAGTTGAGACTAAGAGGCCGATTTATCACAGCCTGAATAGGGCCGTAGACCTCTGTTTCCACGCGAGTCATCAGGCTCACCAGAAACAGGAGTTAAGAAGCAGCGGTCTTAAGACCGCTACTCCTTAACTCGTACGCCTCCTCTGAGGCGGTGTACATCAATCCGCCCGATCTTATACGATCTGGTTGATTGACACCCCCTGCTATCGGCCGATTGGCCGTGAATCTACAGGGGGCGGAATTGCACAAGCAGTTTACCAGAACTGCTTGTGCAATGATAAATGCCAACAGCGTATGCTGTCTGCATTTATCGATGTCTGACGGACATGATTCGCTACAATGGATCATGTCCGCCAGACACTTAATGCAATAGCACTTAGGGGCCGATTTATCGTCTTTTTATAAGGCATTTGTTGATTATGCAAATCTGCTGTATTTACTGATCCTTTAATAAAGAATTTAGAATTTTATGACATTGAGGGCCTGATATTCAAAACCTTGCCGGCATATTGAGAAGCTAGAGAGAATCTTTGGGAAAAAAATTGTTTAGACCTTGTATTGTAATGTAGAAGTGTCTGTTTCACCTAAAGAACACTACATAACAAAATAAATATTTCTCAAGATAAAAAAAAATAATTGGCGTTATTGCACTCTCCATAGCGCTGTCATTACGAGTTACTGAAAAACCTCCTTGTGCTGTGTGTTATGGTGCGTTAAGCGCCATACCGCACAAAAGCCAAGGGCTGAGTTTACGTGCTCGTGCACACTTTCCCCTATAGACATCAATGGGGAGAAAGCTTTAGAAAGAAACAAACACCTGCGATCGCGGAATGGAAATTGCCGTAACGCAACCCCATTGATGTCTATGGGGGAAATAAAGTTACGTTTAAACACTGTAACATAAACTCCTAGTCTAAACACACCTATTTCGCCACTCCACGACATCGCCAACACTAATAAAAGTTATTAACCCCTATTCTACTGCTCCCTGACATCGCTGACACAAATAAAAGTTATTAACCCCTAATCTGCCGCCCTCCAATGTTCAAAACAGCCAATAGGATTTCAGTAACTCTCATCCTATTAGCTGTTTTGAACAGCCAATAGGATTTTGGAAGCTCTCATCCTATTGGCTAATTTGAATTTGAAGACTCAAATCAGCCAATAGGAATGCAAGGTACGCCATTTTGAAGCAGGTACCTTGCATTAAACTTCAGTGTACAGTGGTGAGCGTATGAAGAGGATGCTCTGTGCAGGATGTCATCGCCCTCCAGGATAGCTCCACTCCTCCCGCCGGGATCAAGATAGAAGACGCCCCCGAGATAGAGTAAGGTGTTGCTGCCTGGATAGAGACTTCTCGCCGCCTGGATGAAGATAGATGTCCGGACCTCAGAAACCGTGAGTAGATTTTATGGGGTTAGTGTTAGTTAGTTTTTTTTTTTTTTTTTGGGTGGGCTTTTTTTAGATTAGGGATGGGCACCGTAAAAGAGCTGAATGCCCTTTTAAGGGCAGTAAAAGAGTTGAATGGGGCAATGGGTAGCTTAGGTTTTTTTTAGACTTAGGTTTTATATTTTGGGGGTTGGTTGGGTGGTGAGTTTTACTGTTGAGGGGTATTTTTTTCTAGGTAAAATAGTTGTTTAACTTAGGGCAGTGCCCTACAAAAGGCCATTTTAAGGGTTAATGGTAGTTTATTATAGGTTAGGGGGTGTTTTTATTTTGAAGGGCTTTTTTAGTTTTATAGGGCTATTAGATTAGGTGTCATTTTTTTATTTTTGATCATTTAGTTTATTATTTTTGTAATCTTAGAGTTTTTTGTTTTTCGTAATTTAGTGTTTTTTTATTTTTAATATAGGTTTTAAATGTGTAGTTTATTTTATTACAATAGTTCTGTTAAGTTAATTTATAGTTTAATGTTAGTTTTTTTATTTCACAGGTAAGTTTTAATTTATTTAAAGATATTTATATTGTAATTTTAATTTAAAGTTAGTGTTTTACGATGTTAGGGGCCGGTGGTTTAGGGGTTAATAGGTTTAATTAAGAAGTTAACATGTGGGGGGCTGGTGGTTTAAGGGTTAATAGGTTTAGTTTATTAGTTACAATGTGGGGGCTGGAGGTTTAGGGAGATTAATACTTTATTATAGTGTTGGAGATGTGGGGGGACGGCAGTTTAGGGGTTAATATGTTTATTTAATAGTTACGATGTGGGTGAGTGGCAGATTAGGAGTTAATAGGTTTAATACAGGGAGTGCAGAATTATTAGGCAAGTTGTATTTTTGAGGATTAATTTTATTATTGAACAACAACCATGTTCTCAATGAACCCAAAAAACTCATTAATATCAAAGCTGAATAGTTTTGGAAGTAGTTTTTAGTTTGTTTTTAGTTATAGCTATTTTAGGGGGATATCTGTGTGTGCAGGTGACTATTACTGTGCATAATTATTAGGCAACTTAACAAAAAACAAATATATACCCATTTCAATTATTTATTTTTACCAGTGAAACCAATATAACATCTCAACATTCACAAATTTACATTTCTGACATTCAAAAACAAAACAAAAACAAATCAGTGACCAATATAGCCACCTTTCTTTGCAAGGACACTCAAAAGCCTGCCATCCATGGATTCTGTCAGTGTTTTGATCTGTTCACCATCAACATTGCGTGCAGCAGGAACCACATCCTCCCAGACACTGTTCAGAGAGGTGTACTGTTTTCCCTCCTTGTAAATCTCACATTTGATGATGGACCACAGGTTCTCAATGGGGTTCAGATCAGGTGAACAAAGAGGCCATGTCATTAGTTTTTCTTCTTTTATACCCATTCTTGCCAGCCACACTGTGGAGTACTTGGACGCGTGTGATGGAGCATTGTCCTGCATGAAAATCATGTTTTTCTTGAAGGATGCAGACTTCTTCCTGTACCACTGCTTGAAGAAGGTGTCTTCCAGAAACTGGCAGTAGGACTGGGAGTTGAGCTTGACTCCATCCTCAACCCGAAAAGGCCCCACAAGCTCATATTTGATGATACCAGCCCAAACCAGTACTCCACCTCCACCTTTCTGGCGTCTGAGTCGGACTGGAGCTCTCTGCCCTTTACCAATCCAGCCACGGGCCCATCCATCTGGCCCATCAAGACTCACTCTCATTTCATCAGTCCATAAAACCTTAGAAAAATCAGTCTTGAGATATTTCTTGGCCCAGTCTTGACGTTTCAGCTTGTGTGTCTTGTTCAGTGGTGGTCGTCTTTCAGCCTTTCTTACCTTGGCCATGTCTCTGAGTATTGCACACCTTGTGCTTTTGGGCACTCCAGTGATGTTGCAGCTCTGAAATATGGCCAAACTGGTGGCAAGTGGCATCTTGGCAGCTGCACGCTTGACTTTTCTCAGTTCATGGGCAGTTATTTTGCGCCTTGGTTTTTCTACACGCTTATTGCGACCCTGTTGACTATTTTGAATGAAACGCTTGATTGTTCGATGATCACGCTTCAGAAGCTTTGCAATTTTAAGAGTGCTGCATCCCTCTGCAAGATATCTCACTATTTTTGACTTTTCTGAGCCTGTCAAGTCCTTCTTTTGACCCATTTTGCCAAAGGAAAGGAAGTTGCCTAATAATTATGCACACCTGATATAGGGTGTTGATGTCATTAGACCACACCCCTTCTCATTACAGAGATGCACATCACCTAATATGCTTAATTGGTAGTAGGCTTTCAAGCCTATACAGCTTGGAGTAAGACAACATGCATAAAGAGGATGATGTGGTCAAAATACTCATTTGCCTAATAATTCTGCACTCCCTGTATAGTGTTTGCGATGCGGGAGGGTGGTGGTTTAGGGGTTAATAGGTAGTTTATGGGTGTTAGTGCACTTTGTAACATTTTAGTTATGAGTTTTGTGAAACATTTTTGTTTTGCAAAATCAATAATTACTGCTCTCAGATGGCATTATGGATCGTGTCGGTGTAGGTGGTAACGTAATCATTTTAGCCGGACAGCACAAACTGTAATACGGAGCTGTGGAAAATATTGCACCCAAATGTCATTTTTTTGAGTGCGGAATGGACATTGCGTTACAGGCTAAAATGCTTGCTGCGACTCGTAATATGCGTTACCGGCCATTCCACATGCAATGGTCAATTTTCAGCGGTATAGCCGTACCGCAAAACTCATAATCTAGCCGTTAGGGCTAGATTAGGAGTTTCACACTGTCTGTTGTGCAAGAGCGATAAGGGGTTTATTGCGGCTCTTTGAAAGTTGTAAGTAAACACGTTTGCTCAAGTGCAATTGCATTTAACTTGCTTTGGTATAGCGCAACTTCAGAACTCTGGTTAACTGATAAGCTTGACTAAAAAATGGCACAAAGCACCTAAAAAATACATTTAAAAGTCCCTTTGCACTCATAATAACACTATCTAATAAAAACTATTTTAAAGAAAATATTACAATAGAAAGTTATAAGAGCTCAAATGATATGAGACTTCAGGTGGTAGAAAAAAAGACTGCAGAGGGTTTTAACATAGAGATACATACATATACATGTCTAAATATAAATATATATATATATATATATATATATATATATATATATATATATCTCAAAATAACAAGAGTATTGCATTGAGCAATGATATTTTTTTATTGGACTAACTATACATTTATAAGATGACAAGCTTTCGGAAGAGTGTCTTCTCTTTTCAAGTCTGAAGCAATACTGACCAATTTGATGGAATTTACAGATTATATCTTAAAACACAGGCTAAAAAGACATGCGCCTAGATTTAGAGTTTGGCGTTAGCTGTAAAAAGCAGCATTAAGGGGTCATAACGCTGCTTTTTACTGCCCGCTGGTATTTAGAGTCAGGCAGGAAAAGGTCTACTGCTCACTTCCTTTCCACGACTCCAGGCTACCTCAGATCCCCTTACGTCAATTGCATATCCTATCTTTTCAATGGGATTTGCCTAATTCTGGTATTTGGAGTCTTAGAAGAAGTGAGTGGTAGACCCTCTAGAAACAAGACTCCTACCGGCAAAAAAAGTCTGTAGTTAAGAGCTTTATGGGCTAATGCCGGAACATAAAGCTCCTAACTACTGTGCTACAAAGTACACTAACACCCATAAACTACCTATGTACCCCTAAACCGAGCCACCCCCACATCGCCAACCCTCTAATAAAAATTTTTAACCCCCAATCTGCCGACCGGACACTGCCGCCACCTACATTATAGCTATGAACCCCTAATCTGCTGCCCCTAACATCGCCGACACCTACTTTATATTTATTAACCCCTAATCTGCCCCTGTCAGGGTTTTTTCCCTGTTGTGTTTGCCATGTGCTGCTGTCAGCCATTTTACTCACCTCTCTTCCTGACTATGGTGCATTGTCGGGGATGCTGCTCAATTCCTGCTTTCCTTTTATGGCCAGACTGGTGTGCATCATCCATGTGAGAAAGGATGCAGTCTCAGAATTGTGATGTCATCACTTATTATTTAAAGGGCCTCTGTTCAGTATGCTTTGCCTTTGCATTGTCTGAGACCTGTTTGTGAGAGTTCCTGTGTATTACCTGGCTGCCTGACGTCCTTACTGGTTCCTGATCCCTGGCTTGTTCCTGACTCTGCTGTTTTCCTTGTTCCTGATTCCGGCTTGTCTGACTATTCACTTTGGCTCCTGACTTGGCTCGTCTGACTACCAACTATGGCTTTGATTCCTGGCTTGTTATTTGACTTGTGGACTTTTTATTATTTTTTGCTATTAATAAAGGTGTGATTATTTTTGCACTTCTCGTCTCAGTCTGATTCCTGGCATCCTGACATTATGCAAAAGGCCATGAATCCTGATGGGTGCTAATAATCCACATTACCTGCCATCATTTCCAGGATGGATGTGACAGGATCACCGCTTAGATCAATTTGCACTAGGCCCTGCAAACCCTGCTGACTCACAATGCACATTTGTGGACCAAAGTGTCCCGCAAGGTTATGCTGCTCCTGTTTCCCGCTGCTGCAGCCTACTACGCCTACCAGGAGCATGTCCGTCATTCTGCCACCTCTACCTTCAGGCGACTATGGAGGCGATCTATTCAGTGGCACGAGGGTTGTTTGAGACCAGGTGGCGTCATTTACTTTGAGATGTTACCTCAGCGTTTCCCTCTGATAGAGCTAACGGTGGGATTTCTCATCTATTACTCGTCTGACACAGCTCTTAGGCTCGGCGGCTAATCCTTTGTGGGAGACTAATAAACCTGTGATTGTAAATTACCCTAGAATTTGCGTGCCGCATTGTTTCTAGGGTGATTTGATGCATCCACCTCGCTCCTCGCTCTGCTGCTAAACAACCTGGCAGGTCCATT
Source organism: Bombina bombina (assembly GCF_027579735.1). Classification (NCBI taxonomy): domain Eukaryota; kingdom Metazoa; phylum Chordata; class Amphibia; order Anura; family Bombinatoridae; genus Bombina; species Bombina bombina. The sequence continues at coordinate 1,248,559,509 of NC_069499.1, forward strand.
CAGCAATGGTACAAGATCTGTTGCTCAGTATGCGATTGAGTTCTGTACGCTTGCCGCAGACGGTAGGTTGGTACAATGAAGCCCTTGTTGCTGCCTTCTTTTATGGGCCTCTCTGATTACAAGTTGAAAGTGGCTTGCCAGAGATTTACCAGAGGATCTCGAGGGCATTGGTGGTCTTTTTTGACTCCTTATTGACATCAAACTCAGAGAGAGGCCCTCTTTCAAGGACGCTTACGGAAGCCTCCCTGTTCCGTTGTCTCCTACGTGTTTCGTTCCCACCCCATACCTCCCTCTCCTCCCATGCCTCCAGGTCCCAAGTCACCAGGTACTTTAGGAGGAGGGGAGGTGCTCTGCCTCTATTGTGGGTTTACAAGGCCACCTTTTGAAGTCTTGCCTACACGCCGGGAAACGCCTCACCTAAGGTCCTGTCAGGGAGCAGACCTTGGGTGTTTTATCCTCTTCCCCCAGAACCGCTTAAGGAGAAACCTTTGGTCACAGTTGTCCTTTCCTGGGTGGACTCCTCCATAGTCACCCAGGCACTTGTTGACTCCAGTGCTGCGGGCTATTTCATTGACAGTGTTGTTCTTCTGTATCAAAGCACTCCATTCCTGTTTGTTGCCTCGGTCCTTCTGCTTGCTATTGAAGGCAAGTGTATGGCATGCCCCTTCAGCCCGCACTTGTTACTCACGAAACTGCTCTGTTGTCCACTGGCTGTTGGGGCTCTCCATTTTGAAACCCTCCAGTTCCAGGTGAGTAAACTCTCTGCATTTCTGGGTTTGTTCTGGGTTATCCCTGTGCTCCAAAAGCACAATCCCAGTCTCGACCAGCTCGCAGGTCCGAAATTTTGTTTGTGGTCCCTGCAATATATTTCCACTTTCTTCGGAAACCAGTTAAATCTTGTGCACTTCTTCGGTTTCTCAATTGCCAGAGGGAGTACCGAGAGTTCCTAGACTGTTTGACAAGGTGCGTGCTGGTACATTGCCTCCTCACCGTCCCTCACGATTGTGCCATAGACCTGCAACCCGAGCCATTGCTCCTTGGGGCCAGTGTACCCTCTGTCTGTTGCAGAGACTGTGCTATGGAGAATATTTGCCGATGCTCTGTTTGCTGGGGGATTATCCACAAATCCTGCTCTCCTGCAGGGGCTGGCTTCTTCTTTGTGAAGAAAAAGGGTGGTGAGTTAAGGACCATGTATCGATTATAAGGGGTCTTAAATCGTCTTACCATTAAGAATGCTTACCCTATTCCGCTTATTACGGAACTCTTTGACCGCCTCAAGGGAGCTATGGTCTTTACTAAACTTGATTTGAGAGGAGCGTACAATCTCGTTAGGATTAAGGAGGGCCACAAATGGAAAACAGCATTTAACACCAGGAGCGAGCATTATGAGTATCTTGTAATGTCTTTTGGCCTATGTAATGCTCCTGCTGTTGTTCAGGAATTTATTAATGATTCCTACGAGAAAGTGTTACAACAGTGTGTTGTGGTGTACTTAGACGACATCCTCATACACTCACCCACACTTGAGGCTCATCGTTCTGATGTTACACGGGTTCTTCAGAGACTACGTGAGAACGGCCTGTATTGTAAACTCGAGAAGATGTGAGTTCCCATCAGACTCAAGTAACCTTCCTAGGTTTATGTTTATCTCTGTTGCAGGGTTCTCTATGGATCTTGACAAGTTATCTGCAGTTCTGCAGTGGCCTCGCCCAGTTTGGTCGTCGGTCTATTCAATGTTTTTGGGGTTCGCCAATTACTATAGAAAGTTTATTAACAAACTTTCTTGCTTGGGTTAAACCTATCACAGACATGACCCGTAAAGAGAATGCTCCACTCCTTGGTCCACCTACTACCATACGGCCTTTGATAGTCTTAAGACTGCCTTTGCTGCCACTCCAGTTCTGGCTCATCCTAACCGCCACTCCAGTTCTGGCTCATCCTAACCCTGTCCTGCCTTTCATTCTTGAGGTCGATACGTCTGAGACTGGAGTAGATGCCCTCTTGTCTCAACTCTCTACGCCTGACGGTTCCTTGCATCCGTGTGGTTTCTTCTCTAAGAAATTGTCTCCATAGCCATGCAAGTTATGAAATTGGCGACAGGGAATTACTGGCCATAATTTTGGCACTTAAGGAATGGAGGCATCTTCTCGAGGGTACTAGCATGACAGTGCTCATTCTTACTGATCACAAGAATTTAACTTATCTATCTGAAGAAAAACATTTGTCGCCCCGACAGGCCAGATGGGCGCTATTTTTGTCTCGTTTAATTATGTGGTCTCCTACCTGCTTGGTAGTAAAAATGTTAGGGCTGATGCCCTCTCTCAACAATTTTCACCTTTGTTCAAGGAGGAGTCTGTACCTACTCCTGTTATACCTCCTGACCATATTTTGGCTACCATACATACTAATTTGACTTCTCCCTTGGGGGAGGAGATCCTGGCTGCACAAACCAATGCACCTCCTGAGAAACCTAGTGGTAAGTGTTTTGTTCCTGAGAATCTTCAAACTAAACTTTTGCACACTTACCACTATCCTAAAGCAGCAGGTCACCCAGGCAAGAACCAAATGATTTGGTCTGTCACTCGACAATTCTGGTGGCCAGGTCTTCGTTCTGATGTTGCTGCGTATGTTGCCTCCTGCTCAGTTTGTGCACAGAATAAGACTCCTCGATGTCTTCCTGTGGGTCTTCTTCACCTATTGCTAATGGTGAGCGTCCTTGGACACATCTTTCCATGGACTTCATTGTCAAGCTCCCTGTTTCCAATGGCAATACTGTTATCCTTATGGTGGTTGACCGTTTTTCTAAGATGTCACACTGCATTCCCTTGATGAAGCTGCCTACCGCTCAGGCGCTTGCTTCAATTTTTACCCGGGAGGTCTTCCATTTACATGGGTTACCCGAGGAGATAGTCTCGGACCGGGGTAGCCAGTTTGTCTCCAGATTTTGGCATTCCTTTTGGGCTCAAATGGGGATCCAGCTTTCCTTCTCCTCGGCATATCACCCTCAATACAATGGGGCTGCAGGACGGTCTAATCAAGCTCTGGAACAGTTCCTCCGTTGCTATGTCTCAGATCACCACAATAATTGATCTGAACTGTTACCTTGGGCAGAGTTTTCTCGTAATAGTGCTATTTATGCTTCCTCCAAGATATCCCCGTTCATGGCGAATTATGGGTTTCAACCATCCTTGTTGCCCAATTCATTCATGTCTCAGGGTATTCCGGCTTTGGAGGAGCTGCTCCGGCAACTCCATTCCACGTGGGTGCAGATTCAGGATTGCCTTCATTGTTCTATGCAGCGTCAAAAGTTCCAGGCTGATCGTAGACGTCTGCCCGCACCTTCCTACCAGGTTGGTGAGAGAGTTTGGCTGTCCTCCCGCAACTTGAACCTTTGTGTGCCTTCCAATAAATTGGCTCCCCATTATGTTGGTCCTTTTCGAATACTCTGACAGGTTAATCCTGTGGCCTACGCTCTTGGCCTTCCTCCTGCTATGCGCATCTCCAATGTTTTTCATGTCTCCCTCTTGAAACCATTGGTTTGTAATCGGTTTACCACTGTGTTGCCTCATCCCCGTCCTATCTTTGTTGACAACCATGAGGAGTATGAGGTCAGCAGCATTATTGACTCTCGTATGTCCAGGGGCCGTGTACAGTATTTTGTTCACTGGAGAGGCTACGGTCCGGAGGAGCGTTCTTGGGTTCCCTCCTCTGAAGTTCATGCTCCCGCCCTCCTCCGTGCCTTCCATGCCCATTTCCCCAATAAGCCTTTTGTCCTCCCATGGGGGAGGGGTCGTTGAGGGGAAGGTACTGTCAGGGTTTTTTCCCTGTTGTGTTTGCCATGTGCTGCTGGCAGCCATTTTACTCAACTCTCTTCCTGACTATGGTGCATTATGGGGGATGCTGCTCGATTCCTGAACTTCCTTTTATGGCCAGACTGGTGTGCATCATCCATGTACTACAGGATGCAGTCTCAGAATTGTGATATCATCCCTTATTATTTAAAGGGCCTCTGTTCAGTATGCTTTGCCTTTGTGTTGTCTGGGACCTGTTTGTGTGAGTTCCTGTGTATTACCTGACTGCCTGATGTCCTTCCTGGTTCCTGATCCCTGGCTTGTTCCTGACTCTGCTGTTTTCCTTGTTCCTGATTCCGGCTCGTCTGACTATTTGCTTTGGCTCCTGACTCAGCTCGTCTGACTACCAGCTCTGGTTTTGATTCCTGGCTTGTTACTTGACTTGTGGACTTTTTATTATTTTTTGCTATTAATAAAGGTGTGACTATTTTTGCACTTCTCGTCTCAGTCTGATTCCTGGCATCCTGACAGCCCCCCCCCTTCCCATTGTGGCCGATACCTTACCTACACTTATTAACCCCTAATCTGCCGACCGGACCTTGCCGCCACTATAATAAATGTATTAACTCCTAAACCTCCGCACTCCTGCCTCGAAAACACTATAATAAATTTTATTAACCCCTAACCTGCCCTCCCTAACATCTCCGCCACCTACCTACAATTATTAACCTCTAATCTCCCGCCCACAACGTCGCTGCTACTATAATAAAGTTCTATACTGAAATAACATAAATCACAATTATTGTGAATTATATCAAAAAAAGGGTATGCTTTTATACACTGTAATGAAGTATCTTCAAGTATCAAGTGAATCACTTTTATTCTAATATAACTTTTATTTTGAATAATAAAAAGAGACAGTTTAAATATTATTTGTGTTGCTGTCCCCACGTTAGGATTAAAAACACTTCTCCTTAAGTTGACATGTATTATTTATTTCATTTCTTAGAGTTGGTTAAAGTGACAAAAAATAATAAAGTCAAATATCAGTAGCCTAATAATCCCTTTCTCCAATTTCCCAAATTGTTAGCCTTGTATCTAGCTTGTTTTGGAAATTATGATGTATTGTTTCTTGGCTATTATAAGGAACTGTAGTGTTCCTAAATTATGTTTTTATCACTTATATATTTAGAGTTAAACGTGATGACCAAGTAATAATATGGAAAATGTGGCTATATATGTGTAGTAAATTGAGTAGAACTTTTCTTGAATTTTTCTTGTAGTTGGATGTTTGTGCACACTTAGTTACTGATATCGTAGTAACTTATAGTATTATGCTTGTACTTGTAAGTTGATGTTCTAAAAGATAGAGCTGATTAAAGAGAAAGTCCTATGAGCAGCATAAGACAATATAATATATAGTGGTTGTGAATCAGCTAACTGTATGCTGATATTTGAAATAACATTGTTCTTATATAGTTCCGTTTTTACTTAACTATTCGTATATGACAGCTATACCCGGCTTAATTAGTTCAAGCCTGCTATGAAGATTTTAGTACAGGTATAATAATTTTTCAGTTGCTGAATGTGCTTTGCTGAACAGTTTAGTATACTGCTTCGTTAGTAGGAGAGAAAAGAAAATACAATATTTCTCTTTTGAAATTCTTTTTGCAGTTTATTATTGTATCCGTTATTCAATTCTGATACATTGTTTGCTATATGTACTTAAGCAAATATTTAATTATTGGAGGTTATACCTCTTGCCTCTGCTAATATTATTTGTGGTTTTAACTAAACCGGTATATATTTGCTTTATTAAGATATACTGTGAGCGTATTATGTTCAGACCTTAATCCAACTTACTGTTTGTTTAACACTGTCCAATGCGATTAAGTTAAAACATATAAGAGCTTGTCTTCATTATTTTTGTAATTAATTATTCACAAATAGATTGCTTTAGTTTGTTAATTGCCACAAATCTTAAACTTATATTCCTATGCCGCTTTTTGCTTATTTCTGAGCCACATTTTCAGATTGTTAAAATTATTACCACATCTGTGTCATACGCTATGACTTTTCACACTATTGACTACTTGCCATACTCGCAACACTTATTATTATTTACCTACTAATATATCATTTTCATCTATGTTTTTAAACTTAAGGAGAGCAAGTTAAAAAAGAGAAAACCCCTGACACGGCGTTTCACATACGCTTCCTCAGAGGGGGATAGAATCCTATCAGCCAATCGGAATTGAAGGGACTCCATCTTGGATGATGTCCCTTAAAGGAACCTTCATTCGTCGTTCAGTCGTCAGTTGAAGAGGATGGCTCCGCGTCGGCTCCTTGGAAGATGGCTCCGCTCCGGATGGATGAAGATTGAAGACGCCGCCTGGATGAAGACTTAGGTTTTTTTAAGGGGGATTTGGGTGGGTTAGAGTAGGGGTATATGGGTGGTGGGTTTTAATGTTGGGGGGATTGTTTTTTTTACAGGTAAAAGAGCTGATTACTCTGGGGCAATGCCCCGCAAAAAGCCCTTTTAAGGGCTGATTACTTTTGTAATTTAGAATAGGGTAGAGCATTTTTTATTTTGGGGGATTTTTAATTTTATTAGGGGGCTTAGATTAGGTGTAATTAGTTTAATCTTCTTGTAATTTTTTTTATTTTTTGTAATTTAGTTTGTTTTTTTGTATTATAGAATAGTTTATTTAATTGTATTTTAATTTAGCTAATTGTAGTTAATTTATTTAATTATTTAATGATAGTGTAGTATTAGGTGTATTTGTAACTTAGGTTAGGATTTATTTTACAGGTAATTTTGTAGTTATTTTAACTAGGTAGCTATTAAATAGTTATTAACTATTTATTAGCTATTGTACCTAGTTAAAATAAATACAAAGTTGCCTGTAAAATAAATATAAATCCTGAAAATAGCTACAATTTAATTATTAGTTATATTGTAGCTATATTAGGGTTTATTTTATAGGTAAGTATTTAGTTTTAAATAGGAATAATGTATTTAATTATAGGAATATTATTTTGTTTAATTTAAATTACATTTAACTTAGGGGTGGTTAGGGTTAGGGTTAGACTTTGGTTTAGGGGTTAATAACTTTATTATAGTAGCGGCGACGTTGCGGGTGGAAGATTGGGGTTAATAATTGTAGGTAGGTGGCGGCGATGTTAGGGAGGGCAGATTAGGGGTTAATAAAATTTATTATAGTGTTTGTGAGGCGGGAGTGTGCCGGTTTAGAGGGTAATACATTTATTATAGTGGCGATGTGGTCCGGTCGGTAGATTAGGGATTAATAAGTGTAGGTAAGGTAGAGGCGACTTTGGGGGGGGGCAGATTAGGGGGTAATAAATATCATATAGGTGTCAGCAATGTTAGGGGCAGCAGATTAGGGGTTCATAGGGATAATGTAGGTTGCGGCGGTGTCTGGAGCGGCAGAATAAGGGGTTAATAATATAATGCAGGTGTCAGCGATAGCGGGGGCGACACATTAGGGGTTAATAAGTGTAAGGTTAGGAGTGTTTAGACTCGGGGTTCATGTTAGGGTGTTAGAGAGTGTTTTCCCATAGGAAACAATGGGGCTGCGTTAGGAGCTGAACGTTGCTTTTTTGAAGGTGTTTTTCAGCCAGCTCAGCCCCATTGTATCCTATGGGGATATCGTGCACGAGCACGTTTTTCCAGCTTACCGCTACCTTAGGCAACGCTGGTATTGAGAGTTGAAGGGAAGGTAAATTATGCTCAAAGCTCCCTTTTCTGAGCCTAATGCAGCCACTCAGACAACTCTAAATACCAGCGTTGTCTTAAGGGTGCACTGGAGAAAAAAGCAGCATTAGCTATGCGGTTCTTTACCGACAAAACTCTAAATCTAGCCAAAAGTGTTACAGAGGTCTGAATGCTGGGGGAGGAAGGGTGTCGTAAAAATTATGATGGGGTTTAGGAGACAGGCACATAGTGTCAGTAAAAGATAACAGGCAGGGGAAATATATGGTTATACACAAAGCAAATGCTGACATAAAGTTTTACATCAACATAGAATCAATATGAACAAAGATAGGAAATTAGGTATACATGGGAATATAAGATAGTCAAAAAAGGAGAAAGGAATGAAAGAAAAAAAAGGGGAATAATAATAATGACAAAAGTGTGTGAAATATATATATATATATATATATATATATATATATATATATATATATATATATATATATATATATATATATATATATTTAACGAGGTCAGAAGAAAAGGCACTCCATGAATAATAGCAACTCCCAGGGTGCACTTTGAAAAATATCAAAAATATCAAGCACAGAAAAGGCACTCGCTGGTTAAGTAAAACATAACATTTAATAAGTTACATTAAAATAGCATGACGTTTCGGAGGCATTACGCCCCCTTTATCAAATGCACGATACAGCTTGAAAAATTATAAAAAGCAGTATACCACATTGATAACCCCATCACCTTAAATACATGTGTGTAGCTCCATTAGACGCCGAGCCGCGAATGCGGCCCGTGTGCAGTGCCGGGCAGAAGTGACATCATCAGCGTGATTCACGCTCAGACGTCGGTTGCCAAGGGAACATGCAGACGCAGTGTATCAGCCAATGACATGGCACAGATATCTGTTTGTAAACAAAACATAGCGATCAATTTAAGTGTCACAATTAATGTGTATGTTCCGGGCGCTGCAAAATGGTTGCTACCATAAAAATTAAAAACTTTAAATTTAAAAAAAGATCCAACGATCCAGTTACACATATGGAGGACCAATATAAACAGTACAGGGCATGATTAATATAAGGCTTAGCTTAGATATATACTCTTAGATGAAACATCAGCTGTATAACAGGAGTGGCAAAATGCATATATAGTATACCATAATACTATCCAATTCCTGTACTTAATCATCTAACTAGTATATACCCACTGTAATCATGTATCCCAGAGTATGGAAGAAACATAGATACCAGAGGACATGGACCAGAGATTTATGGAACTTGATATAGAGCATGTAACATGTCAGTTCAAATCATCTACTGTACGTGAACTAAGTTAGAGGTCATTAACAAATACAGGAGAGTCTGGAGCCACAATTGATGAAATATTTAGGATTCCATGTAGAATGGTGAAAATACCCAGCATGTGTTCAACCCCTTTGGTGTTACGGTATCCAGCATGTATATCCATCTGGTCTCAAGTCTAAGCAGTCGATTGCCCCTATTGCCTCCCCTTGTTAATGGTGGCACATGGTCTATAAGCATAGTTCTAAGACTTTGAGACACTATCTTACAACGGGCAAAATGCGCGCTACTTGGCTGATCGGAGTCACCCTTATTGAGGGCGTCTCTAATCGCACAGCGATGATTGCCATACGTTCCCGGAATGTAGTGACCGTTTTGCCTATGTAGACAAGGGAGCATGGGCAAATCAACATATAAATTACATAGGTGCTCATGCATGAGAGTCTATAGTTGATTCTATAGCTCTTGTTGGTATGTGGGTGTTGGAACGTTTTTCCTTTCAACATGTCTTGAGAAAGGTCAGTGGAGACCGAAACCGGTAGACTGGTAAGGAGTATTTTAATTGTGATCACATTAAAAAGTCATCTGCACTATTGTTTGCCTTTCCTTTTTTGGCAGGTAAGGGACAACATTGCAAGTTGGATTTATTTGTTAACTACCGCCCAAGAAGATTTCTACATAATCAGCAGTTGGGATCCATATTGAGATAGACTATAGCAAGATTCTTATTATCCAATTTGAATATTTATTTGGACTTTTAAGCATTTTATGTTATATCATCTGTTTTTTAACCCAATGTTGTTATATGGTCTCTTTTAATTAACATCTTGAGGCTCTTTGAGCAAGTCCCTTAAATCTAGCTCAGCAACTCTGAGCCCTTTAGATTTGTATTTTAGGGTATCAATTTAGAGCCTGTGTTCAATTTCAATCCAATCACAAAGTTTTGCCACTATTCAGTGTTTATAATAGATATTTGTTCACATCACATCACAGTTTGCAGTTGTGCTGTTGTTTTTTTTTTTTTTTTTTGTTCTATTTATGCTTTATGTTTGCATTAGTTGATTTGTCCAAAATTCAGTTGTATATCGTTTTATTTTGAATTCATTGTTTATTTTGAAAATAAGGTTCACACACCCCTGCAATATTTTTCTCACATTTTTTCACTTGTTAGGATTTACACCCTTTTTTGGATAAACACATAGGCACAACCTCAGGTCTTATATTTTGAATTCAGGTTCTAGACATTCCTGTAACATTTTTTGTCCACCTGTTAGGATTTACACAATTTTGGATAAACACATAGGCAAAACCCCAATTTGGAGCCACTTACATTTCACACCCACTGGTTTCAAGCAACCTGGAATCTATCCACCTGTGCATTGTAACCCATTGTTTTTATCAATAGAGTGTGCATAAGCGCTCCTAGCATTCACATATTAGAATTTAAGTCTATGCGATAGACATTATTTGTTAGATTTTTTTTGTTGTTGTTATTTATTGTTCTGAATTGTAGTTGAGAGTGGCGCTACTAAAAGCTAAAAAGTATTAAAAACTAGGATATGAAATAAATATGTTACCTACTGATTTTATGTATATATTTTACCCAAATTAATAAAAAATCAAATTTCCTTAAAAAAATACGTATACCTCTGATAGATTATGAATTTAGAAAAAACACAAATGTTCTATTCATATAAATTTCAAATACATTTTAGTATAATCAAAAGTTTTATTAAATTACAATCATATGCTAAGAATAAACTAAAATTTATCAGATAAAATACACAGCTGTATATCTATATATATAAAATATTTCACTAATGACTCACAAAGTAAAAACAGATATTAATGTGATAAAATATGGATGAGAGAGCCCAGATAATTTTGAGTCTTTCCTAGTAAAGTAACGATGTCCACAAATATTACTTAGAGATGTGGTCTGTATATTGAAACAAAAGGATTTTGTTGAATTTGTTGAAAAGATCCTTTTAGTACTATAATTGTTTCAAACAGTTCATATAGTGGTCCAAGTTCAATTGATTAAAGTATCAAAGCACAGATGATTAGGGTGGCAGAATTCCCGAATAAATGTTAAAAATCCAGTGTTTAGCAGGGCAACAGTCTTGCTTGTGTGTTATTTACAGTAGACTTAAATGACACTTTATGAAGTATATAACTTTAAGAGGTGTATCTTAGCCGCTATATAGGTGGTCTTACCTCCTCCTTCACGAGTTAACCCCGCTTCATGGGTGGTCTTACCTCTTTATGAATGGGATTTGAAGTCTCTAGGCTTACGGTCTTTTTAGTTTGGGTAAGCGTAGCGATGCAGCGATTCGGTTTTCTTCAGCTTGCGCAAGCTCTCCTTTAAACCGATAGCTTCTTCACCTGCTCTTAGTACACTGGTGTACGCAGGTGTAGATCTGTGTGAGGTCCGTTAATCTTCCTGCACTTAGTACTCTTTGTAACGCAGGTTCCAGACAGGTGATTGGTTTCTTTAGCTCCGACCAGTATGATATACACCTTTTTGTAATGGGTTCCACAGTCTGGGTTGGCAAGGGATTCCTTGTAATACAACTTTTTATCACAGTTTTCTACGCGTTTCACACCGCGTTCCGGGCTTTTTCAAGATACTGTGATTACTCGGCTTTCCAATTTTAAATAATGCCGCCATCCTTCTGATTGGTCCCTGCTTTAATGACGTCACTGGGCTCTCTTAGGATAACTCCTTCGGGTTTTTCTTTTACTGGAAATATAGGCTCTCTCATTTTTTAAACATTCTTTGCTAGAAACATTCCTAAAGTTAATACTTTTCTAACTCAATCTTAAATGACAAAAAAATGATGAAAAAAAAAATGAAAATAAAATAATAAAAGGAAAATCGGGAAAATGTATCTTTATTCTAAACCACGGTAATGGTATTTTATACTGAATATATTAGTTTTTCTTATCTTCACATATATTTTTTGCGTGAGGTTTTAGCAACACCTTACTTTTAGTTTGGATTTCTACTTATAAAATGATGTCTTTTTGCTGGATATTAATATTATCTAAATAGATATCTATATTTTTAATAGTGGGTGTCATTGAATTTAGTATTATTATTTCAAAATATTAGTTTAGGTTAGATTTTAAAGGAAAATAGATGATTTTTTGTGTTTTAAAGTGATATTAGAATTAATGAATTAATGAATTATGAATTGAAACTTACTTTTTATTATAATAATAATTACGTGATAAGAAGAATTATTTTCCTATTGAAGTGATTACATATTAATTTTCTCAATAAAAATGTTTTTCACTATAGTTATAAATATCTTCTTAATTTTTATTTTTTTATTTTTTATTTTTCAATTTTTAAAGATAAAGTGCATAATTATTTGTTAAAGATAAAGTGCATAATTATTTGGTAAAGTGCAGAATTTTTTAATAAAGTTCAAAAAAATTTTTTGGAAAGTGCTTGTGAATATATAGTAATTTTTAATTTAGATGGTGTCCTAAAAATCTTATTAAATTAATCTTATTGTAAATATGAATCATCTTGTTTTAAAATGGTATATTCTATTTTATGGGTTAAGATTTGGCTAAAACTTTTTTTAAAAATTAGCTACAAAGGAATGGGGATAGGTCTAATTCTGAATTTAATCCATATGGATATATGGTATTAAAATTGAATATGAGCTCAGCTTCTTTTTTCAAAAGACTTAATTCAAAATTGCCCCCTCTCCAATTTTGTTTTACTTTACATATTCCCCCAATAGGTGAGATCAGATAACTTGTTTTTGTGGGTTTCCCTAAAATGTTTATATAATTGGGTGTCTAAATTTCCCTTTCTTATATTGCATAAATGTTCTCTTATTCTGTCTCGTAACAACCTAGTAGTTTCTCCTATATAGAATAAATTACATGAACATTTTAATAGATAGACTACTCCTTTGCTATTGCATCTAATGGTATCCTTTATAATAAAGAAGAATTTATTATAAAGGATACCATTAGATGCAATAGCAAAGGAGTAGTCTATCTATTAAAATGTTCATGTAATTTATTCTATATAGGAGAAACTACTAGGTTGTTACGAGACAGAATAAGAGAACATTTATGCAATATAAGAAAGGGAAATTTAGACACCCAATTATATAAACATTTTAGGGAAACCCACAAAAACAAGTTATCTGATCTCACCTATTGGGGAATATGTAAAGTAAAACAAAATTGGAGAGAGGGCAATTTTGAATTAAGTCTTTTGAAAAAAGAAGCTGAGCTCATATTCAATTTTAATACCATATATCCATATGGATTAAATTCAGAATTAGACCTATCCCCATTCCTTTGTAGCTAATTTTTAAAAAAAGTTTTAGCCAAATCTTAACCCATAAAATAGAATATACCATTTTAAAACAAGATGATTCATATTTACAATAAGATTAATTTAATAAGATTTTTAGGACACCATCTAAATTAAAAATTACTATATATTCACAAGCACTTTCCAAAAAAAATTTTTGAACTTTATTAAAAAATTCTGCACTTTACCAAATAATTATGCACTTTATCTTTAACAAATAATTATGCACTTTATCTTTAAAAATTGAAAAATAAAAAATAAAAAAATAAAAATTAAGAAGATATTTATAACTATAGTGAAAAACATTTTTATTGAGAAAATTAATATGTAATCACTTCAATAGGAAAATAATTCTTTTATCACGTAATTATTATTATAATAAAAAGTAAGTTTCAATTCATAAATTCATTAATTCATTAATTCTAATATCACTTTAAAACACAAAAAATCATCTATTTTCCTTTAAAATCTAACCTAAACTAATATTTTGAAATAATTAATACTAAATTCAATGACACCCACTATTAAAAATATAGATATCTATTTAGATAATATTAATATCCAGCAAAAAGACATCATTTTATAAGTAGAAAATCCAAACTAAAAGTAAGGTGTTGCTAAAACCTCACGCAAAAATATATGTGAAGATAAGAAAAACTAATATATTCAGTATAAAATACCATTACCGTGGTTTAGAATAAAGATACATTTTCCCCGATTTTCCTTTTATTATTTTATTTTCATTTTTTTCATCATTTTTTTGTCATTTAAGATTGAGTTAGAAAAGTATTACTTTAGGGAATGTTTCTAGCAAAGAATGTTTAAAAAATGAGAGAGCCTATATTTCCAGTAAAAGAAAAACCCGAAGGAGTTATCCTAAGAGAGCCCAGTGACGTCATTAAAGCAGGACCAATCAGAAGGATGGCGGCATTATTTAAATTGGAAAGCCGAGTAATCACAGTATCTTGAAAAAGCCCGGAACGCGGGTGAAACGCGTAGAAAACTGTGATAAAAAGTTGTATTACAAGGAATCCCTTTGCCAACCCAGACTGTGGAACCCATTACAAAAAGGTGTATTATCATACTGGTCGGAGCTAAAGAAACCAATCACCTGTCTGGAACCTGCGTACAAAGAGTACTAAGTGCAGGAAGATTAACGGACCTCACACAGATCTACACCTGCGTACACCAGTGTACTAAGAGCAGGTGAAGAAGCTATCGGTTTAAAGGAGAGCTTGCGCAAGCTGAAGAAAACCGAATCGCTGCATCGCTACGCTTACCCAAACTAAAAAGACCGGTAAGCCTAGAGACTTCAAATCCATTCATAAAGAGGTAAGACCACCCATGAAGCAGGGTTAACTCGTGAAGGAGGAGGTAAGACCACCTATATAGCGGCTAAGATACACCTCTTAAAGTTATATACTTCATAAAGTGTCATTTAAGTCTACTGTAAATAACACACAAGCAAGACTGTTGCCCTGCTAAACACTGGATTTTTAACATTTATTCGGGAATTCTGCCACCCTAATCATCTGTGCTTTGATACTTTATCAATTGAACTTGGACACTATATGAACTGTTTGAAACAATTATAGTACTAAAAGGATCTTTTCAACAAATTCAACAAATCCTTTTGTTTCAATATACAGACCACATCTCTAAGTAATATTTGTGGACATCGTTACTTTACTAGGAAAGACTCAAAATTATCTGGGCTCTCTCATCCATATTTTATCACATTAATATCTGTTTTTACTTTGTGAGTCATTAGTGAAATATTTTATATATATAGATATACAGCTGTGTATTTTATCTGATAAATTTTAGTTTATTCTTAGCATATGATTGTAATTTAATAAAACTTTTGATTATACTAAAATGTATTTGAAATTTATATGAATAGAACATTTGTGTTTTTTTCTAAATTCATAATCTATCAGAGGTATACGTATTTTTTTAAGGAAATTTGATTTTTTATTAATTTGGGTAAAATATATACATAAAATCAGTAGGTAACATATTTATTTCATATCCTAGTTTTTAATACTTTTTAGCTTTTAGTAGCGCCACTCTCAACTACAATTCATTTTAATTTCGTGACCAGGAAGGGGGTTCATAGAGAGAGGCAAAAGTATTTTAAGTCCAAGCGCTGTTTTATATATATCTTCATCCATCCCAAAGTTATTTATTGTTCTGCAAGCATTTTTAAATTGTTCCTAGTGTTTCAATATATATTTTAAATTGTAACATGGATCCATGATTAATTGCTGTATAATTTTAAATGTACCAACTTTTTTATCTTATGTATTAAATCATATTATTTCAACCTATTGTTACCTTTGGTATTTGACTATCTGCCCATAGACCCTGCCTACGTTGTTTGGCGCTCTGATATCCAATCTTAAAATTCAATTTTGTAATATACATGCGTTAGCAAAAATGCTTCTATTAAAAGCTATAGCTGTTTCAAAAGTGTATTTAAGTATGCACCGTGCACCAGCATTTTAAACCAAACACTTGTTTGGAGAGCCTATGGTGCTTGTACCATCTGGTAATGACTCAATGTGTTAATTGCTGACATGATACAAGCCCCACTGATGATTTGAGCAGCTGCATTATTTAAAATGAGGGTGCAGTAAAAATATCTAGCTATGCTTCACATGCACTTGCAGAGAAAAATGTTAACACTAAAACAGTGATAGCTCTAAATAGAAGCATTTTTGCCAATATATGTATATTATAAATATGCTTCTATTCAAAGATGCAATATATCTATGTGCATTTATATTTTTACTGGAATGTCCCTTTAAGTATTCTAATCAGATGGTAACACTCAGGTGTTTTATTAAAGAGAATGAAAGGATATGCAGGAAAGGACTGCAGATAAAAAAAACTAATTTCTACAGCCACCAACAAACTTCTTACTTTGCTTATTAATAAACCCTGATGTCTGCATATATTTATGAATTGCAACTAGAGCTTTTAGATCTGCTTTGTATTCTTTTGATGTTAGTACTGTGAAGTAAATTTCAGCATTTCTGACATCAAAAGAAGCATGAGACAACTGGTGTGAGTGTAAGTGGCTCTTGTGCAGATTCATTAATATAAATTGAATTTTTAGTGTATAGCTGTATAGGGGAGATGCCACAGACATTAGCCAAATACTAAAGCTTTCCATCAAAGTTATTCTACCCTGGTCTCCAATAAAATAGGTTTATCTCCCTGCTCAGCTAGCTTCAAAAGCTGCTGCAGTCAATCTGAGCACTTCTATTAAGGGATGATACAACTGCACATTATGTAAATAAGGTTACGTTGTTTCTGGCAAACAAGAAACAATAGAGTTTCTACTAATCATCCCAACAATACATCACCTTGCTATGATACACATTTGTTTTTATAACTAAGGTGAAGCACTTAAGATTTAAACCTATTGTGTTTCTACTTTGGGGCCTGCATTTTTAACATACTCTTTCTAAAGTCTTTTTTTTTTATTGTTCATAAGAGGAAATACTCTACTTGTCAACTTAGAAATAATGGAATTATTGAGAGGCGATACAATTTTGAATCATTTGACATTTAAGTGATATTGCACAGGGGTGTACAGACTTCTGTTGTACACCTTAGGTTTCATGTACAAAGCAGTGTAAGCTGCTCTTGAGCCCTTGCAATGTAAGAAGCAAAGGTTATTAGACTATTGCTTCTTATACTCTTCACCATCTCTGAGGTGGCAAAGAGAAATCAGACAGCTCGCTCACTCTTGGTTATTGACAGTCCCTTCTCTCACGAGGTTGGTCTCGCAAGTGAAGGGGTAGGCATTACAAACTCAGCGGAGTGTGTATTGATTAATACAGGCCAGCAGACAAACAAATTCACTGCCTGTATGCAGCAAAGGCGTGTGGACAGCTTCTCCCTGTATGTCAGCAAGACAATTTAGTGAGTTATTTATTAAATATAAGAAGAAAATATTATATCTAATTTGTCTTTAAAAAATTAACCTGCATGTGAGAATGCATCACTCAATGGGGGATATTTATCAAGCCGTCAACTGCAAATATGCTGGAATTCCGCAGCGTAATTGTTGCGAGCTTGATCCGACCTAGTTGAAATCTCTGACGTACCAATCCGCCGGTCTCAATCCATCACAGATCGATGCTTACGTCATTATTACAGATGTTCCGAATACACATTCGGTCCTATTTGACACTTTTTCAAAGTTATCAAATAGTAAACAGGTACGCTCGTGGGTATTCTGGCCCAGTGTACCTGGTTTTCAATCCGCCACCCTGGAGGCCGCGGATGCCTTGGGAGTCTGAAAGCAGCAAAAGCTTATGTTCGATGCTGCCAGATATTGTATTGATTTATATGGTAGAAAACCAGTAACGTTTACACCTAACACCCTAGCAAAACCCCCAAGTCTAAACACCCCTAATCTGCCGCCCCAACATCACCACCAACTAAATATAATTTATTAACCCCTATTCCTTCGCTCCCGGACCCTGTCGCCACTAAATAAATGTATTAACCCCTAAACCTCTGGCCTTCCACATCACTACCACCAACTAAACCTATTAACCCCTAACCCGCCAGCCACCCACATCGCCATAAACTAAATTAAGCTATTAACCCCTACACCTAACAACCCGCTTACTTTAAATTAAAATTACAACTTCCCTATCTTCAAATAAATTTAAACTTACCTGTAGAATTAAAATAAACTACTGTTTATTGTAAACTATTAATTAACCTACCCTATTATACTACACTTAAAATAAACAAAAATTACATATTAAAAAACCTAACCCTACTAAAATTATTTAAATCTACTATTAAACCTAATTACAAATTACTAAATTACCCCCAAAAAATAAATGCTAAGATACAAAAAATAAAAAACACTAAATTACGGAAAAAAACAGATCACATTATCAAAAAAAAATAAAAAATACACCTAATCTAATAGCCCTTTAAAAATAAAAAAGCCCCCCAAAATAAAAAATAACCCTAGCCTACAATAAACTACCAACCACCCAACCAACCAACCCCCCCAAATAAAAACCCTATCTAAAATAAACTAAGCTCCCCATTACCCAGAAAAAAGCATTTGTATGGGCATTGCCCTTAAAAGGGCATTTAGCTCTTTTACCTGCCCAGACCCCACTCTAAAAATTAAACCCACCCAAAAAACCTTTAAATAAACCTAACACTAACCCCTGACGATCCACTTACAGTTCTTGATGTCCCGCTTGAAGAATCCATTCAGCCGGAAAGTAGTCTTCACCCAGGCAGCCTCTTCCATCTTCATCTAGCCAGATTCTTCATTCAGACGGCATCTTCTATCTTCATCCATCCGGCGCAGAGCGGGTCCATCCTGAAGACATACGGTGTGGAGCTCCTCTTCAATACAGTCGCCACCGTAAACTGGAACTTGAATGTAAGTGACATCATCCAAGATGACGTCCCTTGTATTCCTAATGGCTGAAAGGTTCCAATCAGCCAATAGGATTAGAGCTGCTAAAATCCTATTGGCTGTTCCAATCAGCCAATAGGATTGAGCTCTCATCCAGAGTTAGAGTTTAGGGTTTTTATTTGGGGGGGTTGGTTGGGTGGTGGGTTTTATTGCTAGGGGGTGCTTGTATTTTTTTTTTACAGGTAAAAGAGCTGATTTATTTGGGTCAATGCCCCACAAAAGGCCCTTTTATAGGCCATTGGTAGTTCATTTTAGGCTAGGGTTTTTTTTTATTTTGGGGTGGATTTTTTATTTTCATAGGGCTATTAGATTAGGTGTAATTCTTTTTATTTTGGATAATGTGGGTTTTTTGTGGTAATTTAGTTAATTTAATTGGTAGTTTAATTTAAGTGTAGTATAATAGTTAGGGTAGGTTAATTAATAGTTTAAAATTAGTTTAATTTACTTTTGATGTAAGATCCCTTTAAAAACTGAGCTTCTTCCTCTTGTTCTCAGAAAAGTTGGAGTTTAAAGTTATATTGAGTTTTTCTTGTTCACTACTAGCATGTACCAGACTCCATCTCCTTCAGCCATATATTCTCATAAGATGAATTATCAGTGTTGAGGCTCAGTACAAGAAACATAGTTTGCAATAACAATGAAAATACTGGTTGGTTTACGTGTAAATCATATTGTAGGAAAGAATACAGCAATATGTGCTTAAACAGTAACTTGCATTTAGTAAGCATGAGGAAGTAGATAGATAGGTAGATAGATAGATAGATAGATAGATAGATAGATAGATAGATAGATAAATAGGTAGGTAGATATGTAGATGGATAGATAGATAGATAGATAGATAGATAGATAGATAGATAGATAGATAGATAGATAGATAGATAGATGATAGATAGATAGATAGATAGATAGACAAACGGACCATTGGACAGACAAAGAGAAAGATAGTGTGATGTGATAGATTTAGATAAAGAGTGTAGGTTCTTCATAAAATTGTATATATGGGGTCAATCACAATCAACATAAATAGTTAAAATAATCAGGAGCGCTAAAAAGCTTAAAGCGATTATCTAAATTTATTAAAGTGCTAAGTGGCGGCGTCTATGTGCCAAAAATATTGAAAATATTAATAAAGTGCAAAAAATTGCTTATAGATTAAGTGTATCTAGTTTGATTAATAATTTATCATAAAGTGCACAAGTGAAGAGATAGATCCGGACAGGTATATGTCTATTTTAACATATGCCTATAAGATTACTATGCATCTAAGAACATAGAGAAAAAAGGTCAATCACAATCCTTTAGAAAAAACTGAAATTATTTATCTACAAAAATCGCCATAGACTTTAATGGTGGTTATTTGTTAATAATCATTAGATAATAGAGATGTGCATTAATTTTTGTACAAACGCACATTTGTGATGAAAATCGGATATTCGTTTTTGTTTTAACAAAGCGAATGTCACAATAAATACACAAAGCAAATTAAAAAAATAAATAAAAATACTAACGAAAATCGTCATTCATTTGTTTACTTTATTTTTTTTTTTAAAAGAGACATTCTGTTTAAAATATAAATGCACATAGATGAATTACATCTTCGAATAGAAACACATTTGTAATATACGTGTATTGGCAAAAATAATTATTATAAAAGTTATCACTTTATTAGTGTTGCCATTTTTCTCTGCATGTGCATGTTAAGCAAAGCTAGATATTCTCAGTGCACCAGCATTTTAAATGCAGCTGCTCAGAGCACCAGTGGGGTTTGTATCATGTCAGCAGTTATCAAAATGAGTCATTACCAAATGGTACAAGCACCTTAGGCTCTCTGAGCAAGTACTGTGTTTAAAAACATAATTTATGTAAGAACTTACCTGATAAATTCATTTCTTTCATATTAGCAAGAGTCCATGAGCTAGTGACGTATGGGATATACATTCCTACCAGGAGGGGCAAAGTTTCCCAAACCTCAAAATGCCTATAAATACACCCCTCACCACACCCACAAATCAGTTTAACGAATAGCCAAGAAGTGGGGTGATAAGAAAAAAGTGCGAAAGCATAAAAAATAAGGAATTGGAATAATTGTGCTTTATACAAAAAAATCATAACCACCTCAAAAAGGGTGGGCCTCATGGACTCTTGCTAATATGAAAGAAATGAATTTATCAGGTAAGTTCTTACATAAATTATGTTTTCTTTCATGTAATTAGCAGGAGTCCATGAGCTAGTGATATATGGGATAATGAATACCCAAGATGTGGATCTTCCACGCAAGAGTCACTAGAGAGGGAGGGATAAAATAAAGACAGCCAATTCCGCTGAAAAATAATCCACACTGCAAACAAAGTTTAAATCTTATAATGAAAAAAAAACGAAATTATAAGCAGAAGAATCAAACTGAAACAGCTGCCTGAAGTACATTTCTACCAAAGATTGCTTCAGAAGAAGAAAACACATCAAAATGGTAGAATTTAGTAAAAGTATGCAAAGAAGACCACGTTACTGCTTTGCAAATCTGATCAACCGAAGCTTCATTCCTAAATGCCCAGGAAGTAGAGACTGACCTAGTTGAATGAGCTGTAATCCTTTGAGGCGGAGTTCTACCCGACTCAACATAAGCATGATGAATCAAAGACTTTAACCAAGATGCTAATGAAATGGCAGAAGCCTTCTGACCTTTCCTAGAACCAGAAAAGATAACAAATAGACTAGAAGTCTTTCGGAAATCTTTAGTAGCTTCAACATAATATTTCAAAGCTCTGACTACATCCAAAGAATGCAACAATCTTTCCTTAGAATTCTTAGGATTAGGACACAATGAAGGAACCAATATTTCTCTACTAATGTTGTTAGAATTCACAACCTTAGGTAAAAATTTAAATGAAGTTCGCAACACCGCCTTATCCTGATGAAAAATCAGAAAAGGAGACTCACAAGAAAGAGCAGATAATTCAGAAACTCTTCTAGCAGAAGAGATGGCCAAAAGAAACAAAACTTTCCAAGAAAGTAATTTAATATCCAGTGAATGCATAGGTTCAAACGGAGGAGCTTGAAGAGCCCCCAGAACCAAATTCAAACTCCAAGGAGGAGAAATTGACTTAATGACAGGTTTTATACGAACCAAAGCCTGTACAAAACAATGAATATCAGGAAGATTAGCAATCTTTCTGTGAAAAAGAACAGAAAGAGCAGAGATTTGTCCTTTTAAGGAACTTGCCGACAAACCTTTATCCAAACCATCCTGAAGAAACTGTAAAATTCTAGGAATTTTAAAAGAATGCCAGGAAAAATGATGAGAAGAACAACAAGAAATGTAAGCCTTCCAGACTTGATAATATATCTTCCTAGATACAGATTTACGAGCCTGTAACATAGTATTAATTATGGAGTCAGAGAAACCTCTATGACTGAGTATCAAGCGTTCAATCTCCATACCTTCAAATTTAAGGATTTGAGATTCTGATGGAAAAAAGGACCTTGCGATAGAAGGTCTGGTCTTAACGGAAGAGTCCACGGTTGGCAAGTAGCCATCCGGACAAGATCCGCATACCAAAACCTGTGAGGCCATGCTGGAGCCACCAGCAGAACAAACAAACGCTCCTTTAGAATCTTGGAAATTACTCTTGGAAGAAGAACTAGAGGCAGAAAGATATAGGCAGGATGATACTTCCAAGGAAGTGACAATGCATCCACTGCTTCTGCCTGAGGATCCCTGGATCTGGACAGATACCTGGGAAGCTTCTTGTTTAGATGAGAAGCCATCAGATCTATTTCTGGAAGTCCCCACATTTGAACAATCTGACGAAATACCTCTGGGTGAAGAGACCATTCGCCCGGATGTAATGTTTGGCGACTGAGATAATCCGCTTCCCAATTGTCTATACCTGGGATATGAACCGCAGAAATTAGACAGGAGCTGGATTCCGCCCATACCAGTATTCAAGATACTTCTTTCATAGCCAGAGGACTGTGAGTCCCTCCTTGATGATTGACATATGCCACGGTTGTGACATTGTCCATCTGAAAACAAATGAACGACTCTCTCTTTAGAAGAGGCCACGACTGAAGAGCTCTGAAAATCGCACGGAGTTCCAAAATGTTGATTGGTAATCTCGCCTCCTGAGATTCCCAAACCCCTTGTGCTGTCAGAGACCCCCATACAGCTCCCCAACCTGTCAGACTTGCATCTGTTGAGATCACAGTCCAGGTCGGAAGAACAAAAGAAGCCCCCCTGAACTAAACGAAGGTGGTCTGTCCACCACGTCAGAGAGTGTCGTACAATCGGTTTTAAAGATATTAATTGTGATATCTTTGTATAATCCCTGCACCACTGGTTCAGCATACAGAGCTGAAGAGGTCGCATGTGAAAACGAGCAAAGGGGATCGCGTCCGATGCAGCAGTCATAAGACCTAGAATTTCCATGCATAAGGCTACCGAAGGGAATGATTGAGACTGAAGGTTTCGACAAGCTGAAACCAATTTCAGACGTCTCTTTTCTGTTAGAGACAAGGTCATGGACACTGAATCTATTTGAAAACCCAAAAAGGTTACCTTTGTCTGAGGAATCAATGAACTCTTTGGTAAATTGATCCTCCAACCATGTCTTTGAAGAAACGACACAAGTTGATTCGTATGAGATTCTGCAGAATGTGAAGACTGAGCAAGTACCAAGATATCGTCCAAATAAGGAAATACCACAATACCCAGTTCTCTGATTACAGATAGAAGGGCACCGATAACTTTTGTAAAAATCCTTGGAGCTGTTGCTAGGACAAACAGCAGAGCCACAAACTGGTAATGCTTGTCTAGAAAAGAGAATCTCAGAAACTGATAGTGATCTGGATGAATCAGAATATGCAGATATGCATCCTGTAAATCTATTGTGGACATATAATGCCCTTGCTGAACAAAAGGCAGAATAGTCCTTATAGTTACCATTTTGAATGTTGGAATCCTTACATAACGATTCAATATTTTTAAATCCAGAACTGGTCTGAAGGAATTCTCCTTTTTTGGTACAATGAAGAGATTTGAGTAAAACCCCAGCCCCTGTTCCAAAACTGGAACTGGCACAATTACTCCAGCCAACTCTAGATCTGAAACACATTTCAGAAATGCTTGAGCCTTCACCGGATTTATTGGGACACGGGAAAGAAAAAATCTTTTTGCAGGAGGCCTTATCTTGAAGCCTATTCTGTATCCTTGTGAAACAATATTCTGAATCCAAAGATTGTGAATCGAATTGATCCAAATTTCTTTGAAAAATCGTAATCTGCCCCCTACCAGCTGGGCTGGAATGAGGGCCGCACCTTCATGTGGACTTGGGAGCTGGCTTTGGCTTTCTAAAAGGCTTGGATTTATTCCAAACTGGAGATGGTTTCCAAACTGATACCGCTCCTGTAGGGGAAGGATCAGGTTTTTGTTCCTTATTGTGACGAAAGGAACGAAAACGATTAGCAGACCTAAATTTACCCTTAGATCTTTTATCCTGTGGTAAAAAAGTTCCTTTCCTCCCAGTAACAGTTGAAATAATAGAATCCAACTGTGAACCAAACAATTTATTACCCTGGAAAGAAAGGGAAAGCAAAGTTGACTTAGAAGACATATCAGCATTCCAAGCTCTTCTAGCTAAAATAGCTAAAGACATATACCTGACATCAACCCTAATGATATCAAAGATGGCATCACAAATAAAGTTATTAGCATGTTGAAGAAGATTAACAATGCTATGAGTATTATGATCTGTTACTTGTTGTGCTAAGGCTTCCAATTTGAAAGTTGAAGCTGCAGCAACATCCGCCAAAGATATAGCAGGTCTAAGAAAATTACCTGAACATAAGTAAGCTTTTCTTAGAAAGGATTCAATTTTCCTATCTAAAGGATCCTTAAAGGAAGTACTATCTGCCGTAGGAATAGTAGTACGTTTAGCAAGAGTAGAGATAGCCCCATCAACTTAAGGGATCTTGTCCCAGAACTCTAATCTGTCAGATGGCACAGGATATAATTGCTTAAACCGTTTAGAAGGAATAAATGAATTACCCAAATTATTCCATTCCCTGGAAATTACTTCAGAAATAGCATCAGGGATGGGAAAAACCTCCGGAATAACTACAGGAGGTTTAAAAACCATATTCAAACATTTAGATTTAGTATCAAGAGGACCAGATTCCTCTATTTCTAATGCAATTAAGACTTCTTTAAGTAAAGAGAGAATACATTCCATTTTAAATAAATATGAAGATTTATCAGTATCAACCTCTGAAACAGAATCCTCTGAACCAGAAAAATCATTATCAGAAACAGAATCAGAATGATGATGTTCATTTAAAAATTCATCTGAAAAATGAGAAGTTTTAAAAAACCTTTTACGTTTACTGGAAGGAGGAATAACAGACATAGCCTTCTTAATAGATTTAGAAACAAAATCTCTTATGTTAACAGGAACACCCTGAATATTAGATGTTGATGGAACAGCAACAGGTAATGGAACATTACTAAAGGAAATATTATCTGCATTAACAAGTTTGTCATGACATTCATTACAAACAACAGCCGGAGGAACAGTTACCACAAGTTTACAAGAAATACACTTACCTTTGGTAGATCCAGCATCAGGCAGCAATTTTCCAGAAGTATCTTCTGATTCAGGGTCAATCTGAGACATCTTGCAATATGTAATAGAAAAAACAACATATAAAGCAAAATTGATCAAATTCCTTAAATGACAGTTTCAGGAATGGGAAAAAATGCCAATGAACAAGCTTCTAGCAACCAGAAGCAAATAAACAATGAGACTTAAATAATGTGGAGACAATAATAACGCCCATATTTTTTAGCGCCAAAAAGACGCCCACATTATTTGGTGCCTAAATGCTTAAAGCGCCAAAAATGACGCCACATCCGGTGACGCCGACATTTTTGGCGCAAAAAACGTCAAAAAAATGACGCAACTTCCAGCGACAAGTATAACGCCGGAAATGACAAAGAAAATTTTTGCGCCAAAAAAGTCTGCGCCAAAAATGACGCAATATAAAGAAGCATTTTCAGCCCCCGCGAGCCTAACAGCCCACAGGAAAAAAGTCAAATTTAAAGGTAAGAAAAATTGATTATTCAAATGTATTATCCCAATAATTAAACTGACTGTCTGAAATAAGGAATGTTGAACATCCTGAATCAAGGCAAATAAATGTTTAAACACATATATTTAGAACTTTATATAAAAGTGCCCAACCATAGCTTAGAGTGTCACAAAAATAAGACTTACTTACCCCAGGACACTCATCTACATGTAGTAGAAAGCCAAACCAGTACTGAAACGAGAATCAGTAGAGGTAATGGTATATATAAGAGTATATCATCGATCTGAAAAGGGAGGTAAGAGATGAATCTCTACGACCGATAACAGAGAACCTATGAAATAGACCCCGTAGAAGAAGATCATTGAATTCAAATAGGCAATACTCTCTTCACATCCCTCTGACATTCACTGCACACTGAGAGGAAAACCGGGCTCCAGCCTGCTGCGAAGCGCATATCAACGAAGAATCTAGCACAAACTTACTTCACCACCTCCATGGGAGGCAAAGTTTGTAAAACTGATTTGTGGGTGTGGTGAGGGGTGTATTTTTTAGGCATTTTGAGGTTTGGGAAACTTTGCCCCTCCTGGTAGGAATGTATATCCCATACGTCACTAGCTCATGGACTCTTGCTAATTACATGAAAGAAAGAAGCTGGTGCACGGTGCATACTTAAATACACTCTTGAAATATCTATAGCTTTTATTAGAAGCATTTTTGCCAATACGTGTATATTACAAAAATGCTTTTATGAAATGCATCCATGTGGATTAAAATTTTGTCTGGAATGGCCCTTTAAGGGGTTAATACATACCTTCATGTGCTCTGGAGAGTGCTACCCCAATCCTCTTCTTGAAAGAGCCACAGTCGCACTAACAGGAAGTTTAGCGCACTTGGCTCTCAGGACCTGCACTGCTGTAAGCTATCAATAATGTCTAAAATATTACAGCATGCTCAACTAGGTGAATAAAAAAAGACAACATAACTTACACCTACACTGCAAGCATTGCACAATATTTTTTAATGGAAACCTAATACTAAAATGGAGCCTTAAAGGGACAGTATACACTCATTTTCATATAACTGCATGTATTAGACACTACTATAAAGAATAAGATGCACAGATACTGATATAAAAATCCAGTATAAAACGGTTTAAAAACTTACTTAGAAGCTGTCAGTTTGGCTCTGTTGAAAAGGTAGCTGGAAAGCCCACTGCAAGTGGCAAATAAGACTCTCCCCCTCCCCCTTCTTTTGCATATGAAAAAACCCTTTACACAAACAGGAGCAAGCTAGAGAAGGTAACTGAGGGTATTCACATAAAACTTTGGGGCTTGGTTAGGAGTCTGAAAATCAGAGCAATGTTATTTAAAAATAAGCAAAACTATACATTTATTTTAAAAAAACCTTTATGGGCTATATAAATAGATCATCTACAAAACATTTATGCAAAGAAAAAATGACTGTATAATGTCCCTTTAAAGGGACACTGAACCCACATTTCATCTTTTGTAATTCAGAAAGAGCATGCAATTTTAAGCAACTTTCTAATTTGCTCCTATTATCAATTTTTCTTCATTCTCTTGCTATCTTTATTTGAAAAAAAGGCATCTAAGCTTTTTTTGGTTTCAGTACTCTGGACAGCACTTTTTTATTGGTGGATTAATTTATCCACCAATCAGCAAGGACAACCCAGGTTGTTCACCAAAAATGGGCCAGCATCTAAACTTACATTCGTGCATTTCAAATAAAGATACCAAGAGAATGAAGAAAATTTGATAATAGGAGTAAATTTGGTAGCTTATAGCTCCATTTTTACAGACTCAATGGAAATGAGCCCTAACTCATTTGGAATTGTTGGTGATAGGTTGCACATGAAACACAAATCGGAAGCTACATAAAACAACAGCTCTATATCTCTATGTATTATAAAGTGAAACTCTAAAATGTTTAAATTTGCTTTTGCGCAGTGATTAAATGTTTCCATTAAAAAAAAAAAACAATTCTAAAGATTTATACAAATGTTCTTTAAATATGCAATAAATCACATTACAGTATTATAATTGTAATAGTCTTGACAGAGAACAGGAAAACTTCAGTAAACAATGCTGCTGCTGGTGGGATGAGCTAGAACACAGTCTGGTTAGAGGGATAGTAAGATCCTCTAGTAATAGGCAGTATAGATTATATACATATAAATACATTGTGTGTGTGTGTGTGTGTATATATACATAAAACAATATTAATTGTGAGGGGGAGTGGAAGTCTTGGTGAGTTTCCACACTTTTTTGTAGGACTTGACCCCTGGTTTTAATCATGGCATGATGTGGGCAGTGCTATCTAATTGTATATACTGCATGATATTGAAGATGTGAAAATGTTTTGCACATTATCAGTTTTACACAAAATAATACAGTTGTACTCATAAGTTTACATAACCTGCAAGAATTTATGATTTCTTGGCCATTTTTCAGAGAATATGAATGATAACACAAAAACTTTTCTTTCACTCATGGTTAGTGTTTGGCTGAAGCCATTTATTATCAATCAACTGTGTTTACTCTTTTTAAATCATAATGACAACAGAAACTACCCAAATGACCCTGATCAAAAGTTTACATACCATGGTGATTTTGGCCTGATAACATGCACACAAGTTGACACAAAAGGGTTTGAATGGCTATTAAAGGTAACCATCCTCACCTGTGATCTGTTTGCATGTAAATAGTGTGTGTGTATAAAAGGTCAATGAGTTTCTGGATTCCTGACAGACGCTAGCATCTTCCATCCAGTGCTGCACTGAAATTTCTGGATTCTGAGTCATGGGGAAAGAAAAAGAATTGTCAAAGGATCTGTGGGAAAAAGGTAGTTGAACGGTATAAAACAGGAAATGGATATAAAAAGATATTCAAGGAATTGAGAATGCAAATCAGCAGTGTTCAAATTCTAATCACTGACTGTAGTAGCATGAACAATATTCAATGTAGAAAATAATATCAAGTTCTTTTAACTTGTCAGTTGTAGAATATTTGTTAAGGTTTTGTGTAGGTGTTGTATAATTGTTTCCAACTATAAAGAATGCTTACATGCTTTTTTTTGCCTAAATATATATTGCAGAGAAGCTGCAAATGTAAACTTTATTTAATATTCATGGTAAAACTGGTTTGTTCCAAGTGCTAATGATAAATCTGCAGAATATCGAAAGAAATTATACTTGTCTCATATACACTGCGGCTCAGCTGGAATAAAAGACAGATGTATTAGTCATTAGTATTCTAGTCTAATGCTACAGTACTAACATTCTCACAAAGACTAGCTTTTAAGCAGACAGTTCAAACATTTGAATTACCAGTCTGCAAGAAAAGTTATATTTTTTTCTAAATCTATTGGGTTTTTTGTCACCTAGCAATTATTTCCAAGTACTACCTTACCAATGCTTGATAAAGTCTGCACTTTGATGTCTTGTAATATTTTTATTGACCTTTAGAAATATATCTTTTTTCTCTAGATGGTCTTTAGGATCCTAATAATTAGAAAAGCAATCCACTGAGTTAATTGCAATATGATTGTTTCTTGCAAAAGTGATACATATTTATTATCTACAAAACACAATGTTCATATTTGAGGGAACAAAGCAAATAAGATAATAGAAGTAAATTGGAAAATCATTTAAAATTGCATGCTCTGAATCATGAAATTTTAATTTTGACTTTACTGTCCCTCTAATATAGAGATAATGGCTAGATTTATAGGACTTTATTTACCAAGCAGGTTTGTTGTCCTTTTGGTGCAGACTCACTCATGATTGACAGGACAATCGGGCAAGAGAAAGAGACCATGTTGCACAAGGCTACCTTTGAGCAATAGTACATATAAGCAGAAGACTATATTATTCGCTGCTCCCACGTAGCAAAGACAAGTCAACAAGTTCCCAAGTAGGAAATCTTATCCATTTATTGCTTTGTAAATGGAGCCTGTAGACTTTGTGAAGTTGCTGAGGGACCTCATTTTAAAGGCAGAATCATGACAGAAATTAAATGAGCATTACTTCAACTGTCTTTTCACCATTTATTATGCTATAGTTACTTGAGACGCGCAATGCATGATTGTATGAGAAACTGGAAAATGATTATTACTAGTGCAATACTTCGGAAACACACGCAAATGTTTTTGTTTTGTTATGTTAGTCTCATTGGATAGGACAAATCATGTCTCCAGGGGTTGGCTGTGGCCATTTGGGCATTCTAGAGGCTTGGTCAGGATTTTACATGTACACTTAAAGAGACATGAAACCCATTTTTTTTTTCTTTTGTGATTCAGATAGATCTTGTGATCTTGAACAACTTTCCAATTTACTTCTATTATCTATTAATTTGTTTTGTTCTTCTTCTTGAACTGTTTTCATGTATTTTTTGATTGTTCTGTAACATTTTTACGGCATTTTTGTGACGCCAGTATTTCTCACAGTGGAACTCTATATAAAGTGAACGGTTATTAGATAGAGTATAGAGCTCAAAAAATACAATTAATACAATTGTAGAAAATAAGTGCATAACAGGATATTACAAATGGGATAGTAAGAATTTGATGGGACTGGTATCATTTGGGCTAAATTTGTAACCACTGTAGCTGCAGCTCCATTAATTATAATGAAGCTTAACTTTTAACTTGTGGCTGAGACAATGGGTGGGTACAAATCTTTCACATTGCATCTTTCCCCAATTTTCATATTGTGGCAATTTTTATAGTTTTACAAATAGATTTTTATTGACTCTAGGTCAATATCTTTCATTTAAACTCTTTTATAATAGATCTGTGTTCTTATTTTATGTCTTTCAAAGTTTCAATTGAATAATGGGAGTGTTATTTGTGTCTTTAATGTGGAGATATAAAAAAAAAAAAAACATTTCCCATTTTAGCTAAATATTTCTTCTTTGAGTGGATCAATAACTTTCACATCGGACAACTTTTGATAAAAAATGGTATGAGTATTGTTTTATACAAAAAGTTTGCCTATACCTTTATTTCGAATGCAATATGGACTTAATCATACTAAAAAAATAAATTATATGATTACAGAATTACTGGAGAACAATTTGCGGCATTTACAATTTTAGGTCTATTTAAAAATAAAAAAATGTAGTTGATATCTACATTTTGTCCTTTGTAGTGATATTATATTTATGTATGCACTTTTCTATTATTATTATTTTGCTTAACTGTGCAGGGTAATTTGAGTTCCTATACTTTGCAAACTATGAACATTGCATTTGTAAAAGGAATAACACAATGAATATTTTATTATTTTTTAAGCTATTTAAGTCTATTAAAAAATAAGCATTTGATTTTTCTTTAGGGCTTTGTTTAATATGAATGTTATTCCCTTTTAATGTATGTTAAGGTCTCCTGTTGTACCTTTTCCAGTGATATGAACTCCACATGGTGGTATATGGAAGGTTTTGTTTGAAGTTTTAGAAATGTTTATGTCACTACAATACTGTGGTAAAAATATAGGCAGAGTTTACATTGCTGGTGTTACTCAATTTTGGTTGGTTAAAATGGCTAAAATGGCTACAGATAAAGGTAACACCACCTGGAAATTCACAAACTGACTTGACTTAAACCAGCCTGTCTTCTGTTTTACTTTCATTTGATTCTACTTGGTTTTACAACATTTGCTTTGTTTCAAATAACTTGAAATAGACTTGAAACTATTCAAAGGCAGTTTTACCAAATGTCCTTATTCAGAGTCAATTATCTATTAAATTAACTGATTTTCTATTTGAATTTAATAACTGTGTTTTGTAGCATCTCCATGTACATAGTAACAGTGGCAATTGCACTTGTTCACTGTAAGTACCTACAGATAATTTTTTTATAATGCACCTTCAACTTTAGCTCACTTAGGATTAGTTCAACTTTGAGTTATTGATTGAGGAAAAATCAAAATAGGGTCCTGTAGAATACCCCATGGAAGTCTATGAGGAGAGGGACTTAGCATGGCTGTACTATCCAACTTTCAATTAAGCAATAACTTTTAACTTTCAATTTGTAATATGAGCACAAGAATACAACTTTGTAGACATGTGGGAAGATTTGAGTATTTAGTTAAATGGAAAGCCTTGATTTTTTCCTGTGCCTGGCTACAGTACTGTGCTGTCTATTCTGACCAATTTGTGCACGATGCAGATACATGCTGTCAATATCACACATTTATTGGTGTTTGGTTTTGATTATTACTAATGAGCTCTTAAAATAAAACAAAAATTAGCACTGCGGAATCTGTTGGCACTCTACAAATATCTGATAATAATAATAATAAAAAATACACCCGCCATTGACTTTAGATTTATAAAACATTAAATAAAGATAAGAAAACTGTATATCATTAAATTTGGCTCTATAACAAATTTTTAGATAGATTAAGTATGTTTTGCATTAACCTCATATTTAAAGGGACATGAAACCCAAAATCATTCTTTCATTATTCAGATAGAGAACACAATTTAAAAAAAAAATCCAATTTACTTTTGTTCTCTTTGTTGAAGACATACCTAGGTAGGTAGCATGCACATGTCTGATGCACTAATCAACAAAAATAGTGCTGCCATCTAGTGTGCTTGCTAATGTATTACATTGTTGTACAACTGCTGCCATATAGTGCGGCAGACACGTGCATGCATCTGAACTTACCTTACTGCTTTTTAACAAAAGATAACAAGAAAAGAAAGACAATTTGATAATAGAAGTAAATTGGAAAGATGTTTGTTAACTTTTGTTAACTCATTTTTTATATAATTATATAACTTAAACCTCTGAGATGGATATGGTAGGTAGCCCATGTTTTTGTACTTAGCTTCTTTGTTGTAACACACTTTAAAGTGATACATTAAAACCTGGTATTAAAGTGAAGGTAAAGTTTTCCTGTATACAAGACAACCTAGCATTTATCCATGTGACTGTAATCTAGTCGCTAAGTTTTTTTTTATTACTTCTATATTTATCATACAAAAATATATTTAAAAATCCCTACTGCTTAGCTCACGACTCCTCCCAAGTCCTACTTCCGTGTTCTGATCTTTGTGACGTCCTACCCGTTCTCTGC
Source organism: Bombina bombina (assembly GCF_027579735.1). Classification (NCBI taxonomy): domain Eukaryota; kingdom Metazoa; phylum Chordata; class Amphibia; order Anura; family Bombinatoridae; genus Bombina; species Bombina bombina. The sequence continues at coordinate 1,248,592,334 of NC_069499.1, forward strand.
GTCTCTCAAATGCGCGTTCACGATGCTGCATCTGAATGTGCATGTGCTAATCACATAATGCGGCACTTACTTCTCTGTATCGAAACCAAAGGTAAGAAGTAGATGACATATGAAAGGATTCCTTACTTGGAAGTAATACGCATGCACAAAAAGGGAGGGCTCATGGTTATCAATCTCTAAATAAATTTAATAGCGCATGCGCTGATGAGTAAAGGGGCGGATGACGCGGCGGGATAGCCGCCTAACTGCTGAAATTTAAATTAGAGCAGAAAAAACGTGATCAAGAGATAAAATAAAAAAAATATACAGGTTGAATTAAAGGACGTTAAGAAAAGTCATTATAAAGGTGATAACTTGATTTATACGATGCCATATATAAAATGATGAATGAAACTTATATTTATTTTGCACACATAATGCTATGCTTGATCGACATTAAAGGGACCGTATACACCAATGTTCATATAACTGCATGTAATAGACACTACTATAAAGAATAATATGCACAGATACTGATATAAAAATCCAGTATAACCGTTTAAAAACTTACAACCGTTTAAAAACTTACAACCGTTTAAAAACTTACTTAGAAGCTTCCAGTTTAGCTCTGTTTAAAAGCTTACTAGAACACCCACTGCAAGTGGGAAATATCAGACACCCCCCTCACCCTTCCATTGTATATGAAAAGACCCTTTACACAAACAGAAGCAAGCTGGAGTAGGTATACGTCGGTATTCTCCTAAAACTTTGAAGCTATCCATTTTTAAAAAAATAAAAAAACTAACTTTATTGGCTATATAAATAGATCATCTACTAAACATTTATGCAAAGAAAAAATGAGTTTATAATGTCCCTTTAACCCCTTAATGACAACTGACGTACCAGGTACATCCTGCAAAAACTTTCAGTTAGTGACAATGGACGTACCTGGTACGTCAGTTGTCTAAGAGAGTGCTGGAAGCGATCGCAATCGCTTCCAGCAGCTCTCAGGGTATTGCAGTGATGCCTCGATATTGAGGCATCCTGCAATACCCTTTAAAAAGCATCCGATGCAGAGAGAGCCACTCTGTGGCCCTCTCTGCACCGGTAGCGATGGGGCCGTTCGTTGGTGGGTGGGAGCTTACAAGGGAGGAGGGTGGGCGGCCCATCCCTACCCGGCATCCGGTTCCTACAAGTGCATTGTGCACGCCGGATGCTGGGAGCGTGCGGAGGGGGGCCTGCGTGTGCGCGCACGCGTGCGTTTGTGTGCGCGCGCGCAGCAAACACTACCACCAATGAGTTCTGTTAAGAGGGAGGGGGGGGCAGCAAACTTTTTTTTAAAAAAAATAAATAATAGGATCTGGTAGGGTTAGGGGGGTGGGGGTACTGGGGGGGGCAGCTACACTACAGAAAAAAACGAAAAAACAACTAAAAATAAAAAAAAACACACTTTATTTTTTGGGGAAAACTGGGTACTGGCAGACAGCTGCCAGTACCCAAGATGGTGGCAAATAGGTAGGTGGGGAGGGTTAGAGAGGTGTTTGGGGGGGATCAGGGAGGTTGGGGGTTAAGACAGGGGTCCATCACAGCTGAATAATTAAAAAAACAAAAAAAAAACACCTTTTATTTTAGTACTGGCAGACTTTCTGCCAGTACTTAAGATGGCGGGGACAATTGTGGGGTGGGGGAGGGAAGAGAGCTGTCTGGGAGGGATCAGGGGGTGGGATGTGTCAGGTGGGAGGCTAATCTCTACACTAAAGCTAAAATTAACCCTGCAAGCTCTCTACAAGCTACCTAATTAACCCCTTCACTGCTGGGCATAATACAAGTGTGGTGCGCAGCAGCATTTAGCGGCCTCCTAATTGCCAAAAAGCAACGCCAAAGCCATATATGTCTGCTATTTCTGAACAAAGGAGATCCCAGAGAAGCATTTACAACCATTTGTGCCATAATTGCACAAGCTGTTTATAAATAATTTAAGTGAGAAACCTAAAATTGTGAAAAATGTCACTTTTTTTTTTATTTGCTCGCATTTGGCGGTGAAATGGTGGCATGAAATATACCAAAATGGGCCTAGATCAATACTTTGGGTTGTCTACTACACTACACTAAACCTAAAATTAACCCTTCAAGGTCCCTACAAGATCCCTAATTAACCCCTTCACTGCTGGGCATAATACATGTGTGGTGCACAGCGGCATTTAGTGGCCTTCTAATTACCAGAAAACAATGCCAAAGCCATATATGTCTGCTATTTCTGAACAAAGAGGATCCCAGAGAAGCATTTACAACCATTTGTGCCATAATTGCACAAACTGTTTGTAAATAATTTCAGTGAGAAACCTAAAGTTTGTGACAAAATTTGTGAAAAAGTGAACGATTTTTTTTATTTGGCAGTGAAATGGTGGCATGAAATATACCAAAATGGGCATAAATCAATACTTTGGGTTGTCTTCTAAAAAAAAATATATACATGTCAAGGGATATTCAGGTATTCCTGACAGATATCAGTGTTCCAATGTAACTAGCGCTAATTTTGAAAAAAAGTGGTTTGGAAATAGCAAAGTGCTAGTTGTACTTATTGCCCTATAACTTGCAAAAAAAGCAAACAACATGTAACCATTGGGTATTTCTAAACTCAGGACAAAATTTAGAAACTATTTAGCATGGGTGTTTTTTGGTGATTGTAGATGTGTAACAGATTTTGGGGGTCAAAGTTAGAAAAAGTGTGTTTTTTTCAATTTTTTCCTCATATTTTATATTTTTTTTATATTAAATTATAAGATATGATGAAAAAAATGGTATCTTTAGAAAGTCCATTTAATGACGAGAAAAACGGTATATAATATGTGTGGGTACAGTAAATGAGTAAGAGGAAAATTACAGATAAACACAAACATTGCAGAAATGTAAAAATAGCCATTGTCATTAAGGATAAGAAAACTGAAAAATGGTCCGGTCATTAAGGGGTTAAGGTAACTTTACCATCACTTTAAGGAACTTTGTAATTATTATAAATAAGAATTTGATACCTGAAAATTAAATGCAATCCCACACACACAAACACAAAAATGTTTTTACAAGGTTTAAGTTCTTATGTAACATGGTTTTATGATTATTTGGTGGATATTTCCAATTACAGATCTGTATCCTCCCTAAAACTGTAAATCAAAATGTAAACTCTGTTGTTGCTAAATTCAAAGGCCCTTGGTAAGAAAATATAGTTGCTCTTGCAATGCGGAGTAAAGATACTAATTTCTGTTCATTGATATATGTAAGGGATTTAATATTCAAATATATATTTAGGTTCTGGTATTTCTATGGCACGGATAAGGACAATATTTATCACCAATACCAGATTTTAGATTATTCCTTTGTAAAAAAAAAAAAAAAAAATCCTTAATCACTAACTGATTCACTCAAGTTCTATTTCATACATTTAACATTATTTTACATATATGATTTCACCAAAATAATCACTGCATTATATACTGTAGTATTAACTTTTTCTTTCAGCATTTTGAATTAGAAATAAACATATTCTCAATGATAAAAGGCCTTTTTTGACATTTAGCTTATTTAACTATTGATATATGCACCTGCATAATTGTATTTTTACAGTCTATTAATAAAATTATTTCTCCCTCCATAGGTCTGTGAGATCTCCTGACTTTTGTAAGCTGCCTACATCCTTGCCATGATAACAGAAAGATGGAAAAAGTGTTATCTGAAGATTGCAGTTTGCATTAACTTCACGACTAGGCCTCAACTGCTCCAGACTCAGTTTAATTTGCAACCTCAATTAGCCTGTAAAAACAGTACAACAGTCCTTGACAGCATCTGTTCCTGCATTCTTTGTATTAATGGATCCCTGCTGAAATGCAACTGTTAAAACAAAAGAATTTTGGCTGAACGATACAATGAACATGACTGTCTTTGACCTTCTTGAGGAAGAAAACAGAATGAATACATAAACACACGCTTATATATTTTGATTTTATGAAACTGCAATGATTTACAAAACCTAAAACAGTTTGTCAGATTTGTGTGTATGAGTGCTTAATTTTTATTACAGACCACAAGAACACCCTTAAGCAAGTCCTATTCGCAATAACCAACATGTTTCAAGAATGCATGTTGTGTTCATTGAACCAAAACGCTTAGAGACGCACACAGACGCATTACTAAATGAGTCCGTGTTAATAAGATTACCAATCTGTATATGACACGAAGAAAACATTGCAAAGCCGTGATATTGGAGTAACAGATTAATAATACTTTCTGTGAGACTAATAATATAATAAAATGTTACTTAAACACATTATAAGACTGTTAAAATAATTAGAGTACTTTAACCCCTTCTTTGCTGGATAAGCATGAAATGCTTTGAGATATATGAACTGATAATTTTCCTCCCAATTGTAGAAGAGTCAATTTGTTGCTTAAAGAATAGTTAACAAGCCCGTGCCTGTGTATAACAGTCCACACATTTTAAACATTTTCTGTTTTCTGTAAATCTATTATTTAAATAATTTTACAGAGCAACAGAGTTTAGAAATATATTTTTCTTATATGCTCAAAAGTTTCAACAATTATTTTTGTTTTAAAAGTTACATGACAATCTGAAAGGGAAAAAAAGTGACAGAAATATAAAAATTCAGCAACCATAATCTGTAAACAAAGAGAAAATTACAATAAAAGGTTTCTAAAATATTATTGTTATAATTTAAAGAATACAGGAATAAAATAATGGCTTGGATCCCAAATTGGAAGTAAATTCAAGGAAATAATGCACAATTTATATGTATAGGTTTGTAGGAGGAGATTTAGGAAAAAAACCACAATTATCAGTTTATTCTACTTCCAATTAAGGTGCAGTTTAAAGGGATACTGAACCCCAATTTTTTTCTTTCATGATTCATAAAGGACATGCAATTTTAAGCAACTTTCTTATTCATTTCTATTATTATTTTTTCTTCATTCTCTTGGTATCTTTATTTGAAAAAGCAGCAATTTAATCTTAGGAGCCGGCCTATATTTGGTTCAGGACCCTGAATTGGGCTTGCTGATTCGTTACTGCATTTAGCCACCAATCAGCAAGTTCTACCTAGGTGCTGAAGAAAAGATGAGCTGGCTTGTAAGCTTACAATCCTGCTGTGAAATAAAGATACCAAGAGAACGAAGAAAAATTAATAATAGGAGTAAATTAGAAAATTGCTTAAAATAGCATGTTCTATCTTAAACAATTTGGACTCAGTATTCCTTTAAGGTTGTCTCTGCCTGTGCTATTATTTTTATATAAATTTTTGTTTTGTTAAAAAACAAATAGAAGCACATCTTCCCTCTCATGCATACAGCACATTTACACCTAGATTTAGAGTTTTGCGTTAGAAGGGGTGCGTCAGCTACACGTGATTTTTTTCCCCCCGCACCTTTTAAACAACGCTGGTATTTAGAGTTCTCTGAAGGGCTGCGTTAGGCTCCAAAAAGGGAGCGTACAGTAATATTTTCCGCCACTGCAACTCTAAATACCAGCGTTAGAATGATCCCATTGAAAAGATAGGATACGCAATTGACGTAAGGGGATCTGTGGTATGGAAAAGTAGCGTTAGACCTTTACCTACAAAACCAGCGTTAGGACCCCCTAACGCTGGTTTGGACGGCTAAAGCAGAACTCTAAATCTAGGCGTTAGACTTACTGAAAATACATTATAACAATATTTTCTATCAGTCTTAAGAAAGTGTTGTGAAGTAAATAAAATAAATTTATCTTTCACTATGTGAGCATGTCAAAGTTACATGTGTTGAGGTTAGTATATTATTCCATAAAACTGTAAATTAAACCATCTGAGCTCTCACCAAATTTTTATAAAATATTATTATATTACATTAAAAGATGGGGATTTTCAAAAGTCCAAACGTAGCTAGGGTGAAAGTAAGTGTCTTAGAAATGAATCCCATTTTCTGCTAGAAATGGGACTGTTAAACTTAGTTTTAAAACAAAATAAACAAAAAAAAAGCTTTCTTATGCAACTAGAAATTCTCAGCTGCATTGTTTGACTAGCATTTTTACTGTATTTTTTCGGTCATATGTTGTCTTTAAAAAGTGTTTATGAAGAAAATTCTACACAGTGTATGTACTTAAATAGTTAATTTTATGAGATGCATTAAAAACAGAAACACAAATTTTTGATAGTGCTATTCTGATTATGAAATGTGTTTTGGATATGTAGAACATGTAAAATAGTTGAATATTTCTTGCACTGTTACATACAAGATGTAAAAAAACACAAATAAGGTAATTGATTGGGTATTATTTTATTCTAAGTATATTGTGATTAGATAATCATACTGATATATTTCTTGATGGCAATAGAAAAATGGGGTGCCATAAATAAACCTAAGAGGATTTTATTTCCCAAGATAATACACATATAGAGTAAAAAAAAAAGGAAAGTGTCACAAACAACACTTTAAATAGATCCTTTTAAATCCAAGTATCATGAGCTCCAGGTACCTACCATGAACAATGGATGTACTCATAAGGATTATAAAAGGCAACAGCAGGAAAACATTATGGGTAACAATTTTAGTGCACAATCTTGATCCCTCTGTGACTTAAGTGCTAAAAAATTATTGGATTGTCTACTAAAAAATAAAACAGAGCAAAACAATTTTACAAAAACTCTAAAGAAAAAAAAAATGTAAGGAATTAATATACATAACAATAAATATATATGTAAATTAAATATAAAGTTTAGTTGATAAACTAAGTTAAATCATGTTAACTATAATGCGGAGCAGTTCCTGCTTTTTTTATCCACTAATAACTCATAATACTTTTTTAAGTGGTTTATCATTTAATTACACAACCCACTCATAGCGGTCAAGCCTTTAAAAAAAAGAAAGGACATTTAAGAATGTATGATTATTGACTAGATTATAGTTAGATTGCTTGGAAGAAAAACGAAAGAGTGGATGGGGAAAATGCAATAACATGTCTAATGTGTATACGTTTTTCTCCATTGACTTTACGTTAGCATATTGCAAAGCAATTGTTTATGTATCTTTACTTCAAAATTAAAAATATACCATATATATATCCTTACAGTTATGTATAGTTAGAAATCTTGAATATAAATGTTAACCCCACTCTTGGAGAAAATGCACATTGTTTTCCAAAATATAAGAAGGAAGACTCTTTTGAGCAGAAGTTAAGATGTACTGACAAGATACAAAAAGCATATAGATATTTACAAAAAAAAAATAGAAATTTTGTTTAGGGATGTCCCTTAAGTGCATGGGAAATTAAAGTTTGTTTCTTGTTTTACCCTGATTTTTGGTTAGACGCTAGATTGATGTTATTCTCTGTGATACGCACCAGCCTGAGGATGCAATTTTGGAATCGTGATTATTCTTTCTTATGTCTGTGCCTGTCTGGCAGAGGCAAGCTGTCTGCAATGTATTCCACAGAACATCATTTTAGAGGCATTAATATGCATTAATCAAGGGTATTAGGTTAAGAGAACAACAATATAATTTAACCCTGTGACTACAATAGGGAGCAGAAACTCATTGCATCTCTAACAGCAATTACACAATCACAAGTATAGATATTAACATTATTATTAGTGGCATTTTTCCCCCACTAAATTTACTCTAGCATAGTGCACCACTTTTACAGTGGGTTCCTTTTTTTTTGCTGCCTATACTTATGAAACAAACAAAACTAAAAGCTAGTTGATTTGCAAGTTGCTAGAAAACAAAATACAGCTTCTAGCCTCATCTGATTATGCATATTACTAAATAATAGCTGCCATTACATTGGGTCAATATGACCAGCTGCAAAGGATTTTTTTTAATCTAGCTGCTATATCATATAGCATTTTATATAGGCATCACTGGGTGCCTATATAACTGCCATTAATCATTCTCCCAGACTATGGTTAACCTTTTGTCTGACCCAGTCCCGACCACTGTTAAACCTAAGTATAATCAGCTCATTACAATACTATCCTTAACACCCAATGTACCCCTGTGTAGAGGTCTCCTGTACCATAAACCCTTTTAGATTATTCTCTCCTGCTACAAATATCTCCATTTTCACAATCTCCCATCACATTTATCCCCCAACCCCTAACCCTCTTTATAAAGATCTAACCTGACAAGTTTCCAAAACATAATTAATAAAAAAAATCCCTTACAATGTTCTTTCTTTAATTAAATAATTAAATCAAAACAATTCCTAGTTATTTTGAAAGTGTGGCCATCCATTTTCCAATCTTATTGCTTAACATAATTAACCAATTACCAATCATAATTACCACCATGTACCTTGTATGTTGAAGAAAAAGCCAACCACGCTGTGGTTTTATCATTATCAGTGACAAACATGGGATCTAGGTCTAAGATTACTGTGGAATTACATGAACTGAGCTTGTAAGTTTTTATTTACTTTTGTTTAATATTAGTCGTTAGGTAAATAGCACGGCACAATAGTCAATAGAAAGGGAAATCTATGTACACAAATACGCTAAATATGTTGATTAGATATCAATTTAAATAGCAACGCATTAAAACTAAAGCTATCATATATTTCTTACATTTATCTTTTTATTATGTATTTAAAGTAATTTTTATTATTAAAACAATTATAATAACTATTTACACATTACAATCTATCTATCTATCTATCTATCTATCTATCTATCTATCTGTATATCTAACTCTCTATCTAGCATTTATCTATATAACTAAACACTTTTGTTATGTATTTTTTTTAGAGTCTGCAGTGCTAATAGAATAGCAGATCCCAACCAACTTTTTTTTCTGTGTCACCCTGATATAATTATAAGTTTGTGTAATAATCATGAGTTATATTTATATAATTTGAGGATCCAATGATAAAATATTATATATATATATATATATATATATATAATTAAAAATATGTGCACAATATTACACAGTTTGTTTTACTAAAAACTATATATAACAAATAAATATTTTTTTTTATTAAGTACCAAAACCTCTGTCAACAATTTGAGAACACTCATTCCTCTTTCTACGGGACAACCTGTGCCAAGAGTTATAGTGAGCCAAAGTTTCCCCTCTCAAAAATTTGTTTTCAATCTTTTGAATTCTCCATGTACCCAAGTAAACTTTCTAAGAATTATCAAACTAAATTATTGAGCTTTACCTACAAGATAGTCACTGCAGGTCATGTAGTCAAAACCTTATTTTCTAAGAGTTTAAAAGGGATTGCAGAAACATTTGTTTATATCCAACTGTGATTTAGTGGAATTATTTATAAGAATTTCTGAAAATACTAGAATAATACGTAATCGTTTTTAGTGAGAAAAGCAAAAAGAAAAGCAAATCAATTTTGTATAAGATCAGTGTTTCTCAAAACTGGGTGAATGTAATTGGGAACAGCAAAGAAATTGGACTGGTTTAATGATGGAATCTATAATTTAAAACCTAAAATATATATTGCAGTTACAAATAATAGCAATATTAACAAGTACTATATTGAAAGGTTTTGTTTCATTTAGACATATAATTATCCATTTATTCAGCATTGTAATTTTTTTTTTCATAAATTGGTTTCCACCTGCCAACCCAATTTAGGTCTTAAAGGGACAGTCAAGTCCAAAAAAACTTTCATGTTTCAAATATGGCATGTAATGTTCAACAACTTTCCAATTTACTTTTGTCACCAAATTTGATTTGTTCTCTTGGTATTCTTAGTTGAAAGCTAAACCTAGGAAGGCTCATATTATAATTTATAAGCCCTTGAAGGCCACCTCTTATCACATGCTTTTTTATTTTCTTTTCACAACAGGGGAGAGCTAGTTCATGTAAACTATATAGATAACATTGTGATCACGCCCGTAGATTGTGGCAGACACTGCACTATTTGGCTAAAATTAAAGTCAATAGATAATAAATAAAATGTCATGTGATTAGGGGGCTGTCAGAAGATGCTTAAATACAAGTTAATCACAGAGGTAACAAGTAAATTAATATAACAGTGTTGGTTATGCAAAACTGGGAAATGGTTAATAAAGGGATTATCTATCTTTTAAAACAACAAAAATTCTGGTGTTGACTGTCCCTTTAATTATATGTGTTGCACATGAGTAAAGAGGTTTATCGCAGGTGTTTGTGTGCATCGGACGTAGCACGTGTATTACAAGTTTAAAATAAATGTGTTTACTTGAGAGCAATTGAAATTAAATAGTCTCGGAATAGCGCAACAGCAGAGTTCTGGTTAACTGTTATTTATGATAAAAAGTTGCACAAAATACATCAAAAATACATTTAAAAGTACAGTTACAATCATAATAATACTGTCTAATAAAAATTATCCAAAAAATAGTGCATTAAAAAGTTATAAGGGATCAAAGATATGAGTTCTCAGGTGTTAGAAAAAAAGGCATGCAAATATATACCTATACTGTACATATCTAAATTTGTTTATATGTGCACATATGTAATTATATGTGTATATATATATATATATATATATATATATATATATATATATATATATATATATATATATATATAGACATATATACACATATAAAAACACAAATACATAACTATACACACAAACATACATTATATATATATATATATATATATATATATATGTACATTGGAGCCCTTTGTAGTCAAGTAGCTGAAAACATGTAAAATCATATTTATGCAATATTCATATTTAATAAAGTGCTTAACTATGTATTTACTATAAATAATTCTCATTCCAAAGTTCTTCACACAAAGGAATATGCTCTACGTATTTTTAAATAGATATCTATATATATATATATATATATATATATATATATATATATTTAGATAGATAGATATAGGTATAGATATATATTTTACCAAAAAAAACATCATATATAGATAGAACAAATTATTTTTAAAAAATTGAACATATTCTTATTTGGGAAGAACATTGGAATGTGAAATATTAAAGCGACAGTAAAGTCAAAATTAAACTTTCATGATTCAGATAGAGCATGCAATTTAAAACAACTTTAAAACAACATACTTCTGTTATCAAATTTACTTCATTCTCGTTATATATTTTATTGAAAAATAAAACTAGGTAGGCGCCTAAGAGCTCAGGAGTGTGCACATGTCTTTTGTACTCTATGACAGAAGTTTTTTGCAACATTGTATAACAAAGCTACAAATAATGTTGCAAAACACTGCTGTTATAGAGTACTAAAGACACATGCACACTCCTGAGCTCTTAAGAGCCTACCTAGTTTTACTCTTTAATGAAAGATACCAAGAGAACATAGCAAATTTGATAACAGAAGTAAATTGGTGTTTAAAACTACATGCTCCTTCTGAATCATACAAGTTTATTTTGGCTTTACTGTCCCCCCCCACACACACTTTTCGCTTTCCATTGAAGTCTATGGGGGAGTACTTTAACGCGGGCTGCTCGATGTTTCAAGTTTGGCTTTTTACATGCGTCAAGTTAGCACTAGTGCAAAAAATGTTACTTTCAACTTATAAAACGCGTGCTACCTGACATGCACGTGAGTGGAAGCGATAAATAGTTCTCCACTCATAATTTGTTTTTCTGAGTTAATTAAAAAAGAAAATAGTGAGAAACTTTATTAGTTATCAGATCAAGATTAAAATGCAGCATTAGTAGATAAAATAAAGTAAATAAATGTAAAAATAAACTAAATCAATTAAATAAATTATACACTACATGTTTATGCAGATGTAAATATATATGTAAGTGTCATACACACACACACATGTATTTAAAAATAAACTGTATGTATATCTATATATATATATATATATAATATATATATATGCACACTTTTTTTTTACATACCTAACTTTCTCCTGATGAGTTGAAATGAAAATAATATAACACACATCATTAGCTCTGGGAAAACCAAGAGAATATTATTTCACCTTCAAGTCCTTGAAACATCTAACAGCTAAGCAATTGGTAAAACAGCATTAAGACGCAGGAAGAAAAAAGGTCATTTGCTGGCTCAGAGCCCGCAGAGACACTAATACACACTGCAAATTTACAAATGGAAATAAAGTTGCTGTAAGGGAGGTGACTTAAATGAAAAGGCAAACGTATAAGGTTAAACACTTAAAAACCTACTAGGGAATGCATTTCAGAAACAGTTGGAATGGATCTTATTAGGATTTATATGGATGTAATGTACAAATGTGCCATCCTGACACCTATTACTACAAAATGGTACTTCCAATTTAGTGGAAATATATGTTTGTTAAGTTTTGTTGTAACAGCCAATTAGTTTTATGTAATGTTTAGGATATGGATGTAAAACCTCTGATATAAAGACAGAAAGACAACTGTGAGAGTGGGCTAGCATGGGCTGTGAATAAAAAGAAACATGTTTAAATATTACAGTATATTTCACTCATTATAAGGTAAAAATGCATTAAATAGACATAGATATTAAAATCAAACTTTCAGACAAAGGGCGCCATTTATTAAGCAGGGGATGCTGCTTCGGAGGCCCATCGATTATAACGCGCCTGAAATGTAAGTTAGGAAGCAGCGGTCGCAATAAACGCTTGTGCAATGTTAAATGCGGAGAGCATATGCTGTCTGCATTTAGCGTTTTCAAGCGGACTTGATTCGCTACAGCTCGACATTTAATAAATCAGCGCCAAAGTGTTATAAGGGGGAAAAAAAAATAGATTTTTACAATTCTATTGCCAAATTCACCTCTTTTGAGTGGTAACTTTTGCTGAAAGTTAAAGGGACATTAAACACTAAATTCACGCTAGATAGAATGATACATTCAAAGAAAAGATTAGTCCATGAGTAAAATGTAGATGTATTTTTTAAAGTTTCATTAGATGTTTAAAAAGTGACAAAATAAGTGTAAAGTTTTAGTGTCTATAAAACACTGGGAGCTGCCATGTTGTAACTTGTGTTACCTTCTCTGCTGTGGCCAATTAGAGACAGTTATAAATAGGTCACTATTTGTGTGTGCAGCCAATGGTTGTGCTGGATTTAACAGTGTTCTGTACTTCCATTTCTAACAGGAACTGAAAAGCTCACAATTTCAGAATGGAATTACAGGCAAAGAGGACAAAATAAATAATGAAAGTATATTGCAGAGCTGTTTTATATATACAATATATCATTTTATATTACCATCTCAAAGTGTTTAATGTCCCTTTAACCCCTTTCCATTAGAGTATATTGAGGAGGGCTCAGGAGCACTATGGCATTGTGTTTGCAACAATATTTGTAAAAATGTTATAGATCTAATTTTTAAGACACATGTTTACTCCTTATCATATATCTAATGGAAAAAAGTTTCAACAAATAGATAGTGGTAGCTTGATAATACTAATACAATAAATATTTTTTTAATTGTATGTTCTGTGTAAACCATTAAAGTTAAATTATGACTTCCATATATATATCACATTAAAGTTGTAACATACTCTATACCCAGTATGTCAGTGTGGTAGAGGGTTGAAATCTGCTTCCAGTTACTTCACATCTTCATCTTAATCAAAAGCAAGTATAATAAGAATAATTATTTATATCTCCATATTGGGTTTCATAGACTTTTTTGTTAATGTGTAAATCAATAAAATGTACAGATTGGAACAAATATCTGTCTTGCACTGTACATTGACCTGCACTTTATCCTATAAGGTACATTTGTTATCCCCATTTCCATCCTCTATACAGATCCCTCTTGCTAATATATTTCTTACCATTTCCAGATTATAGGTTCTGATTTATGGAAATTTTGTCACAAAATATGAAAATGAAAAGTCAGATACTCAAAAGAAAATAATTTTCTTTAGCTGTAAAATCCCTAGAACGCTGAAAACATTGCATGATCTACAAAACACTCATTATTAGTAGAATATTTTAAACAAACTTTATTAGTAATACAATTTGTTACCCAAATTATTTTAAGAGAACATATGAAAAATACTGTATATGAAATATTAGACATAGGGGCATATTTATCAAGCTCCATGTTTCTGGCGAGCCTGACTGCTGCTCCATAACTTGTTCGCCTGCTCGGAGGCTGCGGACATCAATACACCCAATACTATACGACTGGGCGAATTGACACCCCATGCTAGCGGCCAATTGCCCGAAAATCTGCAGGGGGCGGCATTGTACAAGCAGTTCACAAGAACGGCTTTTGCAATGATAATTGAGGGGAGCGTATGCTGTTGGCATTTATCGATGTGCGGCGGACATGATACGCTACATTGTATCATGTCCACTCGCACTTTTATAAATCGGCCCCTAGGGATTTATACATTAATCAGTTACATAATTTTATTTTTTTTAATTACAAATAAAAAATGTGGCACAAGTTGACCTAGACAGTTAATCTATCTCAAAAAGTCCAGTTAAAATTTGAAACTATGTTTGACTGACTTAAAAAGGAGCTTATAAACATTTCCACTAGATAACAAACTGGCCAACTGAAATGCTTTGCTTGTTTTAACTGACTGCAAATCAACTGGCACTTAAATAAACATAATGTCAAGGCGAACATGTTAACATTTTAAAATTCAAGTATAAATGTGTTTAAATTTTGAATATAGGTTAAAACATAAAGGGGTTATTTTAACATCTTAAACATTATATTTCATTAGCTCTTTATGTGGATTTTCTTTAATCAATGACTGAAAGCTGCACCTGCTAAACATTTAACTTCTAAAGCTTGCTGAAGTTAGATTCATTAGTTAAAATTATAACAAGTTCTTTGGTGAAGTATGTGATTTAAGATCCTTCTAAAGTCAGATGGAAATATTTTGGTTTTTCTTTTCTATCAAACCTGACTTGAATTAACCAATGATTTCAAAGGATTACTTTACAACTGACTTGCATTCAGAGAACAGCTCAATTAGGGCCTGATATTCAAAACCTTACTGGCACTGAGAGAAATCACACATCTTTGTTTGTTTTTTAGACCTTGTATTGTTATGTAGTAGTCTCCTTTTAACATAAAGAACACTAAATAGCAACATAAGCATTTCTCAAGAGAAATATTGTGTTTCTAAAATTTTTTAAGGGCCTTGCCATACTAACAACACTTTTTAGAATATCTCACCTGAGCGTCAAAATTTCGATTATCAGTCCCCTAGCATGACTTGGGTCAAAGTTACCATTGTGAATATACTCGTATTTTGAAATTTTTTAAATCCAGATCACAATATGGAGAAGCAAAAATAGTAAGCATCAAACCTTTCATATTTTATATTTTAAAAAGTCAACAAATGTTTGCATCCAATCTCTCATTTAAAGGGATACTAAGCTCAAAATCTTTCCTTCATGCTTCAGATAGAGCATGCAATTTTAAGCAACTTTCTAATTTTCTCCTATTATCAATTTATTCTTCGTTCTCTTGCTATCTTTATTTAAAAAGCAGGAATGTAAAGCAAGGAGATGGCCCATTTTAGGTTCAACACCAGGGATAAAACTTGTTTATTGGTGGCTACATTTAGTCACCAATAAGCAAGCGTAACCCAGGTCATGAACCAAATTTGGGCTGGCTCCTAAGTTTTGCATTCCTGCTTTTTAAATAAGGATAGCAAGAGAGCAACAATTGATAATAGGAGTAAACTAGATAGTTGCATAGCATTGCTTGCTCTATCTGAATCATTAAAGAAAAAAATTGAGTTTAGTAAGCCTTACAGATATTAGGGGAAAGTACCCCTCTGCAAGAATGTTTAGCTAATTATCTCTTTCATCATTATGATCTTAAGGTTTCTTACCAAGGAAACTTGCAGTTTAAATTTCTCAAACTATAAACCTGAGAAGTCTTTAACATTACAGGTTACATAAACTTTATGCTGTATTGTAGGAAAAAATGTTAAAGGCAATGTACTTGAAGGTAATAAACAGAATCAATTCTAAAAATGTCAATATTTTTAGACATTCAATTTTTCAAATCCTAAACTAACACATGTACTTTCTTTTACAAAGAAATATAAATAAAATAGTAAATACAAGGATCTTTTTCTTAACATACTTTTGAGTACTGTTCTATTAAAAACTCTTTTTGGCCCTAGTTTTTGAATCGCCTGCTGTTCCTGAAGTGTAAATAAGCATTTTGATTTATGATGTGGTTGCAAAGAAATATGTAATTTATTTGTGAAATGCTCAAAATAAAGGATGTCTGGACTTTTAAATATATTGTATAAAGTTGTGCTTTTTTATCTTTTCATTTATGAGGTAAAATAATTCTTATTTGCAAGATACATTACAACAAAAAGATGCAAAGTTACAGCAAATGTAATATGGCCTTTGTTTATTACATACTGCAGCTATTTAACACGTTACAAGCTTGTTATAATGAGCTGTTTAGCAATTCAGCTCTTTATGGCTGTGATACAAGGAAGATAAATTATTTTCATAATTTTGCAAATGTAGAAATGTTTTTAGTCTCATATTAATAGATATCTAGAAAATGGTTCAAAATTATTGTTAAATAACCCACAATCCTTAGAGGAAGTATAATATACCCAGATTATTACAAAGAATTTCACTTAAATATTATTATTAAATAATAAACTTAACATTCACGGCCAGATTACAAGTGGAGCGGTAATTAATTCTCCCAGGCTAACTCCGCTAGAAGTAAGCTTTTTGCATGTGTTGGGTAGACCTCGTATTACAAGTTGAAAGTAAAATGTTTGCACACAAGCGCTAACCCGATGCATGCAAAAAGCAGAAGTTAGGATATTGCGTGCGCATTAAGTTAATAGAGCAAAAAAGTGGGGAGGGGGGGGGGAACTCTAACATTCTACTCGCACACAAACCCAATCGCAAATTCTCAAATGTGCTTACCCAAAATGAAAATACAAATTTTTCACACTCCAATGTTTTTCACATAGCAGAATATGTTCTACTAGTCCTAAAGCCCGCTCACACGGGCCATTTTTTTGCAGTAGAGCGGTCCCACCCCTTCCTCTCTCTCTCTCTCCCCCATCTCTTTTGCGCTCTCTCTCCCCCTCTCTTTTGAGCTCTCTCCCCCATCTCTTTTGCACTCTCTCTCCCCCCTCTCTTTTGAGCTCTCTCTCTCCCCCATCTCTTTTGCGCCCTCTCTCCCCTCTCTTTTGAGCTCTCTCTCTCCCCCCCTCTTTCTATCCCCCCTCTCCTCTCTCTCTCTCTCTCTCTCTCTCTCTCTCTCTCTCCCCTCCTCTCTCTCTCTCTCCCCCTCTCTCTCTCCCCTCTTTCTCTCTCTTCCCCCTCTCTTTTGTGCTCTCTCTCTCCCTCTTTTGCTCTCTCTCTCCCCTCTCTTTTGCACTCCCTCCCCCTCTCTTTTGCTCTCTCTTCCCCCTCTCTTTTGTGCTCTCTCTCTCCCCCTCTCTTTTGCGCTCTCTCTCTCCCCCTCTCTTTTGCGCTCTCTCTCTCCCCCTCTCTTTTACCCTCTCTCCCCCCTCTCTTTGTGCTCTCTCCCCCTCTCTTTTGCTCTCTCTCTCCCCCATCTCTTTTGTGCTCTCTCTCCCCCTCTCTTTTGAGCTCTCTCTCTCCCCCATCTCTTTTGCGCTCTCTTTCCCCCTCTTTTTTGAGCTCTCTCTCTCCCCCCTCTCTCTCCCTCCCCTCTCTTCCTCCCCCTCCTCTCTCTCTCCCTCCCCTCTCTCTCTCTCTCCCCCCTTCCTCTCCCCCCTCTCTCTCTCCCTCCCCTCTCTCTCTCCCCCCCTCCTCTCTCTCTCCCTCCCCTCTCTCTCCCCTCTCCTCTCTCTCCCCCCTCCTCTCTCTCTCTCTCCCCCTTCCTCTCTCTCTCCCCCCTCCTCTCTCTCTCCCCCCTCCTCTCTGTCCTCCCCTCCTCTCTCTCTACCCTCCTCTCTCTCTTCCCCTCTCTCTCCTCTCTCTCTTTCTCTCTCCCCCTCTCTTTTGTGCTCTCTCTCTCCCCCTCTTTTGCTCTCTCTGTCTCTCTCCCCCTCTTTTGTGCTCTCTCTCTCCCCTCTCTTTTGCGCTCTCTCCCCCCTCTCTTCACGCTCTCTCCCCCCCTCTCTTTTGCTCTCTCTCCCCTATCTCTTTTGCACTCTCTCCCCCTCTCTTTTGTGCTCTCTCTTTTTCCCCTCTTTTGCTCTCTCTCTCCCCCTCTCTTTTGCGCTCTCTCTCTCCTCCTCTCTTTTGCACTCTCTCCCCCCTCTTTTTGCGCTCCCTCCCCCTCTCTTTTGCTCTCTCTCTCCCTATCTCTTTTGCGCTCTCTATCCCCCTCTCTTTTGCTCTCTCTCTCCCCCATCTCTTTTGCGCTCTCTATCCCCCTCTCTTTTGAGCTCTCTCTCTCCCCCTCTCTCCCCCCTCTCCTCTCTCCCCTCCTCTCTCTATATCTTTCCCCGTCTCTATCTCTCTCTCCCCTCTCTATCTCCCGACCGTGCCTGGCCATGCCCCTTCATGCTTGGCCATGCCCCTTCATGGCAATTCCCGCCCACTCTCTCCCCCCTCTCGTTGCGCTCTCTCCCCCCTCTCTTTTGCTCTATCTCTCTCCCCCATCTCTTTTGCGCTCTCTATCCCCCTCTCTTTTGCGCTCTCTATCCCCCTCTCTTTTGAGCTCTCTCTCTCCTGCATCTCTTTTGTGCACTCTCTCCCCCTCTCTTTTGAGCTCTCTCTCTCCCCCTATCCTCTCTCTCTCCCCTCCTCTCTCTCTCTCCCCTCCTCTCTCTCTCCCCCTCTCTCTCTCCCCCTCTCTCCCCCCCCTCTCCTCTCTCTCTCCCCCCTCTCCTCTCTCTCTCCCCCCTCTCCTCTCCTCTCTCCCCTCCTCTCTCTCTATCTCTCCCCCTCTCTATCTCTCTCTCCTCTCTATCTCCCGACCATGCCCGGCCACACCCCCTTCATGACCATTCCCGCCCGCTCTCTTCCCCCCTCTCTTCGCGCTCTCTCCCCCTCTCTTTTGCTCTCTCTCTCTCTTCCCCCTCTCTATTGCTCTCTCTCTCTCCCCCATCTCAATTGCACTCTCTATCCCCCTCTCTTTTGAGCTCTCTCTCCCCATCTCTTTTGCGCTCTCTCTCCCCCTCTCTTTTGAGCTCTCTCTCTCCCCCCCTCTCTCTCTCCCCCTCTCTCTCTCCCCCTATCCTCTCTCTCTCCCCCTATCCTCTCTCTCTCTCCCCTCCTCTCTCTCTCTACCCTCCTCTCTCTCTCTCTCCCCCTCTCTCTCTCCCCCCTCCTCTCTCTCCCCCCTCTCCTCTCTCTCTCTCTCCCCTCTCCTCTCCCCTCCTCTCTCTCCCCTCCCCTCTCTCTATCTCTCCCCCCTCTCTCTCTATCTCTCTCTCCCCTCCTCTCTCTCTATCATGCCCCCTTCATGTTGGTCACGCCCCCCGCTCATGCCTGGTTACGCCCACTTCTGCAGCAGGCGGCAGATCAGCTAGGTAGGGAGCAGGACTCAAAGGCCAGGTGTGTTTGTCCTCGTGCTGTCTCTACTGTGCATGACAGCTTCAGACAAACACACTTGGCCTTTTATATAATAGGATTTATTCATAAATACATATATATATATATATATATATATATATATATATATATATATATATATATATACACACAAAGTACAACTTACCCAGCAACTCCATATTAAGCAAAAAAAAAAAATATTTGAAAGACTAGGGATACCTCTTCCCCAAGAAAACAAGAAAACACACCACAGCTGCTCACATAATATACAATATGATTAAATACTCTTTAATTATGGCAAGAAAATGAATAAACACCAGAGCTTGAAACAGGGATCCCTGCACAGAAGATACAGACAATATAAATACAAACAAATTATGACTATTTGTTCAAAAAGGGGCAATAGCAATGGCACTACATAATTAAGAAGGGGGTGCTCCGTCTGGTTTTATTAATATATATACCTTGTGAGCTAGAGTGCACTTCTAGATAGTTATACTTGTTGTTAGGTCTTGATTAAGTTATTCACATCCTCCACTTTGAGCTTGATACTGTTATTGAATATAACTGAATTTGTGTAGGCTTTATTATTAATGATAATGTGTTATGTATCAAGTGAACAATCCTAATGCAGTTGCAATTACTAAGCCTTCAATGATATATACAACAAGTACTATCTAGAAGTGCTGCTACAGCACATTATATAAGTGTTTATACCAGCATCAACTATAATCACAGAATATTGAATGACTTTGTCCCCTCTTTACATGCAAAATCGGCGATTATAATACTTTTGAGAACAATAGATATAATCAACTCATGCCAGTTAAAGGGACAGTAAAGTCAAAACTAAACTTTCATGATTCAGATAGGGCATGCAATTTTAAACAACTTTCCTATTAACTTTTATCATCAAATTTGCTTTGTTCCCTTGGTTGTATTTTTGAAAAGCTAAACCTAGCTAGGCTCAAACTGATTTCTAAACAGTTGAAAACCGCCTCCTAGCTCAGAGCATTTTGAAAGTTTTTCACAGTTAGACTGTGCTAGTTCACATGTGTCATATAGATAACATTGTGCTCACTCCCGTGAAGTTATTTAGGAGTCTTCACTGATTGACTACACTGAATGTCTGTCAAAGGCACTTAGATAAGGAGGCTGTCTGCAAAGGCTTAGATACAAGGTAATCACAGAGGTAAAAAGTATATTAATATAACTGTGTTGGTTATGCAAAAACGGGGAATGGCTAATAAAGGGATTATCTATCTTTTTAAATAAGAAAGATTTTGGTGTAGACTGTCCCTTTAAGGTATTCAGGGCTTTAACAGTCCCAGTATAAACAGTGAAATTTATCAAGCCATACCATTGGTATACCAGAATAAAGACGATTTTCACTTTAGAGTCAAGCCACTGCACTGCAATATTAGAGACCATTGTATATACCTAGCGGTGCAAATGTATTAATCATTCAATGATACACGAGCACAGAGGTACAATTATACACGAGCACAGAGGTACAATTATTACCGTGCTTAAATTAAATTATTAAATTAAAGATACTTTTTCTAATGGGTACACTTACTGTTGCAGTAGTTTGAACACTTAATACCTTTTTCTACCATATTTTGATTAGGCACATTAATTTGTGCTATCCAATAAATGAGCCACATTATTACCCTCTAACCCTTGACCTGACAACTAGTAATAAATATTTGATATCCAATATTTAAGGGGTATTAGAAGTGCTATAAAAGTGCATCTCTCCAGTCTTAATCCCTTTAGTGATTCAGGCTATACTTGCAAATTATGACTATTACATACTACCACAAAATAGCCTATCTAAGGATAGAATACATCAGAGTCCTTAGTCAACATGCACCAAGAACAATAACTATTGATAGTAAGCACATCAACATGAGACTATCCTGTGATACCAAGATATGATACAATGTTCCTCTGACAAAACATCTTTAGACGTGTATATCTATGAATCTCTATGTTAACACCCTTTGCATGCCTTTTTTCTGAGACCTCATATACTTGAGCCCTAATAACTGTTTAGTGTAATTTTATTTTAAATATTTTTTATCAGATAGTGCTATTATGAGCTGTGGAAAGGAAGAGGCGCCACAATGGCCTAGTACCACCAAGACAAATAATATTGGTAAAAAGGACAAGAAACAGTTTATTTAGCTAATAAAGAAACAGTTTTTATGTATACACTTGCTGCTGTGGTGGATGTTTTGCTACACCAATTTTTGGGAGTCTTTGGAGTGTTTCCAACTGTTTGCTGTGGAGTTCAGTCAGCTGGGTGGCTGTGAGGTCCCTGTTTGCCTTTATTGCAACTGGAGGTGCTTTCTTTTTTTTTTTTTTTTATATTTTCTTTTTATTTTCAATTAGATATGATACAACAGAAAAGAAAAATCATAACAGATACACCTCTGTCATTTAAGAACATTACAAAATTAGCAATGTCACGTTATAGAAACATAATTCTAGAAGATAAGACCCCAAATGCCCTTCGTCAATTTCTTCTTTTTCATCCTGTGCTGAGACTCTGGGGTTTTATGAGTAATGAAGACTTCAAAAGTAGTTGTATGAAAACAAACCCCACTTGTATCCAAAGTGGGCAATTGGGTTAAGTTTTTTTTTTTTTTGCTCCAGTTGAAAGTGAGAGTTCCATGACCGGAGAGTCCAATAGAGACATCAATTTTGTAGCAATACAGAGATTATATGTCAAGAAGTGTACAAGAGGGTACTAAAGGGATAGAGCATAAAACAAAGAAATAAAGTAAATAGAATAGCTTAAGGTATAATAAATGCCGTACTCACTTTGAGTCAATTTAGTTCGTGTAAGTGCTCACTCGTATTGTTAGTAAGGTCTCCTTTTGTTATCTAACTAGTGTGTCTGTGGTGCGTCGGGCAACAAATCACTAGGCGGGTCATTGTATAGTTACTCAGTACCAATCTAAATGCTACCAAAGGTGAAGGATTCCCATAAAAATTGCATGTCTTAGTAAAAGGGGATTTGCCCTAGCCTAAGATAGTGCAGCCTTTCCAGTGTTAGATTCCTATGTACTAGTGTTTTCCACTCTTGCAGACTAGGTATCTGTGTGGATTTCCATTTTTTTGGGATCAATTGATTTGCTGCGTTAAGCATTATTTGATATAGGTGTAGTCTTATTTTGCATTTGATATTAGGTGGGTGGCAAAGTAGAACTAGTTCTGGATTAAGGGACAGTTGTGCATTCAATACTATATTAATGCTACTAAAGATCTCAGACCAGTATGACTTTATATGGTCGCACTCCCACCAAATGTGGGATATGTGACCCTCTTGAGGGCATCCTCTCCAACAAGAGCCGGATGATTTTTTATAAATATATTTAATTTGCGTCGGGGTTAGGTACCACCTCATCATTATTATAATATTGGTCTCTTTTGCGTGCATTGAGTGGGCAGAGTGATAAAGGTTCTCAAACCTACGGAGCCAAGTTTTTGAATTTGTGTTTAAACTAAGTTCCTTGTCCCATTTATTTGTATACGATGGGAGGTGAGGGAAGGTATTTGAGAGGATGAGTTTATGTAGTTTAGAGATCTTTCCAGTGATTTTTTCCCTTGAGATGCAAATTTGTTCAAAGGGGGTTAATTGGCGTGTTAGGTTTTCCTTATATTTATGTGTTGATATGTAATGTCGCAATTGATGTATCCTTAGCCAGGATGCCAAAAAGGGGTGGCCCAAAGAGTCCAGCTGAGGCTTAGTCTTAACAATGTGTGTGTTATCTGTCAGAGTGTATAGCAGGAGATTTTTAATGGGATTCAAAATATGTGGAAAGGTCTGGTTCATGCCTGGATGGAACTCAGGATTATCTAAAAGAGTTGTGAGTGGAGAGTACCAGGATGAAATCTTATTTGGGAATTTGCATATCTTCCTCCAGTCAGACCAAGTTTCGTTGGTGATTGAGGAAGGTGAGATGGAGTATTTGTTAGTATACGCCAGACTCCAACACACTCTATTTAAGTTGTGTGAGGTCATTAGTGCATTTTCAATTTGTAGCCATCTTTTAACGTTGGAGTCTTCTGGCTTACACCAATCAGAAATTCTTTGTAGGGATACTGGTAGTTTGTATGACTGCAGATGAGGGACACCAAGTCCTCCTTCAATGGGGGGTTTGAATAACGTATTTTTATTGATTCGCGGAGGCCTTCGCCTCCAAATATAGTCATTAATGATTTTCTGTAAAGTATCGAGGTCTTTTTGAATACCTGGAATGGGTACTGTCTGAAGGATGTACAAGACCTTAGGGAGCAGAGTCATTTAAGCTGCATTAATTCTGCCTAGCCAAGAGATGTTCTTGGGGAGCCAGGTGGTCGTGAGTGTTTTGAATTCTGTAATTAGGTTGCCATAATTATATAGACGTAAATCAGTTTTATTTGGTGTTATGCGAATGCCTAAATATTTTAAATATTTTGTCTGCTGTTTGAGGGGGCAGGATGAATTTAGGGCCTCCAAGGAATGGCCTGGAAGGTTTATAGGTAGATATTCGGAATTGGTCATATTTACTAGGTAATTCGAAACATGATCGAAGCGCTCCAATTCAGAGATGGTTAATTGGAGAGAGGAGAGGGGATTTGTGAACGTGAATAGTAGGTCATCTGCAAAAATAGCTAATTTGTGTGTTTGGTTGTCTATATCTATTCCGTGAATGTCCCTATTTAGCCTTATTTTGATGGCTAGAGGCTCTAAGGATAGAATGAAAAGGAGGGGGGACAGGGGGCAGCCTTGTCTGGAACCGTTTCTGATTTCAAATGAGTCAGAGAGTGTGCAATTTATTTTTATCTGTGCCGTGGGATTGGTGTATAACGTTAGTATTTTTTTAATAAAAGAGTCTGGGAAATGGAACCGTCTCAAGGTCTCTTGTAAGTACGTCCAGTCTAGTCGGTCGAATGCTTTTTCAGCGTCAGTCAATAGGAATACAGTCGGGATTTTGTTTTGTGTGATATATTCTTGAAGATTAAGGACTCTAACCGTATTACTTTTGCTTCTCTATTGGGCACAAACCCAACCTGGTCTTGGTGGATTATTGACGGTAAGATCTGGTTCAGGCGAGTGCCAAGGATTTTGGCATAAATTTTAAGGTCAACGTTAAGTAATGAGATCGGTCTAAAGTTTGCCGGGGAAGTTGGGGGCTTGCCAGGTTTAGCTATGACAGAAATATTGGCTTGTAGCATATTGTCGGGGAATGGGTGGGTTTCTGTGACCGAATTAAATAGAGTTGTTAAGTGTGGAATTAAATGTCTTGCAAATGTTTTATAATATAAACCTGTAAAACCTTCAGGGCCTGGGGCTTTGTTCTGTTTAAGTTGTTTTATTGCGTCCTGTACCTCTGATGGGCGAATAGGTTGGTCAAGGAGTTTATATTGGTCATGAGTTATTTGAGGGATTGTTTTCTCATCTAAGTATTGGCTACATAGGCGTAAGTGAGAGTGGGGGCGTCTGTTAGGGAAAAGATTATAAAGTTTGTGATAGAATGTTTTAAATTCATCTGCTAAGGTATTGGTATATTCTATTTGTTTGCCCTGAGGCATTGTAATGGAGTGGATATATGTGTTTTGCTTTTGTTTTTAAGAGCTCTGGCTAGAAGCCGACCTGGCTTATTTCCCTCTGTGTAAAAGTTTTGTTGGGGAAATAAAAGCTGTCTCTGTGAGTTAATCTGCAGGATTGAATTTAGATTTTCTCTTTTATTTTTAAGTTGTTGCAGGATCGTGTCATCAGAAGGATTGACCTTATGTGCGTAGTCTAGCCTAGCAATGTCTTTAGATAGGAGTTCCACCTCCTCCCTACTCTTCCTCTTTATTTGTGCTTTGGTTTTGATAAATTCCCCCCTTATAGTGCACTTGTGAGCTTCCCAAAGGGTAGCGGTGTCTACGTCCGGGGTGTTATTTAATACAAAATAAGATTTTATATGTTTCGAGAAGAGTTTTGTCTGCACTGGGTCTAGTAAGATAGAATCATCTAACCTCCACTGAAAAGCTTGGAGTGGAGCAGAGGGCCATTTTATTATGCAAGATACTAGGAAGTGGTCTGACCAGGATGCATGTGTGATATGTGATTGTTTGGTGTGGGATAGGATCAGATGGTCTACTAGGATGTAATCTAGTCTTGAGTAATTTCAGTTAGGATGTGAAAAAAAGGTGAAGTCTGCTTTCTGTGGGTGAAAGTATCTCCAAAAATCATGCAATCCTAAAGCCCTAAATTTCTTCCAGATATTAATCAAGTTAGGCGTTTCTAGTACCTGAGTTTGAGCAATCTATAGTAGGATCTAACGGGAAATTTAAGTCCCCCGAAACTATCAGGGAACCTTTGCTTTCTTTATATATCACATCTGCAATTGAGGATATAAATTTGTCTTGGGGTGAGTTGGGAGCATAAACATTCACTAGTGTCACTGGCTTCCCAAACAACAGCCCCCTTAGACAAATGTACCGCCCCTCTTTGTCTGAAACGATATGTGTCTTGGTGAAGGGGATGGATTTGTGAATTAGAATACTAATGCCATTAACTTTTTTATTCGGATTGGTACTGTGGAAGTGTTGAGGGTAGTGCGGGGAATTGTATTTAGGAATATTTTTTTATTTAAAGTGGGTTTCTTGGAGCAGCAAAATGTGACCTCCTTTGCTGTGTAGGTCTTTTATGGCCATTCTCCTTTTATTGGGACAGTTTAGACCCTTCGCATTTTGTGTGATAATAACTAAATATTGTGACTTGTGCTTATTCATTGGTGTAACGTGGGGTAAGAAGAGTTATGAGACCCAATCATAGCAAGAGACAGTTTGAGTGTTTCAGAGTGAGCACAGCGCATATTGAGTACTAGGTTAAAGAAATTGTAGGAAAAAAGAAAAGAAAGCAAAGTACAAAATATAAACAGTACATTTTTAACTTCCATCCTAACTTACAGGAGAAAATCTCCCAACTGAGTGAGAATAATAATACAGAAATATGTAACTTTAACAATTAACCATGAACTAACAAGCAGGTCCTCTTGATGAGTTCTGCAGAGGAAACAAGGTGGGTATTACCTTAAAATGAAGGAGTAGTCCTGCAGTCTATTTGGGAGCTGTTGTAGTGCCTTTTTCTCCTAATGAAGATTGTCTAGCAGGTATAGGTTTTGGTGCCTTCCGTTGGCGAGTTTGGATCCATTCTTTCCTTTGTGGGAGTGGAGGAGTTCCAGTCGTCATTTGTAGTATTTCCTGATGAGCTGAGGGGTCTTCCAACTGAGGGGGTGGAATGTCTAATTCTTTGCAAATAGACAATATGTCCTTGATAGAGGAGCAAGAGAGCCTTCTGCCTTTCCATAATATTATCAGGTGGAATGGGAAACCCCATCTATAGGGTATGTTCAATTTCCTCAGCAGCATTGGGAGTGATTTAAGATCTCTTCGAGTGTCCTTTGAGAGAGGTCTGCGAACACTTGAATGTCAGCATTCTCATGTCTGATGGGCTGCTGTTCCCTGGCCAATTTCATTAATTCCTCTTTCACTTGGAAATTTGTGATCCGGATTATAACATCCCTTGGTGGTTGGCCGGCTTGTGGTTTGGGACGTAAAGCTCTGTGAGCTCTATCAATGTCAATTTTTGTTGGCATCTCTTCTCTCTTTAGGGCATTGAAAAAATCTTGCAGGTATTGATCCAGATCTGCTGTTGTGATAGCTTCGGGAATTCCTCTTAGCCTAATATTATGACGCGTGCTGCGATTTTCAGCATCGTCAAGTTTGTCTTCAAGCTCAGATATATTTGTACCTTGCTGCTGGATGATGTTATGCAAATCAGAGATAGCTTTTGTGTGCGCTTCCTGGTTGTTTTCAAGAGTTTCAACTCTGTGACCCATCTCAGAAATGTCTTTTTTAAGGTCGGATATTTCTTCCTTGATGCACTGTTTAACCTGAGTGATTAATGAGGAGAAATCTTTTTTTAAGGGTAGAGAGTTAAAAAGAGCTGTGGGAATTGTGATATTATCAGGTGAAGGATCACATTCAGATTCAGAGGAGCTTTGTCCTGAGGTTTGATCTGGGAGATCAACACCTACAGAGTTAGTAGCCTTAGTTTCTAAGGTCTTGAAGAAAGTGTTAACAGTGTGAGAGGTAGCTTTTAGCTGCTTATTGCCTTTATTTGGTTTGCAGCCTTTTTTTGGAGACATTGTTTGTGGGCTTCAAGTGCAGCTTCAAGTGCAAAAAGCAGGTATTTCCAGTGCTTGAAACTTAGTGTAAAGGGTGTAAAAACAGGCGATCTGTAAAGGTTGTTAAAGATTTTTCTGCAGGTGGCTGTATGGCTGCTTCGTTTTGCACCTTAGTTTACAACTCAGTTTATAAGAGGGGGTTGATTATTTGCTGGAGAAAGGTATTTTTAAACATTTACTGAGTGTCAAGTCATGTGACCTCAGCTGGAAGTGATATTAACCCCTCAAGTCTTTTCTACCAATTTATGCCCCTAAACATGCCGTTTCAAGCCTTGCGAAGCTTGCACAGCTATATGTGTGTATTTTATATTAGATCAATTATATTGGTGATTCAAGCAGTCACATTATGCGCATGTTGTTCTCTTACCGGAATTCCCCACAACCCACCTGAGCTGATATCCTGCTCTGTGAGGATGCTGCGTGTGAGAACTTTAGCCTAGGCTGCGGCCTGCCACGGAACCTGCCACTAAGATGTTGGTAAGTGATCGCAATGCGATCGTCTAGTCAGGTGTGTAGTTGGCTAGCGGCAGGACTGTAGCAGCGACGCACAAGAGTTCTAGTCTTTTTAGTTGCGGCAGCAGCCTCAGACTCCTTCAGATGTGTTTGCGGGTAAGGCCCTTGCAAGTGCGCTGTCCGTCCGGTGCAGCGGGTGTTGCGGCTTAGGATTAAGGTAGAGTTCCTCTGGGATAGGTATCAAAATGTTCCCTTACATCCCTCCTATATTTTTTTGCTATAATTTTAAGCTGGCACTAGATGGGGCTCAGAAGCTCTACAGGAAAGCAGCCATCTCCTAGGCTGGCTAGCTCCGCCCCCCTGGAGGTGCTTTCTATCCTGTAAGTGCAATCATTTAACGCTTATTTGCCCCTGTCTATACAGTATTGGGCTGTATACAGGTAATGGGAGTGTCTCCTTAAGAATATCAGACCTGATACTATGGTCGGTTGGCAACAGTCAGCTGGACTACTGCAGAGTTTTTTCTTCAGTGTTATTATGAGTGCTATTATGAGTGTACCTGTACTTTCTAATGTATTTTTGATGTGTTTTGCGACACTTTTTTGTTTTGCAAAACAGTTCACCAGAGCTTCAAGGATGCGCTATCCTGACACGCATTAACTTCAATTGCGCTCAATCAATCATGTTTACTTTCAACTTGTAATATGAGCGCTAAAGCTGACACTCGCAAACACCCACGATAAACCCCTTTTCGCTTGTGCGCCACTCGTAAACTGGACTTTAATCTGCCAGTTAAATGTTTAATGGAGGAAATATAAACAACATTGTAACATATTTTCATTCTTTATTATGCTTTCTTTTACTGTTAAATATCATTAAAAATTGTGCTTGCTTCACTTCCCTAAAATACTGGCGTGCCTGAGCTTGCAACATCAAAGGAGACAGTAAACATGGATTCTACCAGATTTTCCAAGTAGAAGTTCATAGGCCACTCTAGAGAAACAAACCTTCCAAATGCTTAGGCTATTTCATGAAGCCTATTCCTTACCTCTGCTCTTTCCTTTGCATAGTCTCATATACAGTCTACTCTCCTCTGAGCTTGCTTTAACGTACTTGAACTTGCTCCTCTCTGGCTATCACAAATGATACTAAAAAGATTACAAAAAACAACATATGAATATTTTTTCTTATTAAAGCTAATTAAAGGACAGTTTACTTGAAAACGTTAATTCTTTAAAAAGATAGATGATCCCTTTATTGCATATTCCCCGGTTTTGCATAACCAACACTGTTCTATTAATATATTTTTACCTCCGTGAGTACCTTGTATCTAAGCCTCTGCAGACTGTCCCTTTATCTCAGTTTTTTTGACAGACAGACTTTTGACTTTAGCCAATCAGTGCTCATAAATAATTCCACGGGAGTGATCACAGTGTTATTTATATGGCACACATGAACTAGCGCTATCTAGCTGATAAAAACTGTCATTTTTTTTAATAGTGGCAGTTAATATTAGGGTTGAGCTAACCAATGCTATAGCGAGATGTTAGGAGGCGGGAAATATAAAAATAATTGTCACCGCCCTCACACCTGCACTTCAGTGTGTGGTATGCAGTCTGAAGGTATCAGAACTGGACTCGGAGCATCACTTCTGCAAGGTAAGTAACTCATCTACTGCCTTAATACTATTTAAATATGCTAAATACTAGTTGTGGTCGTACATCAACAGAAGCACCTAACCCTTTGATGATGCTGTTTGGTCCATTTTACATTATATTATAATACACCAAGGCTCGATTATACTGGGCTCCCATGGAGCCTTTACAGTTGTGCCTTGGGCTATAACAATTGTACCCTACCAGCATACTGCACTTGGCTCTTCTCTAACTAAGCTTCAGCTGCAGTCAGTAGATGTAAGCAGAAAGCTGACTTTACTAAAATTACTTTTGCCTCTGTTGTCCCCTGCATAGGATGGGAACAATACTAACAGACCCACACATTGTCAAATTTTCAGGGGACTTAGGGCTGCACGGACTACAGCGCTAGCATCTGTTACCGGAACCCAATTTGTCAAACTGTCAGGGGACCTTATGCTGCACTGACCTATGTTTAGAGGTTGGAAAAATACTACAAGTAATTATACTTATCATTGTATTATTATGTTTGTATTGTAGCATAAAATCTTGTTTAACAAATTGGGTTGCTTAGGCAGTATTGTTTTAAAAACATGTCTTAGATTACTTTTTTGCAAGCATACTGTACTTAGGTGAGCAGCAATGTCACTTATATATTACTGGTTTTAACATTTGGATTTTTAAAGTAGTTGACATAAGCAATTATGAGGGTCTAGTGAACACATCCATAGCCATTTTCTTTCTTTATTAGTGTAAAAGTTTTCTTAATACCTCCATGAAGAAACATGTGGTTGTCTAAGTAATTTTAAACATTTAGTTTATCCATAGGTAGTGCTTTGAAGTTAGTTTGCAAGTATTGTAGGGGTATATAATACTTCATTATACATGCACCTATCAGATAACTACATTACAGTGAAGTTTTAAGTTATGCCCAATTAGGAGCACCTCATATAAAACACGTTTTATTTTATTGTGGCTATAGCTGTAGTGTACAATATACCATTATACCATATTATTACAGATGATTATGAGTAATCATTCTAGTGATCTGCTTGTTAGCATACATATCTCATATACAATGCATATTGTTTAAAGTATTGTATATATCTATAAACTAAAAGGTATTTAATAATGCTATTGTATTATTTTAAACATAAAAATAGATTTTAAAATATGTATTTATGTTTGAAATAATAGCAAGCAACTATAAATACCTTTTAAGATATCTATAATATTTTAAATAATCTACATTGTACATCAAAATTCATATTTTGTCAAGGAGATGTGCTAAACGTCAAAGAGGGTGGCAAAACCTTGCCAGCCTAGCCGGGCTCCTGTAATTGAGCCCCGGTCCAGCACTTCTTAAAAGGGGTGCCAATTGAGTAGGGTGCAGGGGATCAGTGGGGCTGCCACTGATAAGAAGTGCCAGACTGGGGATCAATTCTGGTCTGGTTTTCAGTTCCAGAAGCACGGCTTGGGCGGAAAGGTTTTGCCTGCCCTCTAGCAGTCAGTGCTGGCATTTTAGCGCGACCCCCTGACACATTATTTAAGCATTATTTGTAATTTTAGCAAAATAGCTTCGATAGTTATAATAGGGAGGTTTATTATTTACTATAGTTTATTATAGTCAGGTATTTTTTAGACAATAGGCAGTGTGTGGGAGTTAGCTGGGGCATTTCAAGGGAATGCAGGTTAGATTTTCCGTAAGTGTAGGTGGTATTAGTTCAAGGGGTGTGCAGGTAAAACATGATGTAGGTGTAGATGGTCAGGGGGAGTTAGCTGGGTGGTGAAGGGGGCATGTAAGTTAGCTCTGACATAGGTGTAGGCGGTTGGTGGGAGGTAGCAAGGCGGTGCAGGGGGAGTGTAGGATAGATGTGATATAGTTATAGTAATTCCAGGGGAGTTGGCGGGGCATGCAAGTGGGAGTAGGCTGCACTTTGATTCAGACATATTGACACACAGAGTGATATGTTCAAATCATCTAAATGAAGGTTGCAAGGAGGATAGCAGCCCTGTTGGTCTTGCCTACCGAGACTACATTACCTGAGATAGTTAGAGTAGGTGTAGTAAAACTTAGATCCCCCCAGTAATACTTAGAGTGTGCCTACACTGAAACTATTTTTAGTTTCAGTGAGTGCACTGTCTTCGCTGTTTAGGACCACTTCAAATAGGGCCCCCAGCTGCAGCAAAATGCCGCTGATCTGCAAAGTTGGCAATGCGGGTGGTGACGTCAAGCTCGCCGGCACTGCTTGGCCTTGTCCCTTTTATGTGTCAGAGTTTTTGACAAAGGGACCTAAATCTCTTTTTTAGTAACAAACAATAATTTAAATATCTACCCTATGATATATAATCATAGTTTTTGGAAAATATCCATAATAATCTTTGTAAAGCTGACAAACCGCAAAACAATATTTCCAAAACTAATTTTATTAAATGTCTGGTGTCACATTTGTTTTAAATAGATAGCATATTTTAAAATTATCAGTAAAATATTAGGTAATAGAGAATATCTTCACATCTTCAAAAATATTGTCTCTACTTTTCCAAATCTTGCAGCATCTGCTTTATCATGGCAAATACTTTGAGGAAAATGATACTTCAGGCATTTGCTTATACTACACAATAAATCCTAAGAAAAAAAATATTTTAACAATATTATTGAGTAATTAAATGTAAACATATATACAGACTGTGACAAAATTCCTTTTGTTTCCTGTCTTGGGACTTTACACTGCCACACAGTCTTTTAGGGAATACGTTTCTAGAAACACAGTAATGGAGATCAAGTGGCAGTCTCCCTGTTTATTTTGCATGTTACAGGTAATTTAAATGAAAACAGCAGCAAAATCAACAATCAAAAAAAAATAAAAAAAAAATTCTGCCCTTACAGGCACTAACTAAACATACAACAACAGTGTCTAACTAGTGCCAGTCAGCTAGTCTAGAACTAACAAAAATAACATGAAACAAAGTTAAAGGCAAAAGATGTTTACCTTAATGTATAGGGCCTTTAAATAGCAGGCAGATGCTCCTCTTTCATGTAGTGAGGAAGTGAAGGTCCTGAACTAACTCAGACTTCAGGCTTTATAGCAACATGATTAAACACCTGTGTATTGCTGCAGTGTGTGAGAAACTGATTATCTGCAAATCCTGGACTGGAACCTAAAGTAACCAAACTATGTGATAGAACCCTTTTCCTCACATACCTGCCTTCTATGACAAAACCATGGGATCTGTCACATATCCCACCCCCCAGCTCAGACCTAGAGGGCTGAGCATCTATGGATATCATGGAGTACATTCTAGACAACACATCTGCGTTGCCATGGCTTGACCTAGCTCTGTGCTCAACAGTAAAATTAAAGGGCTGTAAACTCAAGAACCACATAGGGGCCCTTGCATTTTTCTCTTTATTTTGGCACATCTAGGTTAAAGGAGCATGATCAGTAACCAGATGGAAGATTCTACTAAGTATTGAAGGGTTTCTAATGCCCACTTAATTGCAAGGCATTCCTTTTCCCCAATAGGATAATTCTACTCTCATGGTAGAAGCTTCTGGCTGAGATAAATGATAGGATGCTCTGTCCCTTGATGTTCCTGGGAAAAGACTGCCCCTAAGCCTACATCTGAAGCATCTGTTTGAACTATAAACTCTTTAGAGGAATCCGGTGCTACAAGTACAGGAGTAGAGCATAGGGACTCTTTTTGCTTTTGGAAGGCTTGCTCTGTCTCTGTAGTCTATTTAACTTTAACTGGACTTCTTGCCTTAGTGAGATTTGTTAGTGGGGTTGCTATTGTTGAAAATCCAGGAACAAGCCTCCTGTAGTATCCTATAAATCCCAAAAAGGTTCTTACTTGTTTTTTGGTTACTGACCTTGGCCAGTTCTGGATGGCATCTATCTTTGCAGTTTGAGGTTTCACTAAAACCCTTCCAATGGAGAATCCTAAATATTTTGCTTCTTCCAACCCCATAAAACATTTAGCTGGGTTGGCAGTAAGACCAGAACTCCTGATGGCATCAAGAACAGCTTGGACTTTTGGGAGATGGGACTCCCAGTCTTCACTATGGATTACCATATCATCTAAATAGACAGATGCATAGTGAGTATGGGGTTTTAAGACTTTATCCATTAGTCTTTGAAATGTAGCTGGGGCCCCATGCAACCCAAAATGGAAAACTGTGTATTGGAAGAGCCCATCAGGGGTTGAAAAGGCAGTTTTCTATTTTGCACGTTCTGTGAGGGGTACCTGCCAATACCCCTTTATCAAATCCAAAGTAGAAATATAGCAAGCCCTTCCAAGTTTCTCAATCAATTCATCGACCATTGGCATAGGATAGGTGTTGAATTTTTAAATTACATTTAGTTTTCTATAATCATTACAAAACCTTATGGACCCTTCAGGTTTAGGTACAAGAACAATAGGGCTATTCCAGTTGCTGTGGGACTCTTCAATCACCCCAAGCTCAAGCATCTTTTACCTCTGAACTAATAGATTCCCAATGAGCTTCAGGAATCCTGTAAGGCTTAAGATTCACAATCTTCCCTGATTCTGTAATTATATCATGTTTTATAAGATCTGTTTTCCCAGGCACTTTAGAAAACACATCTTTGTTCCTTATTAAGAATTCTTTAACCTCTTGTCTCTAATGGCAGGATAAGCCATCAGACACATTTACTTCTGAGGACATGTCAGTAGAGAGTGTTGTTGCCCCTGATGCTAGCAAGGACTTCCTATCCTTCCAGGGTTTAAGTAAATTGACATGGTAAACTTGTTCAGGTTTTATTCTACCTGACTGGCTTTACTTGTAATTCACCTCTCCCACCCTCTCAATAACTTCATATGAACCTTGCCAGGTGGCAAGAAACTTATTTTCTACATTAGGGATGAGGACAAGTACTCTATCACCCTGATGAAAAACACGGACTCTGGCATTATGATTATAAGTATTTTGCTGGGATTCCTGGGCCTTTTTAATTTGTTTCACTGCTATAGGCCTAATGGCAGCTATGCGATCCTGCATTTGAATTATGCATTCTATGACACTACAGTAGGGGGTGGTCTCCTGTTCCCAGGTTTCTTTAACTATATCGAGTAAGCCCCTAGGGTGTCACCCATACAACAGCTCGAAGGGGGAGAAACCTGTAGAGAACTGAGGAACCTCACTAATGGCAAACATTAAACATGGGAGCAAGTGGTCCAATTTCTTTCTATCTGTGTCAATTGCATGGCGTAACATGGTCTTAAGGGTCTTATTGAATCTCTCCACCAAGCCGTCTGTTTGGGGGTGATAAACAGAAGATTTTAACTGTTTTATTTTAAGGAGTGTACACAACTCCTTCATAAATCGGGACATAAAAGGGGTTCCCTGATCAGTAATGATTTCTTTTGGGATTCCCACCCAACTAAATACAGGTACTAGTACTTTTGCTATGGATTTAGAGGAGGACTTACGAAGAGGTATAGCCTCTGGATAATGTGTAGCATAGTCTAAGACCACTAATATATACTGGTGTCCTCTAGCTGACTTTGGTAAAAGCACCACTATATCCATAGCAATCCGGTCAAAGGGAACATTGATTATGGGCAGTGGAATTAACGGACTACAAAACACCTTAAAAGGGGCTGTGTGCTGACATTCAGGACATGAGGAGCAATAATTTGTTATATCAGCCATTATTCCTGGCCAGTAAAACCTCCTAAGGATTCTTTCTTTTGTTTTTTTTTAACTCCTAGGTGTCCTCCTAGTAAATGGCTATGAGAGAGATTTAAGATAGTATTTTGAAACACCTTTGGTACAAGTAACTGCCTAATTACATCTGCTTCTTTTTTTATCAATTTGATATAGCAAGTTATTAGACACTTCAAAGTGTGGAAAATTAAGTAACCTTTCTAGTTCCTGTACTAATCAATTTGTGACTTGAACACTCTTTCTAGCTTCGGCTAGAGTGGGGTCTTCCCACTGGGACCTTCTGAAATCCTCATGGATAGTCTATAGGTGGACTAACTCAGTTTCAGGACTATCTTCTGGGTTGCTTCCATCAGAACTTAAATTCTCTCCCAATAGAGTAGTCATGGGGAACAGAACCTTAGCCTTCTTTTTCTTTTCTACTACTTCTCCCACTATGTCAACCTCTGAGAATGGGAAGTCCTTCCAAGACACAAGTTCCTTTTCAACAATTTTTCTTCCAGATTGTTTTCCTTTTTCTAACAGAGCCCACAAATCAAGAAACTTTGGAAAATCTGTTCCAATAATAACATCATGTGGTAGTCAGTGTAATACACCCACACGGAAATTTATAGACCCAAAATGGGTCCCAAACTCATCTTCAGCTGTGGGGTATTCTTGGGTATTGCCGTGAACACAAATAACTTTCAATTTCTTTGTGTAATCAATTTTGTAGTGTGGTATACGGCTTTCTAAGATTAAAGTTACTACACTTCCTGATTCAAGTAAAGCTTTAACCCTTCTTTTGTTTACCATGGCTGTATACCAGGGATGACTATTTAGATACCCCTCAGTATTAGAGAATTCCCCAAGGGTTGACAAAAATAAGTAAGAAGTTGCTTCTTTACTCATACTACACTGCATTGGTTCTATCTGTAGAGGACACTCATATGAAAAATGGCCTGTTTTGTGACATTTAAAACACTTTATCAAAGCGTTCTGGCGATTTTTAGCCCCTTTAACAGAGTCCGTAGAATGGTAAAGATTTCTGGCACCCTGGAATTCAGTGTGTGGTTCCTTCATTCCTTTTGTTTTTTCTACAGTCTTGCAAACTTTAGTGGATCCATGGGTCCTCGGGTTGGTGCGCTGTTCAGTATGAGTTGGCAATGATAATTCTTCAACTGCAATATACCTCTCTACCAGGGCAACCAGTTTCTCAGCACTATGGGGATCACATTGACCCACCCAGCTGTGAAGAGGTTTTGGTGGACTTCTCAGGAATATGTCCATTACTAAAATTTCAACAATATGACTGGGTGTGTTGCTTACCGGTTGCAACCATTTTCAAGTGAGGTGAATAAGGTTAAACATTGGAGACCTCACTGATGTCAGAACAGAATGTCCAAGTATGGAATCTCTGGGCATGTATTGCCGATGTCACTCCAAGCCGTGCTAAAATCACTGCATTTAATTTAGGGTAATTGTTGGCCTGTGCTGGCTCCAGGTCATAATATGCTTTTTGGGGTTCCCCAGTCAGGAAAGGGGCTAAGAGGCTGACCCATTGCACAGTTGGCCACCCCTCTCTCTCTGCATGTTTTAAAGTCAATAAATATGCCTCTATGTCATTGTCAGGTGCCATCTTTTGTAGATAATGACTTGCTCGCACATGTTTGGCTCCTGGGGTTATTGCCTCAGCAGTTCCTTCAAGTCTCTCTGACTGTACAACAAAAGGTCCGGTCTTTGTCAGAGTGGCCTTCCTCTTTTCAGCCACCTGGACCAGGATCAACTGTTGTAAGGCAGCAATAGTCTCAGAGGTTTTAACATTTGCCTCTTGTTGGATGGCTGTGGAGTGCAGTATTGCCTTAAAAAAGTCCTCCATTTTATTAACAGAGAAAACACTTATGCCCCCAGACCTTCAGTGCAGCTTTGCTCGTATTCTCCACCATATGTGACAAGATTCCTTTTGTTTCCTGTCTTGGGACTTGGGCCACACAGTCTTTTGGGGAATACGTTTCAAGACACATAGTAATGGAGATCAAGTGGCAGTCTGCCTGTTTATTTTGCCCATCACAGGCAATTCAAATGAAACAGCAGCAAGATATAAAACAAAATCCTGCCCATCTAGGCACTTACTTAACATACAACAACAGTGTCTAACTAGTGTCAGTCAGCTAGTCTAGAACTGACAAAACTAACATAAAACAAACAAAGTTAAAGGCAAAAGATGTTTACCTTAATGTATAGGGGCTTCAAACAGCAGGCAGTTGCTCCTCTTTCCTGCAGTGAGGAAGTGAAGGCCCTGAACTGACTCAGACTTCAGGATTCATAGCAGCATGATTACACACAGTGTGTGAGAAACTGATTATCTGCAAATCCTGGACTAGGACCTAAAGTTACCAAACTATGTGATAGAACACGTTTCCTCACATACCTGCCTTATATGACAAAACCATGGGATCTGTCACAAGACATATACTGTCCCATAATAAAATATGATTAACAAATCAATCAAATGGTCCATATTTATTATCTTCCACCATCAATATTCAGAAGACAGAATACAACTCGAATTGCAGAATATTTATGTAAAATATATTTATGATAAACATGTATTTTTCTGTAATGCTCCAGAATCCTTTGGCCAGAGTATGACAGATTTCATTCATAAATGGGATATTTTGCTGCTTAACATATTAACTAACTTAAAATGATGCCACATCATCCTAGATAAATTTAGCACTCTGGGTTAGATTACTGTTGGATTGCAAAATAGCATTTACTAGAAGCCATAAATTGTGCTGGCAAGATTTTGCTGTTGTGAACCTTGCACATAGTGTTTTGGCGTATATTATCGCAAGCGTATTTTCTACGATATTTTGTTCGTGCTACACCGCTTACCCGCTCAAAGGCCTGCTTGACTGGTGACGTGATTAATTGTGGGGTTATGATTGCGTTTTTTTCAATTAAAACAGACTAATTAATTAAAATGCTGACAGCCATTCATGTGTTAGAAAACCATTTAAAACAAGTGCATATTAACACATTTACTATGTGCATATGCATATACAAAATTTTATTTAGGTTCACTGGATGTAAGGATATTTTAAAACATTCCCAAATAATGTTAGTGATCATGATTTAATTAAAGGGACAGTCAACACCAGAGCTGTTGTTGTTTTAAAAGATAGATAATCCCTTAATTACCAATTCCCCAGTTTTGCATAACCAACACAGTTATAATTATACACGTTTTACCTCTGTAATTACCTTGTATCTAAGCCTCAGCGGACTGCCCCCTTATTTTAGCCAATCAGAGCTGTCTCCATTGTAAATTCACGTGCATGAGCTCAATGTTATCTATATGAAACACGTGAACTAATGCCCTCTAGTGGTGAAAAACTATCAAAATGCATTTAGATTAGAGGCAGCCTTCAAGGTCTAAGAAATTAGCATATGAACCTTCTAGGTTTAGCTTTCAACTAAGAATACCAAGAGAACAAAATTGGTGATAAAAGTAAATTGGAAAGTTGTTTAAAATTACATGCCATGTTTGAAACATGAAAGATTATTTTGGACTTAAATGTCCCTTTAAGCATATTTTTTCCCCTGATTTTTGATATGTATAATAATCGTATTTAGTTTTTATTTTGTTTTTATAATCCATAAGCAACATTTGTATGGAGTCTTTTGTTGTCTACACTAATAAAGTATATAATCAGTCTATAGATATCTTACATATGCATGTAATACAATTAAGTTTCAATTCTAACTGCACCACACTTTTAAAACAATCGCAATTTTTTTAACAATACACATGTCAACCAAAATTCAGTGCAAAGTTTATTTCAACACAAATACAATTATTATCCATATTAAAGGCACACTGAACCCATTTTTTTTTTCTTTCGTGATTCAGATAGAGCATGCAATTTTAAGCAACTTTCTAATTTACTTCTATTATAAATTGTTCTTCATTCTCTTGCTATCTTTATTTGAAAAAGAAGGCATCTAAGCTAAGGAGCCAGACATTTTTTGGTTCAGTACTCTGGACAGCACTTGTTTATTGGTGGGTGAATTTATCCACCAATCAGCAAGTACAACCCATGTTGTTCACTAAAAATGGGACGGCTTCTAAACTCTCATTCTTGCTTTTCAAATAAATATACCAAGAGAATGAAGAAAATTTGATAATAGGAGTAAATTAGAAAGTTGCTGAATTTGGGTTCAGTGTCCCTTTAATAGTCAATGAGAATTTATAACACATTTTACTAATTGCATGACAAAAAATATATAAATTGGATCACTTCCTTAAATCCCATTAGTCTTGTAAAATATTGCCATGGTGGCATCACGCTTTACCCTGGAAGAAAATTAAGTGCTTGTGGCTGCCTTAGAACCACAATATATCTACCTAATGGGTTTGCGGAGAAGGGAGAAGAACCCACATTAAAGGAATGTCATTTGACATCACAGAAATTGTCAACTTAACCATGCAGAACGAAAAATCTGATACGCAATTTCGGGAAAAAAGGAAGGTTTTAAGGAAGAAAACACAATTAGGCAATTTTTTTAAAAAAAAGCTAAAAACATTATTTGAAAATTTAGACAATTAAAATTTATACAGCATGAAAAATATTTCCTAAACCTTTTGAGGTAAAAAAATCGAGTTTCTGACATTTCGTAACATATTAATATTTGTTATGAGGACCCATCACATCCCTTTCATATGGGTTCTGTGTGTCCCCTTCCATTCCGCAAAAATTGAAAAAAACTACACTGCGAAGATGAGCGTTAAACAGATAAGAACCTTTTTTTAAAAAAACTGTCCATTGTCAAATTATGTACACCTTGTTTGACCACAAAAAATGATGAATTTATATTCCAGACACTTTGGATTATGGCAATATGTTTCAGGACTCATTTGTTCCAGAAATGCAAGATTTCTCTATACTGATATATGACTCCTCAGGTGACTTGATATTTAATTATTTGCAATGTAAAATGTCAAACATTAGCAATATGGGTGCAGTGTATTGTCCCCCACACGTTAGGTATGGCCCTCTTGAGATGAGGTTAAGCCTCCTCAGTGGGAGCGGATCCTATGACAGGATGTCCCATGTTGAGGATGGTATTTCTAAACTTCCCAATTAAGACAGTGAAAGTGCCTTGAGTCATCCTTTATGACATGGTATAAACTAATAACTAGATAGTCCAAGTTAAACCTCTGGGCCATATTGGCTGTGATGCTTGTTTAATTTCTAGTACACTAGACTTATGTGAGTTCCTTAGTAATGATTCTTGACCATATGCAGATGAAACATATTCAAAACATAGAAGCCCAATTATTTAACCAGAGGTGGCAGCTGTGGCTAAAAACTCTTGTAATTTTCTCTACAGCGCAAGTGCACACATATTACCCATGTAATATGAGTGCAGAATAACATTTTCCATGCCCTTTTGAAAAGATTGGACGCAAAATTTTTCAAAAGCTTGCAATGATTAGTTCATGATAATCAAATTGTTGCTGAACTGTTGCTGCCTTCGACACAGTTGACCACCCCCTCCTCCTACAGACCCTTAGCTCTTTTGCCCTCTGTGACACTGCTCTTTCCTGGATTCACTCTTATCTTTCTCACAGGTCTTTTTCTGTGTCATTTACAGCCAACTCTTCCTCTCCAAGGCCTCTGTCTGTTGGAGTACCTCAAGGATCTTTTCTGGGTCCTCTACTCTTCTCCATTTATACTTCTTCACTGGGTAAACTTATTAACAGTTATAGCTTCAAATATCACCTCTATGCTGATGACACCCAAATCTCCACCCCTGATCTCTCTCCCTCTGTCCTTTCTCATGTCAGTGACTGCTTATCTGGTATTTCTTCTTGGATGACCTCTCACCACCTAAAGATTAACATGTCCAAGACTGAGCTCCTTCTTATCCCCCCCCCTCAAGCTCTACGCTGACTTGTGACTTCTTTATCCCTGTTGACGGCATCACCATTTCCCCATCGCCCCCAATTCCACTGCCTCAGAGTTACACTTGACTCAAATCTTTTCTTTGCCCCCCATATCCAATCACTTTCTACATAATGCCGCAACCATCTAAGCAATATTTCCAAGATTCAACCTTTTCTGTGCACTAACACCACAAAGCAAATAATAAACTAACCTGGTTATTTCCTGACTTGACTACTGCAATAACCTACTTACTGGCCGTCCTCTTTTCCGCCTCTCCCCCCTTCAATCCATCCTAAATGCCTCTGCCAGGCTGATCCACCTTTTCCCGTTGCTCTGTATCTGCTGCACCTCTCTGCGAGTCCCTTCATTGGCTCCCCATTCACAGCAGAATTAAATTCAAAATTCTCACCCTTGCATACAAAGTGCTCACCAACACCGCTCCCCTCTACCTATCCTCTCTAATCAACAAGTATACTCCATCCTGCCCACTAAGATCCAACAATGACCTGCTCCTTGCATCTGTGACTATCACCTCTTCTCAAGCTAGACTGCAGGACTTCTGTCATGCAGCACCTACCCTCTTGAACACTCTCCCTCGTGCTGTCAGGCTTTGCCCTAATCTTTCTTCCTTTAAAGGATATCTGAAGACGTTTCTGTTCAGAGAAGTCTACCACCCAACTCAGTAATATTTCTCTTACCTAACAACATTTCCCTCATCTAACTCTGCATTAACATCTTTCTCAATCTTGCAGTCCTTACCTTCTGTTTCTTAACCTCCTACCCTTCTAGATTGTAAGTTCCCACAGGAATAGGGCCCTCAATTCCTCCTGTATGTGTTTGTAAATTTTGTCCTGTCTCTTAGAAGTTTTAGAGAAATAGTAGAAACAAGAGAGGCGCCTGTGTGTACCAATAATACAATGGAGATGTCACAGTAATATACCCTAACCAGGGT
Organism: Bombina bombina; assembly: GCF_027579735.1. Lineage (NCBI taxonomy): Eukaryota > Metazoa > Chordata > Amphibia > Anura > Bombinatoridae > Bombina > Bombina bombina. Next base: position 1,248,634,628 of record NC_069499.1, read on the forward strand.
ACTCATATTTGTTGAGAGCACTCAGACAGTGCTAATAGACACAGGCTGGATGTTTTACAGCAACCCAGCTCACTGTTCTTCTGACTGAAAAAAGGGAATCCCAGTATCTGGAAGGGTGGAAGAGACAGAATAGGTGCCTGTGTGTGCCAGTGGTATAACAGAGTAATCAGAATATGTAAACCCTAATCAGGGTAGTCACATTTTCCTGGAGCACTCAGACAGTGCTATTAGACTCAGGCTGGATAGTTAGCAGCAACCCAGCTTACTGTTCACACAGCTTATAAACTTAGCTAGTCTGTCCTGGGATGGTTATGAATCACTGCACTAACCCTAGCTAAGTTTATAAGCTGTGTGAACAGCGATACTTTGGCGTAAAGGGAACCTGCTGAAAAGCAGACTGAAGTAAAAAGGTGTGTCATTGTGTACTTAATTTGCATATCTTACCCAGAATCCTTTGCTGCATTGGAAACAATGTAATTCAGAGGTTTTCTGTGGGAAAACAAGTCTCTGGGCCTGTCTAGATTTGTTAATGGACTACACAATGAGTTATTTTTTCTATATATACAGTATATACAGTAAACTCCCAGTTAACCGGCACCCATGGGGATATTACAGAAATGAGGTAGTAGTGAAATTATTTTAAGCCGCAAATGTTTACTGCAGAAAATAGCTCCCTATGGAAGCGATTGGTGTATATAAGTCTAATAAGGTTCCAATTGCATATAAAAAAATCCAAAAGAAGTTTATTAAAAAACATAAAATATATGTATTTATATATATACACAGTATATACAGTATATACAGTAAACTCCCAGTTAACCGGCACCCATGGGGATTGGTAGATTCTGGATAAGTGTAGTTTCTGGTTGCTTGAGAGTCACTATTAAAAATAGGCCAAACTAGGTTCTATAACCCATACTATACTATAAACGCTGTATTTACTTGATATTGATATTTAAATACAGTAAATAAAAGCAAATTATTAATTAATATTAATGCCGCCTCCGTTCAGTCCCGGGCACCCAGTGGCAACATGATGTCTAATTCTCAGACTGCCTTGTGCTCACAACTTTCAAGAGCAGTTATGTAGGATCTGGTGGCATTAAAGGGGCTTGCTTTCACCTTTGAGGGACCACTATAGAGAAAAAAAGCTGTAGAGCAAAGTTAGTGTTCATTTTATTGTACAGTATCTTTGATTTTTTTTTCTGGTTGCTTGATTTCTGGTTAACTGAGAGTTTACTGTAAATATATATTTATATATATATATATATATATATATATATATATATATATATAAAAACAATGGAACCAGGAAGGTGGGGTATGCTAGCAACCCCCCTTACACAACATGCATCGTGTTTCTCAGCATGTCAAAACGCTGTTTCATCAGGCATACGACTGACTCCATTATTACTCTATTATTGCTGTAGAGCAACATAGCGCCCCCTATCTTGAACCAGATACAACTGACTCTGTCTTTTCTTATAAGTTTATATTGTTTTATTTAAATGAACTGTATCCATGGACAGCGCTGCGGAATATGATGGTGCTTCATAAATAAAGTATAATAATATGGGTGGGTGCTAAAACCATGATCGTGAGATTGCGAATGCGTGCATAAGCTTTGGGCAGTCAATATCGTACCACTACTAATCTAGCCCTCTGTGTTTCAAGCAGACAAGTTCACTGCTGGAAACATCTTCAGATTTATTGTTAGTTACAAATTTTACAACTAAAAATAATTCAAAAGAATTAGAAAATGTATAGAACATAGGTTACTAAAGCATCTATTAAATATTATTTGGCAGTGGAAAATGGTTTCAACTAGGTTTTATGTTTTGTTGGTGGACAATGATATCATTTACATAGGCCAAATGGTGATAGGGTTATAATACTATGTTTGTAAAGTTATTGCTTATATAATTAAACTTCAGCTAAAATAAGATTTTTTTTTCTCATTACAATGCTCTGTGTATTTTACTAATTTAGTTCTTTACTGCCAGACAATATCACACTTTTCCTCACATACATTGCGCTGTTAATGTTTACCTTGCTGTATATGGCTAAAGACTATCATGGACAGCAGCAGCAAGACATTTTCCTGGGGGGGGGGGGGGGTGAAGGCCAAAATATATAAATTGTGTTAATGGGGTACTAAAGACAAAATTAAACTTTAATGATTTAGAAAGAGTTTGTAATTAAAAAAAGAAGAAAGAAAGAAACAATTCAATTTATTTTCATTATCTAATTATGTATTTTTATGTGCATCATTGTAAAGCATCAGCACCTGCTGAGCATATGCAATAGTTCAATAGAATTAATCTACTGCTCATTTTAAAGGGATATGAAATACAGTTTTTTTTTTTATTCAAACAGAGCATACAATTTACTTCTATTATCAAGTTTGCGTCATCCCCATGATATTCTGTGTTCAAGGAAATACCTAGGTAGGTGCCTGGAGCATTATATGGAAGTAAATAGTGCTGCCATCTAGTTCTCTTGCTAATAGATAACATGCGTGCAAATCTGCTGCCATATAGTGTTCCGTGTTCCAGAAATGGGCTGGCTCCTAAGCATAAGTTTCTGCTTTTCAAAAAAGATACCAAGAGAATGAAAGTTGATTAAAATCACATGCTCTTTCTGAATCATGAAAGAAAATGTTGAGGGTTAAACGGAAAAAATACACTGATAGTGTATTACACTGTAATAAATATGCTAAAAAAAATACACTGATAGTGTATTACACTGTAATAAATATGCTAAAAAAAATACACTGATAGTGTATTACACTGTAATAAATATGCTAAAAAAATACACTGATAGTGTATTACACTGTAATAAATATGCTAAACAAATACACTGATAGTGTATTACACTGTAATAAATATGCTAAAAAAATACACTGATAGTGTATTACACTGTAATAAATATGCTATAAAAAATACACTGATAATGTATTACACTGTAATAAATATGCTAAACAAATACACTGATAGTGTATTACACACAAAACAGTTTTTTCTATTACACTTTAACATTTTTTTTATATTGCAATTGACCAAGTTGTTCTCTGATCCTTATTATTACTATCGTTTGGCTATATTACAAATCTGCTGCCATATAGTGTTCCGTGTTCCAGAAATGGGCTGGCTCCTAAGCATAAGTTTCTGCTTTTCAAAAAAGATACCAAGAGAATGAAAGTTGATTAAAATCACATGCTCTTTCTGAATCATGAAAGAAAATGTTGAGGGTTAAACGGAAAAAATACACTGATAGTGTATTACACTGTAATAAATATGCTAAAAAAAATACACTGATAGTGTATTACACTGTAATAAATATGCTAAAAAAATACACTGATAGTGTATTACACTGTAATAAATATGCTAAACAAATACACTGATAGTGTATTACACTGTAATAAATATGCTAAAAAAATACACTGATAGTGTATTACACTGTAATAAATATGCTATAAAAAATACACTGATAATGTATTACACTGTAATAAATATGCTAAACAAATACACTGATAGTGTATTACACTGTAATAAATATGCTAAAAAAATACACTGATAGTGTATTACACTGTAATAAATATGCTATAAAAATACACTGATAGTGTATTACACTGTAATAAATATGCTAAACAAATACACTGATAGTGTATTACACTGTAATAAATATGCTAAAAAAAATACACTGATAGTGTATTACACTGTAATAAATATGCTAAAAAAATACACTGATAGTGTATTACACTGTAATAAATATGCTAAAAAAAATACACTGATAGTGTATTACACTGTAATAAATATGCTAAAAAAATACACTGATAGTGTATTACACTGTAATAAATATGCTAAAAAAAATACACTGATAGTGTATTACACTGTAATAAATATGCTAAACAAATACACTGATAGTGTATTACACTGTAATAAATATGCTAAAAAAATACACTGATAGTGTATTACACTGTAATAAATATGCTAAACAAATACACTGATAGTGTATTACACACAAAACAGTTTTTTCTATTACACTTTAACATTTTTTTTATATTGCAATTGACCAAGTTGTTCTCTGATCCTTATTATTACTATCGTTTGGCTATATTACAAGTGGAGTGCTATTTATCGCTCCTACACGCATGTTTTAGTGTGTGTTGGGTTGCATTCATATTACAAGTTATAAGTAAAAGAGTTGAACTTGTAATATCATGACCATGTTAATGTATTGTCCCATAGATTTCAATGGAGCGCAAAAACTTCAAAAACACCCATACTTGCATGCTAGCCCAATCATTTTTATTTAAGTGCGCTAAAATTCCAATGTTCTTCACACAAAAGAATATGTTCTATTTATTCATAAATAAATATTTCTATATATTACACACTTTAATATCTTGTAGCATCAACCAGGGGGCAGGCAAAATAGTAATAATGTCGAAACAGGCATGCATTCTCTGCAATTTTTTAAGTGCTTTTAATATGCAAAAGAATATGATGTTTTGGGATCTCACCCTTTCATCAGACAATGTCTGACACTTTGTCAGATGAAGGGGTGAGATCCCCAAAATGTCCCTTTCTTTTGTATATTAAAAGCACTTAAAAAATTGCAGAGAATGCATGCCTGTTTGGACATTATATATATATATATATATATATATATATACAGGGAGTGCAGAATTATTAGGCAATTTAGTATTTTGACCACATCATCCTCTTTATGCATGTTGTCTTACTCCAAGCTGTATAGGCTCGAAAGCCTACTATCAATTAAGCATATTAGGTGATGTGCATCTCTGTAATGAGAAGGGGCGTGGTCTAATGACATCAACACCCTATATCAGGTGTGCATAATTATTAGGCAACTTCTTTTCCTTTGGCAAAATGGGTCAAAAGAAGGACTTGACAGGATCAGAAAAGTAAAAAATAGTGAGATATTTTGCAGAGGGATGCAGCACTCTTAAAATTGCAAAGCTTCTGAAGCGTGATCATTGAACAATCAAGCGTTTCATTCAAAATAGTCAACAGGGTCGCAAGAAGCGTGTGGAAAAACCAAGGCGCAAAATAACTGCCCATGAACTGAGAAAAGTCAAGCGTGCAGCTGCCAAGATGCCACTTGCCACCAGTTTGGCCATATTTCAGAGCTGCAACATCACTGGAGTGCCCAAAAGCACAAGGTGTGCAATACTCAGAGACATGGCCAAGGTAAGAAAGGCTGAAAGACGACCACCACTGAACAAGACACACAAGCTGAAACGTCAAGACTGGGCCAAGAAATATCTCAAGACTGATTTTTCTAAGGTTTTATGGACTGATTAAATGAGAGTGAGTCTTGATGGGCCAGATGGATGGGCCCGTGGCTGGATTGGTAAAGGGCAGAGAGCTCCAGTCCGACTCAGACGCCAGCAAGGTGGAGGTGGAGTACTGGTTTGGGCTGGTATCATCAAAGATGAGCTTGTGGGGCCTTTTCGGGTTGAGGATGGAGTCAAGATCAACTCCCAGTCCTACTGCCAGTTTCTGGAAGACACCTTCTTCAAGCAGTGGTACAGGAAGAAGTCTGCATCCTTCAAGAAAAACATGATTTTCATGCAGGACAATGCTCCATCACACGCGTCCAAGTACTCCACAGCGTGGCTGGCAAGAAAGGGTATAAAAGAAGAAAATCTAATGACATGGCCTCCTTGTTCACCTGATCTGAACCCCATTGAGAACCTGTGGTCCATCATCAAATGTGAGATTTACAAGGAGGGAAAACAGTACACCTCTCTGAACAGTGTCTGGGAGGCTGTGGTTGCTGCTGCACGCAATGTTGATGGTGAACAGATCAAAACACTGACAGAATCCATGGATGGCAGGCTTTTGAGTGTCCTAGCAAAGAAAGGTGGCTATATTGGTCACTGATTTGTTTTTGTTTTGTTTTTGAATGTCAGAAATGTATATTTGTGAATGTTGAGATGTTATATTGGTTTCACTGGTAAAAATAAATAATTGAAATGGGTATATATTTGTTTTTTGTTAAGTTGCCTAATAATTATGCACAGTAATAGTCACCTGCACACACAGATATCCCCCTAAAATAGCTATAACTAAAAACAAACTAAAAACTACTTCCAAAACTATTCAGCTTTGATATTAATGAGTTTTTTGGGTTCATTGAGAACATGGTTGTTGTTCAATAATAAAATTAATCCTCAAAAATACAACTTGCCTAATAATTCTGCACTCCCTGTATATATATATATATATATATATATATATATATATATATATATATATATATATATATATATATATATATATATATATATATATTATATATATATATATATATATATATATAGTGTATATATATATATATATATATATTATATATATATATATATATATATATATAGTGTATATATATATATATATATATATATATATATATATATATATATATATATATATATATATATATATATATATATATATATATATATATATAAAATGAAAATCCAATGAGAGCACTCACCGTGAAACAAAAGTGTTTAATTTAATAGTTAACGTTTTCGGGGTAACAACCACTGTCCTCAGACTCCTGTGAAAAACAAGTGTACATATATATATTTCCATTATAGCCATTTCTATTCCAACACCTTGTCATATACAGTATACCTATTAACCCTTTATATAATTATTTGTTATCAGGTTGTGTATATATGAGTGTAACCCTTTATTTTAATGTAATTATGTTGTGTTTGGTGTACATTTCTTTGTTTTGTTTACGCTAGGTCCCCACTTGTGCTAACCCGATATGCGCAAACGTATTTTGCGCTCAAGTGAACGTGTTTACTTCCAACTTGTAAAATGCGACCTACACTAACAATAGCATGCTACTGTGTCACTGTCTGTATCAGTGATCTGGCTTCATATGGTAAAGGGTGCACAGTAAGTGTTCCCTTAACATATGAAGGGGGATGCCATCTCAGCTGTCTAGAGGGCAGCCAAGACCACCACATGTGCTACAGTGTTGGACGTAGGTACTACAACAGGGTGCTCTGGGCAAAGTACTCTGCAACATAGTACCTGCATCCATATGGCGCAAAAAACTGAAAACTTTTTGTCATATATTTATTATATTCCATCAAGCTAGTTTTATTTTTTATTGATGCCTTCATAGCAATATCGTATGCCTCCTCAATCAGGTGCCTGTTGCTTTTTTTTTTCCCAGATGTGAGTCTATTGATTTTTATGGCATGTAAAAACCTATTTGGGACGTGGTTTGTGATGTGATTACACTCATTGATGAAATAATAACTTTGAAAATGTACACGTTGTAAGGCACACAAGCACAGCCTTGCAAGAATGATGAACTGAATGGATCACAAATTATACATGCACTTTATTTTGGTAACCTGAATAAGAGGTTATTTTCTATAGGGATGACAGTTTGATAAGTTTGAATTATTATGCATCTGCTTTGAGGAAAGCTGAAACCTGAACAGATGTTTGACAGTTTGATAAATGGGGGCCTTTAATTTCAATAGTGCTTAATGATTCATGGTCCCAAGAAACAAGTTAGCTTTAAAATGAAATGTGTTATGGTTTTACACATACAAGCTGTTTTATTTTGCGTAATATCATTCCTGATTTATTATATTTAATCATTCCTGGTGGTATGTTTATTTCTTATGGTGATAGCTCTGTGTGTTTTCCTTTCTAAGACTTTTGAATCCATTAGAAGAGTCTGAATTAGTAAAACCAAAATAATTAGTAAGCAATGGTATAGATTACAAGTGGAAAGCAATCAATAGAGAATGGTGTGTTATGAATAGTGCACAATCTGGTATTGGTAGTGGATGGCAAATAAAGTTACACTTGAGCATATAACAAAATATCACTAAATTTTTTTTGCAATTTGGTGACCTAGGCCTCTAGTTATCAAGCTGTCAACCTCAAATACGCTGGAATTCCGCAGCGTATTTGTGGCGAGGCTGAGTCGCCTAAGTTATCAAGCCCTGCTGCCCGGCAAAAGTAGAATATAGTGACGTAAGCTTTGATCCGCCGGACTCAGTCCGACACAGATCGATTCTTACGTCACTCCAGATGTTCCGAACACAAGTTCGGCACAATCTGACTACTTTTGGAATATATCAAATGACTAGCAGGTACGCTCGGCACTTTTCCGGCCCAGCGTACCTGGTTTTCAATCCACCGCCCTGGACGCGGTGGATCCCATAGGAATCAATGGGAGACTGACCATAGCGAAAGTTCATGTTCGCTGCTGCCCGACATCCCATTGATTCCTATGGGAGCTGTCTGCACCAAACACCCTAACATGTACCCCGAGTCTAAACACCCCTAATCTGCCCCCCTACACCACCGCCACCTATATTAAACATGGTAACCCCTAAACCGCCGCTCCCGGAGCCCACCGCCACTCTAATAAACTGATTAACCCCTAAACCGCCGCCCCCGGACCCTGCCGCCACCTACATAATACCTATTAACCCCTATCCTGCCCCCCTATACCGCTGCCACCTATAATAAATTTATTAACCCCTATCCTGCCAATCCCGTACCCCGCCGCAATTAAATAAATTGTTTAACCCCTAAACCGCCGCTCACGGACCCCGCTGCCAACTATATTAAACTTATTAACCCCTAATCTGCCCCCCTACACCGTCGCCACCTATAATAAATTTATTAACCCTTATCCTGCCTCCTCCTATACCGCCGCCATGTATATTAAACTAATTAACCCCTAAACATAAGTCTAACACTAACCCTAATACCCCCCTAACTTAAATATTATTTTAATAAATCTAAATAAAAATTACACTTATTAACTAAATTAATCCTATTTAAAACTAAATACTTACCTATAAAATAAACCCTAATATAGCTACAATATAACTAATAATTATATTGTAGCTATTTTAGGATTTATTTTTATTTTACAGGCAAATTTCAATTTATTTTAACTAGGCACAATAGCTATTAAATAGTTAACTATTTAATAGCTACCTAGTTAAAATAAAGACAAATTGACCTGTAAAATAAAAACTAACCTAAGTTACAATTACACCTAACACTACACTATCATTAACTAAATTATTCCTATTTAAAACTAAATACTTACCTGTAAAATAAACCCTAAGATAGCTACAATGTAATTAATAATTACATTGTAGTTATTTTAGGATTTATATTTATTTTACAGGCAAGTTTGTATTTATTTTAACTAGGTAGAATAGTTATTAAATAGTTATTAACTATGTAATAACTACCTAGCTAAAAGAAATACAAAATTACCTGTAAAATAAATCCTAACCTAAGTTACAATTAAACCTAAGATTACACTATCATTAAATAAATTAAATTAATTAACTACAAATACCTACAATTAAATACAATTAAATAAACTAACTAAATTACAAAAAATAAAAACAAATAAGTTACAAAAAATAAAAAAATATTACAAGATTTTTAAGCTAATTACAGCTAATCTAAGCCCCCTAATAAAATAACAAAGCCCCCCAAAATAAAAAAAAATGCCCTACCCTATTCTAAATTACAAAAGTTAACAGCTCTATTACCTTACCAGCCCTTAAAAGGGCTTTTTGCTGGGCATGCCCCAAAGTAATCAGCTCTTTTGCATGTACAAAAAAATACAACCCCCCCAACATTAAAACCCACCAACCACATACCCCTACTCTAACCCACCCAAACCCCCCTTAAAAAAACGAACACTAACCCCCTGAAGATCATCCTACCTTTAGCCGTCTTCAGCCAGCCGACCACCGATGGAACAGAAGAGTACATCCGCAGCGGCCGAAGTCATCATCCAAGGGGTGCTGAAGAGGTCTTCCATCCGATAGAAGTCTTCATCCATGTGGCGTCTTCAATCTTCATCCATCCGGAGAGGAGCCTTCTTCAAACGAGCCGACGTGGAGCCATCCTCTTCCAATGACGCCTACCCGACGAATGGATATTCCTTTAAGTGACGTCATCCAAGATGGCGTCCCTCAAATTCCGATTGGCTAATAGGATTCTATCATCCAATCGGAATTAAGGTAGGAAAAATCTGATTGGCTGATCCAATCAGCCAATCAGATTGAGCTTGCATTCTATTGGCTGATCGGAACAGCCAATAGAATGAGAGCTCAATCTGATTGGCTGATTGGATCAGCTAATCGGATTGAACTTGAATCTGATTGGCTGATTGCATCAGCCAATCAGATTTTTCCTACCTTAATTCCGATTGGCTGATAGAATCCTATCAGCCAATCGGAATTTGAGGGACGCCATCCTGGATGACGTCACTTAAAGGAATAGGCGTAGTTGGAAGAGGATAGATTTATTTGATTAATATTTAAGTTAGGGGGGGTGTTAGGGTTAGTGTTAGACTTAGGTTTAGGGGTTTTAATAATTTTATTATAGGTTGCGGCGGTTTAGGGGGGGCAGGAGAGGGGTTAATAATTTTATTATAGGTGGCGACGGTGTAGGGGGGCAGATTAGGGGTTAATAAGTTTAATATAGGTGGCGGCGGGGTCCGGGTGCGGCGGTTTAGGGGTTAAACAATTTATTTAGTTGCGGCGGTGTACGGGATCGGCAGGATAGGGGTGAATACATTTATTATAGGTGGCGACAGTATAGTGGGGGCAGCATAGGGGTTAATAGGTATTATGTAGGTGGCGGCGGGGTCCGGGAGTGGCGGTTTAGGGGTTAATACATTTATTATAGTTGCGGCGGGGTCCAGGAGCGGTGGTTTAGGGGTTAATACATTTATTATAGTTGCTGCGGGGTCTGGGAGTGGCGGTTTAGGGGTTAATCCATTTATTATAGTTGCGGCGGGGTCTAGGAGCGGCGGTTTAGGGGGTAATAACTTTATTTAGTTGCGGGGGGCTCCGGGGGCGCCGGTATAGGGGGCAGAACAGTATAGTATAGTGTGAGTGCTTAGTGACAGGGGTATTAATAAAGCTGTAGAAAAGCCGAAGAACAGCGAGATCATAGTGTGATAACTATCACAGTCCGCTGCTCATCGCCCCGTACTTGGTGCGCAGCTTTTGGACAGCTTTTTTAATAACTTTGGCGAGCGTATACAGGTTCGCGGCGGCGATGTGAGGTGATACGAGGGCATATTGGGGCCGGCGATGGCAGGTACGTATGGAGCTTGATAACTAGAGGCCCTAATGTAAAGATGCTTGAAAATATGCATAAAAAAACATGAAAAACATTAAAATAAAGTATGTTGACACCCATACTATTCACTGAGTTCAGGTGTTTCAGCTATACTCATTGCTAACAAGTGCATAAAATCTGACACATAACCATGGAAACTCCATAGACAAATACTGGCAGTACAATTTGATGTACTGAAGAGCTCAGTGAGCATAAATGTGGCACTGTTATAAGATGCCAAATACAGACTTCTTGAGTGATGAATCATGCTTTGTTATTTCTCATTCTGGTGGAAGAATCTGGGGTTGGCAGATGCCAGAATAACACTACCTATCATAATGCATAGTGCTACTGCAAAGTTTGGTGCAGGACGAATAATAGTCTGAGGGCATTTTTAAGGATTTGGGTTAGGTCATTTCAGTGCTATAGGACACAAAGTTACTTTGGAAAATTGGGTGCTTCCAGCTTTGCCCCTGTGCACAAAGCAAGACCCAAGAAGACATGGCATTGTGAGTTTGGTGATGAGGAACAGAGCCCTGGCCTCAGCTTCTTTGAATACCTTTGATTTTTATTGGAAAGCCAATTGCAGGTCAGACCTTCTCAGGAAGGACTGAAAAGTGTATATGGATGCATCAGTTTAGTCCACCAGTGGCGTAGCCCTCAATCACTAGCTGACATTTTTCAATGCTACCCCATAGACGTCTGTTATGTAAATGATTTAGGGACATACAGATATTAGAAAACCCTATACTTTTGTTCATAAAAAGTATTACTTTCATCTTTTAATATAGGAACAAAAATGTAAGCGCTATTGATTTACCTTGAGCAATGTTAGTGTATAATGCTATTTTTTTTTGCTCCACTTGTAATCTAGCCCTTTAAAGGCAAAGTCTAGTTGAATACTTGAACAAATAAAAATCGATGATAAAAAAGATATATTTCAGGATCCTTAAAGGGAACTTAACGATTCTTTGCTCTTAAGTAAAATTGTGCTTGTACCACTCTCCCTAGAGAGGCTAGAAAGCAAATTCTGTAACTTAGATTTTCTTCAAAAAGTTGTAAATTAATTTTAGACAATCTGTAGCCTTTTTTAAGAAACTCTAGGTTACAGAAATTGCTTTCTGGCTTCTCTAGGGTGTGTGGGACAAGCAACATTTTTACACAAATGCAAATAGCACTTTAATATCCCATTAACATTTTTTCACAAACCTTCATGGACCAAAGCAATAGTAAAACAATCAAAAACATAAAGAAAACCCAGCGAGCCTCAGATTAAGGTTAGTAGTCCTTTATTCCTCCTTCATAGGTGCTACAATATCAAGTAGTAAAAACTGCACACAGGCAGTGCTGTCAGCTTGGCATCTGACGTGTTTCGGCTAGTATGCCTTAATCGTAGATGCCCAATTAGTGACCATTCAATCCTTATATAGTCACTGTAATTAAAACAATGCAAAAACACTGTGGCTAATTACTAGAAACAGACCTTTATGATTAAATCTTATCTGGGCATGTGGTGGAGAAACACAATAATCTGTTATTAGATGGGGACATATTGCTCAGGAAAGTAAAATAGAATAACTTGTGATATACTCTTGTTTTCCTATTGTATTAAACCCTAAATATTTCAGTAGATATGAGTGATTAGAAAAATATTTATATAAGTTTGTATAATTCCTCAAGGCTGATATTATTTCTTTTAGAACATCCTAAGCTTATTTATTTACCCCAATTAAACAATGATATTAAAACTGAAATGGGTATAAGGAAAAATGTGTCTTAAATAATTTTAAAAAGACATAAAGAGTTAAACCCTTTTCCAAAAATTGATTATGTCCCCACTAATATTGAAGCCTTGTGGTCTTCTGGTTCTTAGTAAAAATATCCAAAAGGCTTCCCTGTGAAACATTTTCACTGTTTTATCTCCATCCCTGGGACCTACTTGTATATGTTCAATTACACACCAATTAAAAGTGGTAACCTTTTTGTCATGCACTTGTATTAAGTGTCGCACAAGATCTGAACAATCCATTTCTTGCTCAATATTATTAAGGTGTTCCCTTATGCGTGAGCGCACCTCCCTTGAGGTGCACCCCACATACTGTAATTTACATTGGGAGCATTCTGCAAGATAGATCACATATTTTGTGCGACAGTTTGTACACTCACTCAAATCAAAAACTTTTTGGGTTACATATGATTGAAAGTGTTTAGTGGGTCTCATATGATTGCAAGCTATACATTGTGAGAAGTGACATCTATAATGTCCTTTAGAGGTGAGCCAATTTCTTGTTTTTTTACTCTTATTTTGTATTATGGATGGAGATAATATATTACCTAATGTTGTACCCCTCTTAGGAATAAAACTACATCCCCTTGACACGTAGTCTTTAAGACTGTCTTCTCCTGTCACAATTGATAAATGTCTTTTCACAATGTTACATATTTCTTCAAACTGTGGGCTGTAAGTTGTAACAAAACAGGGTCTGTCTTCCTGGGATCTAAGTTTACACTTAGTGTTAGAACCTTGTAGGAGTGTGTCCCTGTCTAGTCTCTTAACTTCAAGGAAAGCCCGGTTCACTGTCTTACTCGAATACCCTCTCTCTAATAATTGGTCCCTCAGTTTGTCTGCCTCATCTATAAAGTCTGACTCAAAAGTGCAGTTGCGCTTGAGTCTGATAAACTGGCCTTTGGCTACGCCAAAGCCAGTATGTTTTGGATGTGAAGACTTAGCGTGGAGGATAGTATTAGAAGATATGGGCTTTCTATACAGACTAGTGGCTACTTTGCCTGTAGAAACTGATCCTTTGAGGATTACATCCAAATATGGTATCTCTACTAATTCTGATTCAGCGGTAAATTTAAGATTGACCTGATTGTCATTAAGATATTTGATAAAATCTGCCTTTTCATCATCACCTCCTGTCCACACAAACAAGAGATCGTCTATAAATCTCTTGTATTTCTTGATTTTGGACCTGAATGGGTTCTGTTCGCCAAAGACGTGGGACCGCTCCCACCAACCCATAAAAATGTTGGCATAGGAGGGGGCAAATTTAGCCCCCATAGCGGTCCCACGTCTCTGCAGGTAGAAGTCATCCCCAAACTTAAAGTAGTTGTGTTCTAGAAGGAACTTGATGACCCTTAGTCAAACAAGGCAACTAATTACATTTATATTGATGATTCCTTCTTAATATTTTTAACCCCTTGCAATAAACTGATGTACCGTCTATGTTACCCAGTACTTTGCCCAACACACTGTGTGGATGTAGTACCTAAGTCCAAAGCTCTGACACTTTGAACTGTCAAGTGTGACTGTAATTCCTACACTAATGCAAATATTACCCTTAACAGCTAACTAATTAACCCAATCGCTACTGGGATTTTCATAAGTGCAGTATATAGCTGTAATTTGTTATGTTATGTGAATGCAGTAACTGTGTAAATAATTTCATTGAGAAGTTAAAGCTAACATTTTCTTTTTTATATGATCTTATTTGGTGGCTAAATTGTAACATAATATACCAAAATTGTCCTAAATCAATACCTTGGGTTGTCTACTTTAGAAATGTATAGACTTTTGGGAGTCAATTTTGAGAATTAGGGCAGTTCTGTTATACCAAATGAAAAAAATTGCAGATATCAACCTTGAAATGATCGTAAATTATAAAAATATATACATTTTAGGGCTTAGCTGAATCAATTGGTGCCAATAAAAACATTTTTAGATTTTTTCCGACAGATAAAATTCTAGATGTTTTTAGGAAATGTAATAATTATTTTGTTCTATTTATTTATTTATTTATTTTAAATAATTTCTTAATTCTGAATAAATAGCTAGTTGAAACTGTTATCCACTGAAGGGATTAAAGGCTTACCATGTCACTCCCAGGAAGAAGGGGGAAAATAACCCATAACTCTTATAACTTTAAGTAATAACTTAACGGACCCCAAAGGGCCAACCCTTAATGAAGACAGATACTTAGCTTTGGGAAAAATTAGACCTATTTGTCCCCTTTATTAAAATATAACTTAGTAAATAAATAAATAACCAACAGACTATAAATGGATGGCGGCAAATGAGAACCTAAGACCAAATCCAGACAACAGCAGGTAACCCTGCTCAGGTGGAGATGCTACTAGGGGTGTTCCGAGTTCTCCTGGCTGCCCCCCGGGAGTAGTGAGGGCACAGATCGCCGTCCAATGGATGAAAAATTGGCTCAAGATACACACTCTTGAGGCTGCCTTGCGAGCACCTAGAAAAACAAAACAAAATTAACTTAAAGGGATAGTAAACTCAAAAAATGTTTTAATATTTTTTACAACTTCATTAAATATTATACATATTTGTAATAATTACCTATTAAAAGTTTCATGTCCTTTTCTTGATATTGCTCATCAAAAATCCTTATTTCACCAAACCCATTTTTTGCTCATTATGTGGGACCTCTAACGATGTTCTACCTAGGTAGAAACATAATGGTGGCCCGCATGCGCATTTACTGTCTATGTTGAGTTACGCATGCGCATCTTGGTCCCTCTCTGTCTTATCTTGCGGCGCGTCACCAAATGCAAGGCGGACATTTGGCATGTGACGTAGTCATCGGTGGGCGTGGTGCACCAGATCGATGATGATTCACAGTGCTAGCCCGGATCCCTCCGCATTAGCGCTTGCGCTCCTTCTAGGTAATTTCACTGTTATTTATTGCTACTGCGTAAGGTGTATGCTTTGGGGTAAAGCCGCCCAGAAAGATTTAAAATTTTGCAGCGTTCAGTCTTCTGGGGCCACCCACTCTAGCTACATCATGATAGGGGACATTTCATTCAATGAAGAAAGTAATATTTGTCAGCGCCTGTCTATGTTGTGGAGTTAGCTAAATCAAGGCTGATTATTACTTCAGTGCCTTTATATTGTGGTGACAGAATAAAAACATTAGTGTGTGGTGAGTAATCCTTATTTTGATACATCAATCAGTTAGCCAGTCTTGCCTCCCACAAATTAGCCCCACTATTATGAATATTAAAATGAATTGGGCGGAACCGCTTCGCTATTGGATGGGGCAAGGGAATTCATTTTACATAAACCCTGCCTATTTTATGGGAGGTCGTTGAAGCTCATTTTATACAAATTTGAAAGTTAAATTAAATATATTTAGAAGCTTTGTTCCAGCAAAAAAGTAGGTTGATTTTATATAATATATTTATATAATTATAATAATGTCTTTTATTTTCGCTACATTTTGCAAAGATTTCTAACCCTTTAACATAGTAACAGAGTTTAAGCAAACAAACAACCCCGGGCCCAAGAGAACACAATTTTACCAGGCCAACTGATTGCATACCTATAGTGGGCGAACATATAGCTTATACTGATTGGAGGGCAAATTTTTGGATAGTATGTTGCATAGTCCCTTGAAGAGCAGCATTAGTGGCCACTAATCCTAAGAGAATGGGGCAATATTTTAGAAGGGTCCAGGCCAGACATCTCTACAGCTTGCGCTAAAATCCTCCGGAATTGATAGGCAGAGAGAGCAGCGCCATTCTCATGCACAAGAGACTGCCCACCCCCCGATGGCCTGTGCTGTAAATATGTTGATAGCGTAGCTAAAGGGCAGCAAGAATCCCCTTGGGCTGGAAAAGTGAGCCATGCACCTCTAGACTCCTGATCATTTTTTGATCTCGGAATAAAGAACAATATTGAAGAGAGATTAATCCTGACATGATCTAACTGCACTCCCTTGTTTAAATGTTTTTTTTGGAAGGGCATATTAATTCTGTTATTCGTAAGGCCTCCACAAATGCCAAAACAAAGGCTGCCTTGAAAAGCAAAACATCATAAGATGTCCTACAAATATTGGGTAAAACCGCCACCAGCCTCTCAAGCTGGTCCCGCATAATGGGCTCCCTACTATCACTCTTTTTGAACTGGAAGCGACCCCAAACTTTAAGCGCCTGCCTAACAAAAAAGAACCCTGTGGGATCTTTGGTTCCAAGAAGTTTAAGGAAAAATAACACAGCCGTCAGGTGGGACTGGACTGCACCCTTGCGCAAACCTGCCTCTTGCATACACACTAACCATTTACACAACATAACCTGGAAACTAGCAGACTAATCCGCCCCACGAGCACTGGAAAATTGGTCCCACTCTTTCGAGTTCACCATGTTGTTGGTGCGAGGGATGAGCGGATTAAGGGAATTAAGGAGAGCCAGGATCCGCCAGCTGCCAAAGAAATCTGGGACAGGTTAGCCCATCTTTGGCTGCCTGTGGCGCTAATTTCCTAAAAGTCACCCAATCAAACCTGGACAGGGCATCTGCTAGCACATTGTTAACCCCGGGATATGTCTAGCCTGAAAATGAATATATAGCTGATGACATCTTAAAACCAAATGACGCAACAGCCGTATCATGGTCACAGAAGATGCAGAAAGCCTGTTAATAAAATGTACAACACTGAGGTTGTCCGTCAGAAAAAACACTTACTTATTCTGGAACCTCTGTCCCTAAATCTCGACTGCAACGACAATGGGAAATAATTTGAGTGAGGTTCCTAGTAAGGCCAGATGAACTCCATGTGCATGGCCAAGGCCCCGCGCACCATTCCCCTTGAAAATAAGCACCATAGCCTGCCGTGTCAGTAAACAAATGCAGGATCTGGCTAGATACTGGGTTAGAACGCCACACGCTGACCACATTAAATTGTATCAATAATGCTTCCCAAACCTTCAAGTCCTCTACCATGTCTCTAGAAACTATTATTCTATCAGATACCATAGGGATGCCCTTTATGCCCTTAAGATGTCTTTCTAGTCTCCCATTGAACACCCTACCCATGGGGATCACTCTGTAAGTGAAATTTAGCAAGCCGAGGAGAGATTGAAGGTCCTCAAAGATAAATATTTTTTTGGAAACAGCCGCATGAACTGACTCCAACATATTCTGTATCTTGTCTAGGGGCAGCCTACATACCATCTCTATGGTGTCAATTTCAATGCCAAGGAAGGTCAATTTCGTACACGGACCCTTTGTTTTGTCCTTAGCTAGAGGAACCCGGAGCTGGGACATGAGGCCTCTCATATCCGTCATGAGTTGACTACACCTCTCTGTATACTTGTCCCCCACCAGGATAAAATCGTCTAGGTAGTGTGCTATTAGATCCGCTCCTACCAGTTTAGCCACTGCCCAATGTAAGAAGGGGCTAAAACTTTCAAACAACGAGCAAGAGATAGCACAACCCATAGGTAAATATTGGTCTATATAGTAACTACCCTCAAATTTACAACCCATAAGAGGGAAGGATCTAGCATGCAAATGCAGTAGACTAAAGGCTGACTCGATATCCAGTTTTGCTAACAAAGCACCTCAACCCGCCCCACGAACCAAGTCAAGCACCTTATCGAATGGCTGGTAATGAACTGAGCTAAGCTCAGGGTCGATAGCATCATTGACCAATCTCCCTTTGTGGTAGGAGAGGTGCTGATTAAGATTAAACTTATCTGGTTCCTTCTTTGGAACCACTCTCAGAGGAGAAATGACCAAATCAGGAAAGGGCGGTACCAGAAAGGGACCCACTACCCTCCCCAAAGAAAGTTCCCTCGCTAGCTTCTCCCTTACAGCTTATGGATGTTGATAAGCTGATTTAAGATTATGATGTGTGTGTAAACCCAGGACAAATTTGGGTACAGGGATTACAAATCCATCTTTAAATCCCTCCAAGAGCAGTCCTGCTGCCTGACGGTCTGGATATGTACGTAACCACAGCTCAAAGGCATCCATCCTAACAGGGGTGGGCGCTCTTAGCCGCAGAGAGGGAACGGGCTGCTGTTTGATCACTATTGGAGTCCTTCTTCTTGGAGCAGTCTGCCCCTGAATGGAAGGCCCTGCAAAATTTGAGTACATGCCCATAAAGACAGGTGCCACCTTTGTCACACCTTTTCTCCTGAAAGGCCCAAAACTCCCTGCACCTAAATCTATTTCTATTTAGAAAATGAGACCTTGCACTTCTACCAGTTGCTGGGGGTGAAGGAGATCTCTCTGGACTCAAATGGGAACACAAGTGCATCTCCTGTGACCCAAAGGTTAATAAAGGATTTCCGGCCATTTTCTCCTAAACTCTGAGTCATATTCTCTCCATACCCCCTCCTTATGGTGCTGATAAATCCAATGGATGGTATCAGTGTTTTTCAGTAACGCTTGGCCCTGATCTGGGTATTTTTCCATGTAACACGATGATAGTATTCTAAAATATTTTAGCCACTCATCAAAGGTTTCTGGTATTTTAATTTTTTTAGGACCTGTCCCATCAGGACCTGTCCCTTCTGTCTATGGGCCTCTTTGGAGAGTTCAAAAATATTTACATAGCGACCCTCCTGAATCCTTCTCACTATCTTTTGCTTCAAATGACCATGAAGTGAAAAAATTGGGCAAGGTAAAGTGTCACCCGCTAGAGCTGCCATACAACTGAGCACTTCTGTGGCTTACTGCGATTGTACAGGAAGTAAAGGAGGCACTACCTCTGCCCTCTGATCCTTAGATAGTTGCCCTGACTTCATTTGTTTAAGCATCTTATATATATGCTTCTGTCCTTTGGATTTTAGACCTAGGGATGTGTCACTATCTAAGTCTGAGTCTGTGGTGGAAGAGTCAGATAAAGCTTCTCTGTGCTGTTTTGAAGTAATGGACTTACCATTCCCAGCAGCGGATGTTGAGGGTACTTCGGCTGACATCGCTTCCACTACAGGTGGGGGGTGTGAAGCCGTGGGGATTGGAATTGTGCCTCCTGTATTCATGGTTGCAGCTCCGACAAAAGAAGTTGTTGAAACTGGCACCAAGGTTAACGAGTGGGTCCCTGCGCTTTCTGCGGCTACCACTGGTGATGTGTTGGCAGAGGGAATGTGCTTTCCTGAGAGCACCTCCTGCAAAATAGAGAGAAATTTGCAAGCACTTTTCCCAGAAGCCAGAGGAAACCCAGGGGTTGCCTGGGAAGCACTATCTGTCACTTGCCCACATACATTTCCCCCCACATTCACCAGAAGACGGTCATCCAGCTGTCTTGATCCAATTGGACCCGTTAATGAATGTAGAGCTCGCTAGGTTGAATATACTAAGTTAGATTGAATTGTAGTTCTGTTGCATGTATTTACTAAATCATTAAATAAGTATGCATTATAGTTCTGTTACATGTATTTACAAACTGTCTAAATCATATGTCCTACTTAATTTTTAATTTATACCACACCAATTAAATACTGAGCTATTAGGCACTAGTAAAGCTAGAGCGCTCTTTATGCCATCAGTATGGGATAGTATTAGAGATCAGCGGAGTATTTATATGTGGATGTGTTTGATGTAGTAGGACATATGATTTAGATAGTTTGTAAATACATGTAACAAAACTATAATTGATACTTATTTAATGATTTAGTAAATACATGCAACAGAACTACAATTCAATCTAACTTAGTGAATTCAACCTAGCGAGCTCTACGTTAATTAACGGGTCCAATTGGATAAGACAAGTAAAGGGGTTTAGCTGTTATTTTTAACCATCACACTGTTCACTTTTAACTCAGGTATAGAGTAAGGCAATAAGCTAAAATGCATCTACCTGTTATTCCACAGCTCCCGAATCCTCTGTATTTAACCCCGGGGGTTTTATCCCCTCCACATTGTGTGTTAAATATCTTTTCACTCGTTTAAGAGCTACAGCGCTACTTTTGTATACCACAAAATACCGGTCTGTGCTCCTCTACTTGTTTTCATTCACATTACATTGGCCACCGAGTGAGCACAGGTATATGGTGTATGCGTGACTGCAGGGTGATCACTATTTATTGGTCAGCAGCAGGAAGGAAAACTAGCTTCACCACCATTGGAGGCGGCCTTACCGGCACCACCCGTATCAGAAAGTAGGACCATGCAGTACAGGAACTGCAGAGGAAGAGCACACTTTACATGCCACTTCGGGAGAACGCTCCAGGGTCCAGGAAGGATCGGCAGGTATGTGCCTGAATGTATACAGTGTCCTGAGATGCTACATCATTATATGCCTCTAGGGCACATGTTTTGAAGCAGTTTCGCCTCACCTTACCCCGTGAGAGCAAGGGGATTCTTCATGGGCATACATTTCCTGCACTGTTGTATGAGCCTCATTAAATGTCATATATGGAGTTTGTCTCTACTCGTCCCTTTTAGTACCACCGAGGGTTGGCATTACTTAGGGATCGCTTCTATACATTTTCTCTCATGGCATCATCTATGGTTACCCACCCATAACTATTCTCCCCCTCCTTGTTTTGCTTGTTCATTTGCTAGAGACTCAGCTGAAGTATGTTGCAGATGCCATACTAACATGCTGAGTTTCGTCAGCTAGCAGCCAGCTCTGAAGGCTTGTATAGTAGCCCTGCAGTGTCTGAGTGGAGAAGTAAGCCACGGTTAAGCAAAAGGGTGCCACACTAAATTGCGGATGAAGATGTTGGTTGCAGTATTCCCTGTCTACATCTTACAAGCTAGACTTGTCTTGGTCTGAAGTCTGCAATCTGGAGTTTTTCCAAGCATCCGTTGACAGACACCCAGCTGGAGAGTGATCTGTAGCGGGGCACCTAGGGCCGAGGCGGATTCAGCCACAGTGTGGACACTCAAGGCAGACATTTATTACAAACACATATCCTTTTTAGTTTTTTACGCACTTATTCTTGAGCACATGGAAATGTTTCTTTCCAGTAGTAATACCACTTCACAGACAATGCCTGCTAAATTAAAAGATAGGAAACACCGGTTATCTGATGCTTTAAGTGAGACTCAAAATGAAGGGGCAATCACGAAAGCAGATATACAATTAATGGTGAATCAACTGTCAGATATTTTTCTACCTCAATTTGAATCTCTTAAAACTCAAATGTCTAGTTTGCCTGCAGAAGTCAAGCACTTGGCCAGTAGACAGCTGGAGTCTGACTGTGAGAGCTAGTGTACAAAGAACACCTCTACACTGCCAACTCCTATAGGAGGCGCTCAAAAAACTAACCAAATGGTTGTATTAATTAACAAACTAGCAGTCTGTATTGACAGAGGACAATGGACAAATCAAAATGTATAAATGGTATTACAACATTCCATTGTATCCAAAAGAGAAAGTACAAGAACATATAGTCCTCACAAATATTAACAGTCTTTTTGGCTCTGTCCAGATCTAAATGGAAATCCTCAGGGGGCAGAGGATGATACAGGCAGCACTCTAACTTCACCACAAATGATGGTAGGACTCTGCCGCAAAATAATAATAGAGAGAGAGGCGCCACATGTGTAGATCAATCTTGACAATGAATATCAGGTGATAAGTAGATACAGGGTACTGTTGGGCAATAAGGAGATACAGGGTATTGTTATATACCTTTTTATTAAATTTATTTTTATAATATCACTCCTGGCATATGGTGTGTTTGATACTTCTATAAGCTACCTAAGGGCTATATTGCCCTATTCTCAACCATTCACAGTTGACCTGTGGTTCCAGTGTTCCTGCTCCTGGTGGTTACAAGATTCTGCCTGAATCCAGCCAGCTCGTCTGCTGATAAAAACCAGCCTGTTCCTACTGGCACAAGGGAGTGCCTTCACACTTGTGAGTACCCTGTATCTCCTTATCACCTCATATTCATTGTCAAGATTGATCTACACATGTGGCGCCTCTCTGTCTTTTATTATTTTGCTGCAGAATTCGGCAGTAGATTAATTGAGGCAGAGGATAGAATATCTGTAATTGAGGACACACTTAACAATCAATCACAGATAGTACTAGCACAAGATTAAAAAAAAACATGCTTTTGAATGCCAGAATAGATGATCTGGAGGACCGCTCTAGACGAAACAAATTAAAAATTATAGGTCTCCCTGAAACAGAGGAATTCAGTGACATATTACATTTTGCTGCATCTACTGTACATTACCCCAAATCTTAGGCATTGAACAACAGAATCTTCCAATAAATGTTGAAAGAGCTAATAGGATAGGTTCTCCTAGGAGCAGTGTCACTGGTAAAAATATTAACAGACCAATTATGGTCAGATTTTTAAACTTTCAAGACAAAATTAACATTCTGCGATTATACAGGAAAACCGAAGAATTGTTAATCGGGCAAAATAGAATTTTGCTCTTTCAAGATTATTCCATTGACACTGCTGCTAGAAGAAAAGAAATGGCCCCATACTGTACTACATTAATTAAAGCGGGATACAGAGCTAAATTATCGTATCCCGCAAAAATTTTGATTGAAGACAAAGACGGTTCAGTTAATTTAAGTAATGTTGAGGAAGCTAAGGACTTTAAAAAAAAAAAAGAGAATACAGTAGCTAACTGTGGGCCATAAGTAGCGTAACCGCAAAGTGATATCTAAAAGAGTTGAATTGCTGCATGTAGCTTAGTTTAGATGGAAGGCGCTGTCAAATTTTTGGTTGATATGGTTTTATATATATATATATATATATATATATATATATATATATATATATATATATATATATATATATATTTTATATATTTATATATATATATATTTTATATATATATATATTTATATATATATATATATATTTTCCTCTCTCCCCCCCTCTCTCTCTCTCCTTTTTTTTCATCTCCTCCCTATTATCTTATAATGCCTATGGGTAATCTCTGATGAGAGAACATATTAGATGCCTCTCATGGAATGTGGGTGGCATCACCTCCCCAAGCAAAAGGAAGCTAATAGTAAGAAAACTAGGCAAATTGAACCCAGATATAGCTTTTATTCAAGAAACTCATTTAAAGTGGGAAGAAGTTGTCAAACTTAAAAGTAAATGGGTTGGGGAGGTAATAGCCACCCCCTGTTCTCGAAGAAAGAAGGGAGTAGCGGTCCAACTAAATAAAAATCTGACATATAATATTATTAAAATGGATCTTGATCTGTCTGAGAGATGGTTGGTGGTGGAATTGCCGGTAAAGGAAGTCAAGCTAGTAGTTTGTAATGCATACGGCCCTAATGAAACGGATGTGAGTTTTTGGAATAGTTTAGTTTATCGTTTGTCTGAATATATTGGACAAAATATAATTTTGGCAGGTGATTTAAATCTGATACCTACTAGTTTAGATAAATTCAGCCCTAATAATTATTTTCACTCTAAACAAAAGGCCAAGATATTTATAGAACTATGCAAGAATCTTAAACTTCATGATATATGGCGCCTGCAACATCCAGACAAGCATTTACGATTGCAAATCTTTTGATTCGCTCTCCAGGATAGACTTCTTTCTGTTATCAAACACACTTGTTAATTTAGAAGCAAAAGCTAATATACATGATATAAGCATTTCTGATTGTGCAATTAGTGGATTAGATATTTGGCTAAGACCAAATTCAAGAGATGGGAGGGCTAATTTTTTCTTCCCTAAATTTTAATTAATAATGAGGATTTTTGTAATTGGCTAATATATAAATGGAGAGATTTCAACTCACTAAATAAAACTTATACGCCTAGATTACGAGTCTTGCGTTAGCCTTAAAAAGCATCGCTGAGGGGTCACAACATTGCTTTTTAACGCCCGCTGGTATTACGAGTCTGGCAGGTACAGGTGTACTGTTCACTTTTTTCCGCGATTTTAGCATACCGCAAATCCCCTTACGTCAATTGCGTATCCTATCTTTTTAATGGGATTTGCCTAATGCCGGTATTACGATCGTTGGAAAAAGTGAGCAGTACACTCTCTACCTCCAAGACTCTGGGCTAACATAAAACTCTTAACTAAAGTGCTAAAAAGTACACTAACACCCATAAACTACCTATTAACCCCTAAACCGAGCCCCACCCCACATCACAAACACTATAATAAAATTATTTAACCCCTAATCTGTCGACCGGACATCGCTGCCACTGTAATAAATATATTAACCCCTAAACCACCGCACTCCCGCCTCTCAAACACTAGTTAAATTTTATTAACCCCTAATCTGCCGTCCCTAACATCGCCGACACCTACCTACATTTATTAACCCCTAATCTGCCGCCCCCAATGTCGCCGCTACTATATTAAATGTATTAACCCCTAAACCTAAGTCTAAACCTAACACTAACCCCCCTAACTTAAATATAATTTAAATACATCTAAATAAATAATTCCTATTTAAAACTAAATACTTACCTGTAAAATAAACCCTAAGATAGCTACAATATAACTAATAGTTACATTGTAGCTATCTCAGGATTTATTTTTATTTTACAGGCAACTTTGTATTTATTTTAACTAGGTACAATAGTTATTAAATAGTTATTAACTATTTAATAACTACCTAGCTAAAATAAGTTCAAATTTACCTGTAAAATAAACCCTAACCTAAGTTACAATTACACCTAACACTTCACTACACTATCATTAAATTAATTACATAAAATACCTACAATTAATTACAGTTAAATTAAATAAACTAAATTACGAAAAACAACAAACACTAAATTACAGAAAAAAAAGAAATTACAGATATTTTAAACTAGTTACACTGTTGGAATAAAGTAAGACTTAAAAAAAAAAAAAAAAAAAAATCATCCATATTGTTTTTAGCTATATTCTCATTAATTGTGTTATTAACCCTTTCATGCCCTGTAGCATTATGGCCCACTTTCGTCAAGCGGCCCGTTTTTAACAATGAATACCCTGCCTAGCGGAGATCTGGCCTCTAGGGTGACCTACCAGGCGGTCTCTGGCTAAGGAGCACTTGCAGTGCTCACCTGCAGAGAACCGCTTTGGACCACCGATCTCCCTTGTGGATTCCTGATAAAGTGGCCCGTGACATAACCGGAAGTGATGAACGGCGTGACTGGAAGGCCTACAGTAACGTGCCCAGCCGGCAGCGCATGTGGCGGTAGTAGGTCGGTAGAGCTGGATGGACGACGGGCAATGTGCGTGCAGTCCTGCCGCGCCCCTGGAGGGGGACAGGTACTCGGTTTAGGGGTATATGTAGGGGGAGCATCCGTCATAGGTGCAGGGACAAGCTGAGCTTGAGTGCCGGGTATGGCCATGTGGGCAAGGTGGTGTGTGGGTCCAGAGGGGTAGACAATTCACTATTTGGAGGGAGATCTGAAGGCCTAGAGGGGGAATAATGACATTCCGGGAGCCATATTAGGAATTTGCTGGCCTGAAGTTATTGCTGCCGCAATAGAATTAAGCAGGGATGCAGCTGCACCTACCACAGAGAAAATTGACAAAATAGACCCTGCTGGATCCTGATACTTGGAGTTTAGTGTTGGGGCAACACTAATTGCCCCTGAAATGTCCATTTCATTAGGAGCCTGCTGGGTCTCAGGAATAACACTGAGGGGACTGGGAAGGGCATTTGAAGGTGGGGGTGAATCTCTGCCATAGCAATGACCCTATTTTAAGAGCAGGAGGGGGATTGTGGGAAGGGGGAGGAGGGGGTGAAAAGGGGTTGCCTGGATATCAATTTGGGATGGTGGAATAAATTCATCAGATTCAATAACACTTATCTGCTGATCCTGTAAACCACAATGAGTTACAGGTATCTTTCCTTCCTTAAATCTCAGAGGTGGGACTGAAGATCGTCTGGAACGCCTCATGATGAAAAGATGGAGACTTGATGATGGAGAGTAGAAATCAACTTGACAGCTTCTTGTTTAGGATCAAAGAGGAACAGGAACTGCAGACACCAGCTTAAGAAAGGTAAGCCACTCCTTGTCCCTGCAACATTTTTGCACCTCACAACACTCCCCTCCATCCTCCCTCTCCATGCCAGCCTTAACCCTTATGACATTGCAAGCCTATCTGGCTCTACACTTACTTTTTATGCCAGGGCCAGTGGTAGTTTATTGTAGGCTAGGTTTTTTTTTATTTTGGGGGGCTTTTTTATTTTGATAGGGATTTTTTATTTTTGATAATGTGGTTTTCTATTTTTAGTAATTCAGTTTTTTATTTTTTGTAACAGCGTTTATTTTTTTTTTTAATTTAGTAATTTTTTTTAATAAGGTTTAATAGTATATTTAATTACTTTGAGTAGGGTTAGTGTTTTTTTTTTTTTACTTTTCAAAAATATTTTTATTTTGTAAAATATGAACATTGTACATATGCATTTGATATTGTTACAGAGTTGTATACATTTACAGCTATAAAGGCTGCACGCACACAGCACGGCTGACATGGAGTTAAAAGAAAAGCAATGCGTACATAGAAATAACATAAAAAATAAACAAAACAAAACACACTGTGCTGCCCAACCCATAAATCTATACATATATCGTATGTATGAATTCAATACCCAACATCTCAGTCTTAGATACATGAAGTGAATCACTATGACCTTTCCCTGTAAAGCCCCAGACCTTCTAAATCCCTTTTACCCTTCCAATGTACCAAACGCTACCCCTCTGCCAATACACTAGATCACCCATTTAAACACTCTGCATGTAGTAATTGCTTTAATGTCAAGTACCAAACTTATCTTTTAAATAATCTTCCCATATTATCTTAATTTCTAGATATCTATCTAACTTGCGCTGTTTGAGATAATGGTATTCCTCCAGTGAGATATAGTGTTTACATTCTTGTACCCATTGAGCTATAGTCGGAACATTGGAGCTTTTCCAATTCTTGGCTATTAATAACTTAATACTATTACTAGCAATATTAAATAATTTGGTCTGCTCTACCGTGAATTTTTTAGGGGCGATATGAAATAGCCAGAGGGCTGGGTCCAGCGGTAAATTCCTATCAAGTAGCTTTGATGTTTCCTTTGTGATTTTTTCCCATACAAGTATTATGTTAGGGCATTGCCACCAAATATGTGCCATATGGCAAACATAGATTTGACATCTCCAGCAAATATCAGGTATTACTGAAAATTTTCTTACTGCGTGATGGGGTAAGATACCACCTGTGTAGTAGCTTCATATTTAATTCAAGGAGTTTACTGGATGTGGCAGATTTCTTAATTGCTGTAAATATCTTAGATGCATTAATATGGGAAAACTGCACTCCTAACTCTTCCCCCATTTATTTATGAAGTGAGGTATTTGGCCTGGTGCATTCTGTTTCAATATTACAAAAATAATGGACAGTGCGTGTCTTGTAGGAGACGTCTTATGACATAAGGATTCAAAGGCTGTCAGAGGTCTCAGCATGTTCCTCTTATGTGGGTGTCCTGATAGATAATTATAGCATTGCATATAAAAGTACCAGTTTCTAAAACAGTTTAAACCTTTTTCAATTAGGGTAGCCCTATCATGTAGCTGGGTTTCATTCCCCAGATGGCATATCATCAACACCCTATCCTGTTGCATGTCGCCCTTTATCATGGATAATTGGCCTGGGGAAAATTCCTTGTTGGAGATAAAAGAGGTAAGTGGTGAGTATGTAGAGGAGATGTTAGGAAACTCCACCAGGATTCTATCCCAAATCAACATAGTCTCCTGAACCGTATGTGTGAGGTAAGTCTGTGTTGGTCCTATAACCGCCGGTGTCAAGCACCGTGTACCCAAGTGTGAGCAACCCGCTATATCATGTTCAAGACGTACCCAAATGTTATGTTTGAAATTGGTGTACCAGTCCACTATTCTCTGTAAATATGTTGCCTTCCAGTATGAAACAAGGTCAGGAACTCTGAGCACCCCATTGTCAATCGTCTGACACATGTCTTTTCTATTTATCCTCGCATGCCGCTTATTCCATATAAATTCCAAAATTTTTATTTGTAGGGATGTAAGATATGTTCGTGGGAGGGCTATGGGTAGTGTCTGTATTATATACAATATCTTTGGGAGTATACTCATTTTGAACACGTTAATCATACCCGTCCAAGTCAGAGGTTTTCTCTGCCAGGAGGACAAGGTGGCTATAACTAATGACTGGAGCAGATCTGTTGTATGTGTTGTATGTCCTCAGCTGGAATGTTAATATTTATTATTTCCAATTTATTTTGATTGATAAGGAAGTTTGAGATTTTCCCAAATTCATCCAACTGGTGTAATAAATTTGGAATGGATTGGATTGGCTTCATCAGGAAGAAGAGCACATCATCCGCATATAGCAGAAGCTTGTGGTGATGTCCCTTAACTTGTACTCCCATGATGTCAGCTATGGATCTTATTTTTAGAGCTAGAATTTCAATTACACAGGCAAATAGGAGCGGTGACAAGGGACATCCCTGCCTGGTTCCGTTGGATATCCCGAAGGGAGCTGACAAGGAGCAATTTACATGAACTCTAGCCATCGGGGATGAATACATAGCAAATACTCTATCAAAAACGACTCGCCCAGATCCATTCTCAAAAGGACCACACGGAGGAAACACCAGCTGACCCGGTTGAACACCTTTTCAGCATCTGTGGACACTATTACAGTGGGGATAGAGCGGTTATTCACGTAATCAATTAAGTCAATTGCCCGTACTGTATTGTCTTTTGCTTCTCTTGTAGGTATAAAGCCCACTTGATCAGTGTGTATTAAATCTGGTAGTAAGGCGTTCAACCGGGTCGCCAGTAGTTTGGCATAAATTTTAACGTCGGTGTTCAACAAAGAGATCGGTCTATAATTCTCGAGCCTTGTGTGATCTTTGCCCTCTTTGGGGATTAGCGAAATATGTGTGGTTAATGAACTACTAAGAAATAGATTGGTACGAGCAATGGAGTTGAACAGGGTTAATAAGTGGGGCGCGAGTATTTTGCTGTATTTCTTATAATAGTAATTGGTAAAGCCATCTGGGCCTGGGGCTTTCTCCAATGGCAGGTCCTTTAAGACCAGGAGGAGTTCTTCCATTTTAAAGGGGGAATTAAGAGCTTCTTCTTGGGCCTGTGTGATAGTGGGTATAGATAACTCTCTAAGGAAATAATCTATTAGGGCTGCAGGAGTTGTGTCCCATTGTAAGGCCTCTGGGAGGTTGTATAGAGATTTGTAATATGTGCGGAATGCTTCAGATATATATCGGAAGTAGAATAGGCTATGTCTTGGCCTGGTCTATTTATAGATAGGATATAGGACCTATTTGTTCTCCTTCTCAGCTTACGTGCTAGTAGTCTACTACACCTATTGTCGCTAACGTAGTGAAGTTGTTGTAGCTTGAGTGCAAGTTGCTTACAGTCTCTATCTAATAATGTATTGACTCTCTCTCTAAGTGTCTGTAGTTCCTTTTTCATAGTTACGTCTGTAGGTAAGACCTTAAGTTTCTCCTCAACTATAGTGATAGCAGTCAATGCGCTCTGAAGTGCAGAGCATTGTTGTTTGTGGTTATGGGACTGCATGCTAATAAGGTCCTCCTAATTGTACTCTTGTGAGCCTCCCAAATAAGTCTAAAGTCAGGTATAGAGGAAATGTTTAAGTTAAAATATTCCTGTAGTCTGGTCTCAATTTTTTCTAGGTAAAGTGGATGATCCAATAAATCATTATTTAATTTCCATACAAACATGGAGTGTGGTGCAGACGGCCACTCAACTGCACAACTCACCATTGAGTGATCCGTCCAGCCTGTAGGGGATATTTTTGATCTAGTTGCCAGGGATAAACAAGATACATCCAGAAATATATAATCAATATTGGAGAAGCAGGAGTGGGGGAAGGAAAAGAACATGTATTGACGGTCTAACATGTGATGTATCCTCCAGACATCATGTATTGCTAAATCTCTAATGTGTTGTTTGACTCTATATAAAACTCTATTTGGTGTCGAGGAATGTCCTGTTGAAGTGTCTAAGGCAGTGTTAAGAGAAACTTTAAGCTCTCCTCCCAGTATCAATAAGCCTCTTTTGGTCTCCAACAAGATGTCGGATAAGCGTTTAAAAAAGTGGTCTTGCTGGACATTGGGGGCGTAGACACAGGCCAGCGTGACCATTGTATTATATAGTTTGCCAACTAATATCAAATACCTACCCTCCCTGTCTTGTGTTAAATTAAATAAAGATGCATAAAATATCTCCCCAAATTTATACTTAAACGTTTTGGGCTCTTTCTTATGTATGAAGTAGGTCTCCTGTATTAAAATGATATCCCCTTTATTATCTTTAAAGTCCTTAAGAGCTATACTCCTCTTACTTGGGGAATTAAGTCCTTTTGCATTGATTGTTATTATATTCAACAGATTGTTATCAGGAGTCATGAGTTATCAGTGTAAGGAAAACAAAAAACGGTCAACACAGGATCCAATATAAATCATAAGAGTACAACACATATACCAGGCATTGTATACAGTATAAATTGTATCAGTGGGTGGTCATTCATGGGTATAAAAGTAAGTAAGCAAGCACAGTGTGTTACAGAAAAAGAAACAACAACAAAAACAACATAGTTAAAGAACAGATAACTATTAGTATAAATGAAAACATTATTGGTGGAAATTAGAAATAGTCCCCCCAACACAACTATTATAAGAAATGAATAAGGGTCGGCCAGGTACTTGGACCCAGATTTCTGCGAGGTTATTTAATGGCCACATTTAAGATTGGGGCATGTGGACCCCTATGCCTAAACCCAATTAGTACAAACCTATATTAAATGAACCATGCAACTCAACAGAACAATGAGTCAATGTGTCCAAACATTTGTATAGGCGTATATATGCCTTCATTGATCTCTATAGCCCGTCCATACTTTAGAATATGCCCCTAGATGGGGCGTTCTCCTCTTATCGGAGAGCAACCATTGGTACCTAATCCCACAGGCAATAAGCAAAAACAGGTAAACAATTTGACAGTAAGTGTCTATATTGATCTCACCCAACCATGGAAACTGGAAGCAGGTTAAGTCTCACATCTTTATCTCATGATTTCAGGCTGTTCCTCCTTTTCTTATGCACCACTTTGTGCCATTGTGTCCCTGCTGTGAGTTGCAACTTTTATGCCACATCCTCAGGTGAGCTCTCAAGTGGTTGAGGTGGTTGTAATGACAGACCCAGTCCTTTGGAGAAGGATTTCAGGTCCTGTGGCCCTCTATAGGTGTGAGTGTGCCCTTCGTTAACCACCGCTAGGCTGAATTTGAACCCCAAGCGATATTTAATGTTCTTCTCTTGGAGCACAGTGGTGATGAACCGGACATCTCTTCTGCGTTGTAGGGTGCTTGAGCACAGATCTGGGTAGATTTGCAGTGAATGGTCCAGATAGGATATCTTTCTTATTTGTCTCGCTTTGGACCAGATTTCTTCTCTCTCTGTAAATCTCAGAAATTTAAGAATTACATCTCTGGGGGGAGCGCCTGTAGGTGGAGGTGGCCGCAGAGCGCAGTGCACCCTCTCCAGTTCCATATCTGGTATATCTGTCGCCCCCAAGAGTTGTTGAAACAAATTCTGTAGATATTCCCTGAGATCAGAGCTCTTTATTGTTTCCAAGATGCCCATATGAGGAGTCATAACGATTGGCTAAGGAGAGGGTTGTTGGCACCAATCGGGTTGCTGTTATGTAGACACACAGTTTCTTAGGACTTGATCAGAATGCATGTCGAAGTGACTGAGATATCCTGAGTATAACGTATCTATACTTCGACTGTGCGTAAATTGAAAATCCATATCCTTATAGTGTGATCACGCACAGGTCCTTTTCATCTTTCATGTGTGGTGTCAATACTGTTGTGTTGACTTTTTGTGCATATCATCTGTGCTTAGCCCGATTGCAGGCAAGGATATCATATATTAGCAGAGTTTAAAGCAATGCTAGCTTTAATTGTACATATGTTGAGAATCCATATTCTCATAGTGCGATCACGCATAGGCCATTTTCATAATTTGTGTGTGGTGTCAATACCGTGGTGTAGACTGTTTGTGCACATCATCTGTGCTTAGCCCGATCATGGGCATAGCTACCATATGATTGCAAAGTATAGGGCGTCACTAGCCTAGTGACGCCCTGGATGCAGGAGGATTAGTCCTGATTAGATACTTATTCTCTTGTCAAGAACCGACAAAAAACATATTCAAGTGAGAGGGATACCCTGAATATATCGTATTTGTACTTTTTACTTATATGTATACTGAAAGTATATTCTTGTTTAGTTAATTCTCAGACACCTAGATTTAGAGTTTTGTCAGTAAAAACCCGCATAGCTAACTCAGCTTTTTTTCCTACCACTGCTTCCAAACAAAGCTGGTATTGAGAGTTGTCTGAGGGCCTGCGTTAGGCTCAAAAAAGGGTGCGTTGAGCCGAATTTACCGCCACTTCAAACCTCAATACCAGCGTTGCTTAAGGTAGCGGTAAGCTGGCAAAACGTGCTTGTGCACGATTCTCCCATAGGAAACAATGGGGCAGTTTGGGCTGAAAAAAAACATAACACCTGCAAAAAAGCAGGCTCCCAACGCAGCTCCATTGTTTCCTATGGGGAAACAGTTTCTAAGTCTGCACCTAACACCCTAACATGAACCCCGAGTCTAAACACCCCTAACCTTACACTTATTAACTCATAATCTGCCACCACCGCTATCGCTCACACCTGCATTATATTATTAACCCCTAATCTGCCGCTCTGGACACCGCCGCCACCTACATTATACCTATGTACCCCTAATCTGCTGCCCCTAACATCGCCGACACCTACATTATATTTATTAACCCCTAATCTGCCCCTCCAACGTCGCCGCTACTTTACCTACACTTATTAATCCCTAATCTGCCGACCGGACCTCGCCGCTACTCTAATAAAGTTATTAACCCCTAAACCGCCACACTCCCGCCCCGCAAACCCTATAATAAATAGTATTAACCCCTAATCTGCCCCCCCAAAGTCGCCGCCACCTAACTTCAAGTATTAACCCCTAATCTGCCGACCGGACCTCGCCGCTACTCTAATAAATTTATTAACCCCTAAAGCTAAGTCTAACCATAACCCTAACACCCCCCAAAATTAAATATAATTTTAATCTAACAAAATAAATTAAATCTTATTAACTAAAGTATTCCTATTTAAAACTAAATACTTACATACAAAATAAACCCTAATATAGCTACAATATAACGAATAATTATATTGTAGCTATTTTAGTATTTATATTTATGTTACAGGCAACTTTGTATTTATTTTAACTAGGTACAATAGCTATTAAATAGTTATTAACTATTTAATAGTTACCTAGTTAAAATAATTACAAAATTACCTGTAAAATAAATCCTAACCAAAGCTACAATTAAACCTAACACTACACTATCAATAAATTAATTAAATAAATTACCTACAATTACATACAATTAAATAAACTAAACTAAATTACAAAAAAAAAAAAACACTAAATTACAAAAAATAAAAAAAGATTACAAGAATATTAGGCTAATTACACCTACTCTAAGCCCCCTAATAAAATAAAAAAGCCCCCCAAAATAATAAAGGTCCCTACCCTATTCTAAATTAAAAAGTAACCAGCTCTTTTACTAGCCCTTAAAAGGGCTTTTTGTGGGGCATGCCCCAAAGTAATCAGCTCTTTTGCCTGTTAAAAAAAATACAACCCCCCAACATTAAAACCCACCACCCACATACCCCTACTCTAACCCAAACCCCCCTTAAATAAACCTAACACTACCCCCCTGCAGATCCCCCTACCTTGAGTCGTTTTCACCCAGCCAGGCTGAAGTCTTCATCCGATGGGGCAGAAGAGGACATCCAGACCTGCAGAAGTCTTCATCCTATCCGGGCAGAAGAGGACATCCGGACCGGCAGACATCTTCATCCAAGCGGCATCTTCTATCTTCATCCATCCGGAGCGGAGCCATCTTCTTCCAGTCGAAGCGGATCCATTCTCTTCAACTGACGCCTACTTGCCGAATGAAGGTTCCTTTAAATGACGTCATCCAAGATGGCGTCCCTCGAATTCTGATTGGCTGATAGGATTCTATTAGCCAATTGGAATTAAGGTAGGAAAAATCTGATTGGCTGATTGAATCAGCCAATCAGATTCAAGTTCAATCCGATTGGCTGATCCAATCAGCCAATCAGATTGAGCTTGCATTCTATTGGCTGATCGGAACAGCCAATAGAATGCAAGGTCAATCTGATTGGCAGATTTAATCAGCCAATCAGATTTTTCCTACCTTAATTCCGATTGGCTGATAGAATCCTATCAGCCAATCGGATTGTCCTCTTCTGCCCCATCGGATGAAGACTTCGGCCCAGCTGGGTGAAGACGACTCAAGGTAGGGAGATCTTCAGGGGGGTAGTGTTAGGTTTATTTAAGGGGGGTTTGGGTTAGAGTAGGGGTATGTGGGTGGTGGGTTTTAATGTTGGGGGGGTTGTATTTTTTTTTTAAAGGCAAAAGAGCTGATTACTTTGGGGCATGCCCCGCAAAAAGCCCTTTTAAGGGCTGGTAAAAGAGCTGGTTACTTTTTAATTTAGAATAGGGTAAGGACCTTTATTATTTTGGGGGGCTTTTTTATTTTATTAGGGGGCTTAGAGTAGGTGTAATTAGCCTAATATTCTTGTATTTTTTTTTTTTGTAATTTAGTTTATTTAATTGTATGTAATTGTAGGTAATTTATTTAATTAATTTATTGATAGTGTAGTGTTAGGTTTAATTCTAACTTAGGTTAGGATTTATTTTACAGGTAATTTTGAAATTATTTTAACTAGGTAGCTATTAAATAGTTAATAACTATTTAATAGCTATTGTACCTAGTTAAAATAAATACAAAGTTGCCTGTAAAATAAATATAAATACTAAAATAGCTACAATATAATTATTTGTTATATTGTAGCTATATAAGGGTTTATTTTACAGATAAGTATTTAGTTTTAAATAGGAATACTTTATTTAATAAGATTTAATTTATTTAGTTAGATTAAAATTATATTTAACTGAGGGGGTGTTAGGGTTAGGGTTAGACTTAGCTTTAGAGGTTAATACATTTATTAGAGTAGCGGCGAGGTCCGGTCGGCAGATTAGGGGTTAATACTTGAAGTTAGGTGGCGGCGACGTTGGGGGGGCAGATTAGGGGTTAATACTATTTATTATAGGGTTTGCGAGGCGGGAGTGTGGCGGTTTAGGAGTTAATAACTTTATTAGAGTAGCGGCGAGGTCCGGTCGGCAGATTAGGGGTTAATAAGTGTAGGTAAGGTAGCGGCGACGTGGGGGGGGGCAGATTAGGGGTTAATAAATATTATGTAGGTGTCGTCGATGTTAGGGGCAGCAGATTAGGGGTTCATAGGGATAATGTAGGTGGCGGCGATGTGCGGTCGGCAGATTAGGGGTTAAAGATATTTATTATAGTGGCGGCCATGTGGGGGGAACTCGGTTTAGGGGTACATAGGTAGTTTATGGGTGTTAGTGTACTTTAGAGCACTGTAGTTAAGAGTTTTATAAACCGGCGTTAGCCCATAAAGCTCTTAACTACTGACTTTTTTTGGCGGTAGGAGTCTTGTCGGTAGAGGGTCTACCGCTCACTTCAGCCAAGACTCTAAATACCAGCGTTAGGAAGATCCCATTGAAAAGATAGGATACGCAATTGGCGTAAGGGGATCTGCGGTATGGAAAAGTCGCGGCTTGAAAGTGAGCGTTAGACCCTTTACTGGCTGACTCTAAATACCAGCGGGCGGCCAAAAGCAGCGTTAGGACCCCTTAACGCTGCTTTTGACAGCTAACGCAGAACTCTAAATCTAGACGATAATTTGTATGAAATGACAATACTGTAACGATAGTGTAGGTTATTTATGCACATCGTCTATACTTTGCCCAAATGTGGATAAAAAAATATACCATATATTAGTGTATGATAATGAATCCTTTAATCGCACTGTTTACTTATGGTGAAAAAATTTAATAAAAGGACGGATATACATATATGTCGGTTCTGTACTTTTTGCCACATCGTGGGAAAAACATTCATGCACTTTTGTGTAGTCATGCACAGACCATTCATAGGATTTGCATAAATTTCTCACCAATGTATGATTACATGATTATTATAAAAAATAAAAAATATGCTGTATATATACAGTATATATAGCCATAGATGTCTGTTAGTTAAGGTATTACTTAGATTCTCTGAATAATGTGTTATATCTTTTACAAAAGTGCATCTTAATCATGCAAGGACTGTCTTTTGTATGTTTGTTTAAGATATTTAGTTACCCAATTTGTTTGACTCATGTTAGTCTCTGTCTATGTGTCTATCTTGTCATCTATTTTATTCGCCTAAGTATAATTTCTTATGGCGAGTGTCTAGCACCTAAAGTCGGCTATACTTAAAGGACTAGAGATGTATCTGGATCAAAAGTTATTACATATGTCAATTGGTTATTCATATTTTTATATCATTAAATGAAATAAGGAGGTTTAGTAGCAAATGAGAGAAATAATTCCCCAAGTGCATGTCAACAGGTATTCTAATTGGCTATTAAATCAAAGATTAATATGTGTTTCTTGGGAGAAAAGGAGAGCATAAGGTCCAGAAGGTATAATATCCTTATCAAATCTTTGTTCTTTTAAAATTGGTTATCATAAAAAGGCATTGTAACTGATTTGTTCATTCATCCCCAAGGGGGACATAGTTTGTAGCCAGAAGATCCAGTTGCTTTCTACTTTCAGTAGTTTGTTTTCAAAATCTCCTCCCCGTATCCCCAACTCAATTATCTGTAGTACCCAGCATTTCAAGTCTGGCTTTCCATTGTGGTTTTCCAAAAACTGTCTGGCAACAGTAGTTAACTTTTTATTTTTGTCTTTTTCTGGGTCTTTTTGTGCATTTTTAATGTTGCTGATATGTTCCCAAGTCTTGTTCTCGGTTCCCTTGAGGACATGCCCACATACCTTTTACCACATCTGCATTCAATACAGTATATGATATTGCGTGTTCTGCAGTTATATACAGTAGCTCTGTCATGTATCTTTTTCCCTTGGAAAAAATATCCATCTCCTTTATGTTGTGTATACAGTATACAGGGAGTGCAGAATTATTAGGCAAGTTGTATTTTTGAGGATTAATTTTATTATTGAACAACAACCATGTTCTCAATGAACCCAAAAAACTCATTAATATCAAAGCTGAATAGTTTTGGAAGTAGTTTTTAGTTTGTTTTTAGTTATAGCTATTTTAGGGGGATATCTGTGTGTGCAGGTGACTATTACTGTGCATAATTATTAGGCAACTTAACAAAAAACAAATATATACCCATTTCAATTATTTATTTTTACCAGTGAAACCAATATAACATCTCAACATTCACAAATATACATTTCTGACATTCAAAAACAAAACAAAAACAAATCAGTGACCAATATAACCACCTTTCTTTGCAAGGACACTCAAAAGCCTGCCATCCATGGATTCTGTCAGTGTTTTGATCTGTTCACCATCAACATTGCGTGCAGCAGCAACCACAGCCTCCCAGACACTGTTCAGAGAGGTGTACTGTTTCCCTCCTTGTAAATCTCACATTTGATGATGGACCACAGGTTCTCAATGGGGTTCAGATCAGGTGAACAAGGAGGCCATGTCATTAGATTTTCTTCTTTTATACCCTTTCTTGCCAGCCACGCTGTGGAGTACTTGGACGCGTGTAATTGAGCATTGTCCTGCATGAAAATCATGTTTTTCTTGAAGGATGCAGACTTCTTCCTGTACCACTGCTTGAAGGAGATGTCTTCCAGAAATTGGCAGTAGGACTGGGAGTTGAGCTTGACTCCATCCTCAACCCGAAAAGGCCCCACAAGCTCATCTTTGATGATACCAGCCCAAACCAATACTCCACCTCCACCTTGCTGGTGTCTGAGTCGGACTGGAGCTCTCTGCCCTTTACCAATCCAGCCACGGGCCCATCCATCTGGCCCATCAAGACTCACTCTCATTTCATCAGTCCATAAAACCTTAGAAAAATCAGTCTTGAGATATTTCTTGGCCCAGTCTTGACGTTTCAGCTTGTGTGTCTTGTTCAGTGGTGGTCGTCTTTCAGCCTTTCTTACCTTGGCCATGTCTCTGAGTATTGCACACCTTGTGCTTTTGGGCACTTCAGTGATGTTGCAGCTCTGAAATATGGTCAAACTGGTGGCAAGTGGCATCTTGGCAGCTGCACGCTTGACTTTTCTCAGTTCATGGGCAGTTATTTTGCGCCTTGGTTTTTCCACACGCTTCTTGTGACCCTGTTGACTATTTTGAATGAAACGCTTGATTGTTCGATGATCACGCTTCAGAAGCTTTGCAATTTTAAGAGTGCTGCATCCCTCTGCAAGATATCTCACTATTTTTGACTTTTCTGAGCCTGTCAAGTCCTTCTTTTGACCCATTTTGCCAAAGGAAAGGAAGTTGCCTAATAATTATGCACACCTGATATAGGGTGTTGATGTCATTAGACCACACCCCTTCTCATTACAGAGATGCACATCACCTAATATGCTTAATTGGTAGTAGGCTTTTGAGCCTATACAGCTTGGAGTAAGACAACATGCATAAAGAGGATGATGTGGTCAAAATACTCATTTGCCTAATAATTCTGCACTCCCTGTATACACAGAACTTACATGTGCCACAGTGATATGTGCCTTTTAGTTTATCCTTTCTTCTTGTGATATTTTTGACAAAATTACTCTTAACAATTTTGTCCCTTATAGTGGGAGCCCGTTTCCAACTCAATGCTATATAACCCACACATTTAGCCATATCATCATCTGTTTGTAGGATATGGTGATGTTTGTTTAAAATCTGGGTAATCTCCTGATTAGCATTGTTGAAAGTGCTGATGAATCTGACACGGGTATCTGTTGCCTGTTTATCTTTGGGTTTTAACAAATCAGTTCTCGATACATGAAGTTCCCTATGGTATGCTCTTTCCAGGATCCTATTAGGGTATTTTCTCTGTTTTAATCTCTCTTTCATAGTTTTTATCTGTTCTTTAAATGTTTGTATGTCTGAACAGTTTCTGCGTAAAAGCAGGAATTCACCAAAGCGGATACTATTTTTAGTTGACATATGGGGGCATATTTATCAAGGTCTGGCGGACCTGATCCGACACTGCGGATCAGGTCCGCCAGACCTCGCTGAATACGGCGAGCAATACGCTCTCTGTATTCAGCATTGCACCAGCAGCTCACAAGAGCTGCTGGAGCAACGCCGCCCCCTGCCAATGGGCCGCCAGCAGGGGGCTGTCAATCAACCCGATCGTACTCGATCGGGTTGATTTCCGGTGATGTCTGCGCTGCTTCATAACTGCTGTTTCTGGCGAGTCTGAAGACTCGCCAGAAACACGGGCCATCAAGCTCCTTTCGGAGCTTGATAGATAGGCCCCTATGTTTCTATTTTTAATAGAATTTTAGAAAATGTATTTTTAATTTAATTTCTGAACTGTATTTAAAGGACATAAAACCCATTTTTTTTCTTTCATGATTTAGATAGAACATAACATTTTAAAAAACTTTCTAATTTACTTCTATTATCATATTTTCTTTGTTTTCTTGTTATCCTTATTTGAAAAGCAGAAATGTAAGCTGAAGAGTGTGCACGTGTCTGCAGAACTATATAGCAGCAGTTTTGCAACAAAATTATACATTAGCAGTAGCACTAGTTGGCAGCACTATTTCCTGTCCTGTAGTGCTTCAGGGATGTGCACGCTACCTACCTAGGTATCTCTTTAACAACGAATAACATTAGAATGAAACATTTTTGATAATAGAAGTAAATTGGAAACATTTTAAAAATTGTATTCTCTGTCTGAATAACGAAAGAAAGTGTTTGGGTTTAATGTCCCTTTAAGATTGTTAGGCTTAAATACTTGCAATAACACATTAATAGATTTCAGATTTAGTTTTAATGTGACATTTCTTTAAGAAATTCCTCTATATTAATAGGAAAGCTTATTAATAAAAAAATAAAATAAAAACTAAACATGTTGAGGCTTCTTTTGTGTTACCTAAAAGTATCAATAAATGGCATCTAACTAGCAGATAGACTTGTTCTGCAATCTCTAAATGTTTTGCTATTGCTCTTTGTCCAGTATCTAAGCTTTTAAAGGGCGCGATCCGATATCGATCGCAGTTTGCGGCGCAAGCGAGGGAACCGGCGTCGCCCGCAGTTTCAGCTCGCAACTCGAGCCATCCCATATAGGTCGCCGTCAGATGCTAACGTGCCGTAAGTCTCACAAACCAGCGATGTCCAGAAATCTGCGTAAGTACAAATTTCTGGCGTCGCCAGTGACTTGCGGCACGTTAGAAACTGCCGGCGCCTATAAAACCTGACTAAAGTTTAAAACACCCGCACTGTCTAACACGCCTCCCTAACATAGCCCGCACTGTCTAACACGCCTCCCTAACATAGCCCGCACTGTCTAACACGCCTCCCTAACATAGCCCGCACTGTCTAACCCTCTATCCGCTATCCCCCCTCACTAGCCTAACAATAAAAAAGCTATTAACCCCTAAACCGCCGCTCCCGTACCCCGCCGCAACCTAATAAAGTTATTAACCCCTAAACCGCCACTCCCGTACCCCGCCGCCAGCTATATTATATCTATAACCCCCTAAAGTGAGCCCCTAACACCGCCGCCATCTATATTAAAATGATTAACCCCTAATTTAATCTACCTACCCCGCCGCCAGCTATATTATCTATATTAACCCTAAGTATATTATAGTTAATATAGGTATTACATTATATATATTAACTATATTAACCCTAATTATATTAGGGTTAATATAGTTAATATAGTTACTATAGTATTTATATTAACTATATTAACTCTATCTAACCCTAACTAAATTTATATTAAATTAATCTAATTCATTTATAAACTAAAATGTTCCTATTTAAATCTAAATACTTACCTATAAAATAAACCCTAAGATAGCTACAATATAATTAATAATTACATTGTAGCTATGTTAGGGTTAATATTTATTTTACAGGTAAATTGTTAATTATTTTAACTAGGTATAATAGATATTAAATAGTTATTAACTATTTAATATCTACCTAGTTAAAATAATTACCCAATTACCTGTAAAATAAATCCTAACCTAAGTTACAAATACACCTACACTATCAATACATTTAATAAACTACTAACATCTATCTAAAAATACAATTAAATTAACTAAACTAAATTACAAAAAAAAACAAACACTAAATTACAAAAAATAAAAAAAAGATTACAAGATATTTAAGCTAATTACACCTATTCTAAGCCCCCTAATAAAATAATAAACCCCCAAAATAAAAAAAATTCCCTGCCCTATTCTAAATTCAACAAATTTCAAAGCTCTTTACCTTACCAGCCCTTAAAAGGG
The DNA here is from genome assembly GCF_027579735.1 of Bombina bombina. Classification (NCBI taxonomy): domain Eukaryota; kingdom Metazoa; phylum Chordata; class Amphibia; order Anura; family Bombinatoridae; genus Bombina; species Bombina bombina. The sequence goes on from NC_069499.1 coordinate 1,248,676,998, forward strand.
CCTTTTGTGGGGCATGCCCCAAAGAATTCAGCTCTTTTGCATACAACAAATACAATACCCCCCCCCCATTACAACCCACCACCCACATACCCCTATTCTAAACCCACCCAAACCCCCCTTAAAAAAGCCTAACACTACCCCCCTGAAGATCTCCCTACCTTGTCTTCACCACACCGGGCCGAACTCCTGATCCGATCCGGGCGATGTCTTCCTCCAAGCGGCAAAGAAGAATTCTTCCTCCGGCGATGTCTTCCTCCAAGCGGCAAAGAAGAATTCTTCCTCCGGCGACGTCTTCCTCCAAGCGGCAGCAAAGTTTTCATTCTTCCGGCGGCATCTTCAATCTTCTTTCTTCGCTCCGCCGCCGCGGAGCATCCATCCCGGCCGACTGCTGAACTTGGAATGATGTACCTTTAAATGACGTCATCCAAGATGGCGTCCGCCGAATTCCGATTGGCTGATAGGATTCTATCAGCCAATCGGAATTAAGTTAAAAAAATCTGATTGGCTGATTGAATCAGCCAATCAGATTCAAGTTCAATCCGATTGGCTGATCCAATCAGCCAATCAGATTGAGCTCGCATTCTATTGGCTGTTCCGATCAGCCAATAGAATGCGAGCTCAATCTGATTGGCTGATTGGATCAGCCAATCGGATTGAACTTGAATCTGATTGGCTGATTCAATCAGCCAATCAGATTTTTTTAACTTAATTCCGATTGGCTGATAGAATCCTATCAGCCAATCGTAATTCGGCGGACGCCATCTTGGATGACGTCATTTAAAGGTACATCATTCCAAGTTCAGCAGTCGGCCGGGATGGATGCTCCGCGGCGGCGGAGCGAAGAAAGAAGATTGAAGATGCCGCCGGAAGAATGAAGACTTTGCTGCCGCTTGGAGGAAGACGTCGCCGGAGGAAGAATTCTTCTTTGCCGCTTGGAGGAAGACATCGCCGGAGGAAGAATTCTTCTTTGCCGCTTGGAGGAAGACATCGCCCGGATCGGATCAGGAGTTCGGCCCGGTGTGGTGAAGACAAGGTAGGGAGATCTTCAGGGGGGTAGTGATAGGCTTTTTTAAGGGGGGTTTGGGTGGGTTTAGAATAGGGGTATGTGGGTGGTGGGTTGTAATGGGGGGGGTATTGTATTTCTTGTATGCAAAAGAGCTGAATTCTTTGGGGCATGCCCCACAAAAGGCCCTTTTAAGGGCTGGTAAGGTAAAGAGCTTTGAAATTTGTTGAATTTAGAATAGGGAAGGGAATTTTTTTTATTTTGGGGGTTTATTATTTTATTAGGGGGCTTAGAATAGGTGTAATTAGCTTAAATATCTTGTAATCTTTTTTTTATTTTTTGTAATTTAGTGTTTGTTTTTTTTTGTAATTTAGTTTAGTTAATTTAATTGTATTTTTAGATAGATGTTAGTAGTTTATTAAATGTATTGATAGTGTAGGTGTATTTGTAACTTAGGTTAGGATTTATTTTACAGGTAATTGGGTAATTATTTTAACTAGGTAGATATTAAATAGTTAATAACTATTTAATATCTATTATACCTAGTTAAAATAATTAACAATTTACCTGTAAAATAAATATTAACCCTAACATAGCTACAATGTAATTATTAATTATATTGTAGCTATCTTAGGGTTTATTTTATAGGTAAGTATTTAGATTTAAATAGGAACATTTTAGTTTATAAATGAATTAGATTAATTTAATATAAATTTAGTTAGGGTTAGATAGAGTTAATATAGTTAATATAAATACTATAGTAACTATATTAACTATATTAACCCTAATATAATTAGGGTTAATATAGTTAATATATATAATGTAATACCTATATTAACTATAATATACTTAGGGTTAATATAGATAATATAGCTGGCGGCGGGGTAGGTAGATTAAATTAGGGGTTAATCATTTTAATAGAGATGGCGGCGGTGTAAGGGGCTTACATTAGGGGTTAATAATTTTTATATAGGTGGCGGCGGTGTAAGGGGTCAGATTAGGGGATAGATAAGGTAGATGGCGGCGGTTTTAGAGGCTCACAGTAGGGGGTTAGTTTATGTAGATGGCGGCGGGGTCCGGGAGCGGCGGTTTAGGGGGTAATAACTTTATTAGGGATTTCGGGGGGGGGATCGCGGTTGACAGGTAGATAGACATTGCGCATGCGTTAGGTGTTAGGTTTATTTTAGCAGATCGCGGTTGACAGGGAGATAGACATTGCGCATGCGTTAGGTGTTAGGTTTATTTTCTAGTTAGTTTAGGGAGTTACGGGGCTCCAATAGTCAGCGTAAGGCTTCTTACGGCTGCTTTTTGTGGCGAGGTGAAAATGGAGTAAGTTTTCTCCATTTTCGCCACGTAAGTCCTTACGCTGCATATTGGATACCAAACTGCGCGGGTTTGGTATACCTGCCTATGGCCCAAAAAACTGCGGGCGACGGCAGAAATATACGGGCGTAACTTCTAGGTTACGCCGTATATGTGATACCAAATCCGCGCAAATATTGGCGTCGCCGGCTTTTGCGGGCGACGCTTTATATCGGATCGACCCCAAAGTTGTTAATCTTTAGCCTCCGATTTTGTTGTTCTAAAAAATATTTGTGGAACTGGTTTAAATGAGATTAATGTTATTTTGAAATTGAATTATATATGGTATTCCAGTACACATGTACAGTACATGTGTATATATATATATATATATATATATATATGTGTGTGTGTTGGCTTTTCGAAGGGCTCGTATCGATTGGAGCTATGTCGCATCAATTCGAAGGTTGCTCAGATTGAATCACAATTGTTTTTGATCGAAACAAAGTTGTTTGAATCATTTTTGAATTGTCGCATTGAATCGTAAGCTTGTTGTAATGTTTTGAGTTAGTTTCACAGTATTTTGAAACATCGAATTTCGACTTGTTATTCATTAAGCTTGGTTTTGGTGTATTATAGTTATTATTTTTTCTGCTTTAATGGGGTATTATCTGTTCGAATTTGAATGTAGTTATAGTTTTGAATATTTTGTGTCATTTCTTGTTGCTCTTATTCAAATACATTTGTTAGTTTTGAATGCTCTTTTAGGCCTTGTATCTGTCCCTAAACTTTTATTTCCAAGGCCTGTATTTTTGCATTGCTTCAATTACAGTTATTTCTTGTGTTTTAGTTTATTTTAAATAATAAAAACAAATCAGCCTTTTTTATTGTTTGTCCTGAATAAGAAATTATATGGGCTGTTTAGCATCTGGTATTTAGTTTTATAATTATTTTTGTCATGGGAATTATTTTGTTCTGTTTCATTATTTATTGTGTTTTTTTATATCTTTAAGCAGTATCAAGTTTTTTTTGTATTTTTTTCTGTTGCAGTTGCTACAGGTTGGTATTAGTTTTGTTTATTTCATTTTATACATTCATTATCCTCGCATATTTAATTAATGTTTACATTTTTTGTTTTACATTACATCATCACATCTTTTTCATATAGTTTTATTTCTGTTTGATCTGGCATTATTTCACCATTTGTTGATTTTCCCCTCATGTTTATGGACACCTACAGATTGAGTTGTTGTTTATTAATTAGCTTATTTAGGTGGCAAGTTTTCTCGTCTATAGATCTTACGTTCACATCATGTCATAACATTCTTACCTCTTACCTATAAAGTTTCTTAGGTAATTATAAGGCCTGAGTTTTACGTTTCTTAATTTGCCTGCTACGCCCTTGGTAGCTCAGCCTCCTTTACAGCTGGAGACTGTCCCATTTTCGGTCCCGGCCAAGTTGAGCTTTTGTTTTTTAATTGATTTATCACCCTAGTAAGTCTGCTCACTTGCTCTAAATATTTTAGATATTTTTTTAGTGTCCATTACATTCTTATGCTTTCACCTATCATACGCTTACATTATTTTTTATTTTCACTGTTCATTTCGATATGTCTTATTCATGTATTTATTAGTATGTATATATTTATTGTTTTTTAATTATTTGTTTCTTAGTTATAGGTCATGTCTCAAGCCTCAGACATTGTATCCCACCCTCTCCTGCAAGTGAATCGGAGCATGTGAGTACACCCTCTCTTAGGTCTTGGACTGTCCCTAAGCTCATGGCTGAACTTCAGCATAGGGGCATTTCCTACACGGCTACAGCATGTAAAGCCGATTTATTTATAATTTTGTTTCCCAGCACATCTGGCACCAGCGCTGAACATGTCTATTTCTGTACTGTTGCTACATATTTGACTCAAAATAATACTATTTTTAATTCATTGACCCCTGAGATACCTGCTGCTCCTGTGAATATTAATGCCCAGACCCTTTGCCTATAGTTTCAGGTATTGGTGTTAAGGCCCTTGTGATTACTCCTGCACATTTTGTACCTGTTAACATTCAGAAAGATATATTAGTGGGCAAGGATGTGAACTTGGCTTCCCTTCTAATTGCGGCTCATGATGTGATGGAGAATAAGTCTTATGCTTGTGGCAATGTCTCTTTGGTAGTTAAGTCTAAGGACCATAGACTTAGCTGCAAACTCTCTGTCCTTGACTTTGTAATTGCATTTAGTGTTTTTAGGGATGTAATTTGCTCTATAAGTCCATTTAGGAGGGAGGAGTACGGTGGCTCTGCTTTTTATGACTATCATCACTCTTTTTTCGCTAAGGCTGCCGCAGTTCTGGCTCAATTTCAGGTGATGATAGTTTGAAGGAACTTAGATACTGAGTTGTTTTGCCGTCATTTTGCTGGGCTCAGGTCCCCGGTTTGTGTGAATTGCCAGTCTTCCACGCATACTATTACCTGGTGCCCTAATTCGGAATCCTATGTTATTCCAGTTAGTTCCAGGGCAGTTGCTGTTTTTCTCCCTTCATTAACATTTACTATTTGCACGCTTGCTTAGTCTTACACTCTTGTCCTACTTTGAGTCAGTTTTTGGTGGATGGGTTCACTCAGGTGTTTCATACAGGTTTTATCACTACCTTTGAATACAAAAATCTGATGTCAGCAGCTGCAGATATAAGATAAAAGAGGTATCCCAAAAATCCCCAAAATATAAAAAAAGGCTTTATTGACAAATATTTAAAATAACAGCATGGAGCATGAATGGTTCTATGCATTTCGGCGATTGCCGTACTCATAAACCTGGATAGGCACAGGTAAGTGCCATTTAAAAAGGATTATTCAGTGCAGGTCATTGGTTGGTGTTAGACACACCCCTATTAGCTGCAGATATGGTAGCAGTAGATTCCTTACTCCAGTCTGAATTAGACAAAGGTTTTATTATTGGGCCTTTTTCTGTACCACCTTTTCATTATTGGAGGGTCAATCCAATTGGGTTGGTTAAAGGTAAATTTTCTAATAAACTTTGTTTGATTTACGATTTGTCAGTGCTTCATTCATCATATGTGCCTAGCCTTAAATCCTTGATTCCTTCAGAGGAATTCTCACTTAAATATGCTTCTGGTGATCAGGCTATCCAATACATTATTCGTCCAGTACCACTTATATGCTGATGATACCCAAATCTATCTTTCCTCTCCTGATATCTCTCACTATTTACTCAACCAGATTTCCAACTGCCTCTCAGCAATTTACTCTTGGATGTCTTCACACTACCTCCAACTCAATCTGTCCAAAACTGAGCTGCTGCTTATTCCCCCCCCCCACCCCCTGTTCGAGACATCCAATACCTGACATTTCTCTGATGGTTTGAGACTCTATTCTCAACACCTCACCCCAGGTCCACTGTCTTGGGGTCACATGAGACTCAGAGCTCACATTCAACCCACATATACAAGCACTTACCAAATCCTGCCATTCACACCTATGCAACATTTCCAGAATTCGTCCCTTCCTTACTCAAAAAACTACAAAAATACTTATGCATTCCCTCATTTTGTCACACATTGATTATTGCAATCTACTCCTAAATGGCCTTCCAAAACAATGCCTCTCCTCCCTCCAATCTATTATGAATGCTTCTCATAGACTTATCCACCTAAGTCGCCGATCTACATCAGCTGCTCCGCTCTGCCAGTCTCTACATTGGCTCCCCATACACTCCAGAATACAATTTAAAGTATTAACCCTAGCTTACAAAGCACTAAACAGTCTAGCTCCCAACTATTTTCCTCTCTCATCGTGAAATATTCCCCATCCCGTCCTCTTCAATCAACCTCTGACCTACGTCTCTCCACTGCTGTTATCTCTATGTCCCACTCCCGCCTCCAAGACTTCGCATGTGCTGCTCCTGTCCACTGGAACTCTTTACCCCACTCCATAAGACTGTCTCTAACCTTGTATAGCTTCAGACGCTCCTTGAAAACCCACCTATTCAGAGAGGCGTGCCATCTCTCTTCCATCCCTCATCGGAACCAAACTAATACATGAACTACCTGACTCACTGCTGCAACTACAACAGCTGTAACAAGCTACCCCAACCTTATGTCTCTGCACACTAAACCTGTAGACTGTGAGCTCTCTGGAGTAGGGCCCTCTTCCTCCTGTACTAGATTGGTTTAGTTTTGTTATGTTTTGTATTTTATCAATAGTCTTTGTCATTGTATACCCCTATCGTACCCAGCACTACAGAATTTTGCGGCGCTATACAAATAAATGATAATAATAATAAAGGTGCTTGGCTTTCTAAAGCTGATATTTAGGATGCCTTTAAACTTCTCCCTATTATGCCTTCCCTCTGGCAGTGGCATGGTATTTGGTGGAGAGGGTTCTATTATTTCTCTTCCACGCTTACTCATGGTTATAAAAGTTGCCCTTGGCTGGGGGGCGTGTCGAAGCAGTCACCAAGATGGCTGCTTTTCTTTAAGGCTGACTACAGGAGCAGATAAAACCGCTATTTACTGCTCTAAAAACCTACAATCTGAGACACTTTTCAAAAATATTCTACAGCTCAAGATTGACTGAGCAGGAAAAGATACTTATATATACTGATTTCAGCCCGGAAGATCTACATAGATGTGGTGCGTAGCGGAGGCTTCCTAGTGGCCTAAGCCTTCATCTAGCCCTCCCCATTATCCTGCAGACACAGGACGAACAGGTATATGCTGTACACTTCCCATCCCCAATAACCAATACAAGTTATTTTCCCTTCCCTATGATGTACAAAATGCAACTAGCAGAAAAATCCCTGGTGATTACTTTAGACAAGTGGTTCTCGGAGCGTCTTAACCTCATGGTGACACAACTGAAATTAGCATGGGGAAGTACCGATACAACTGAGGAGTGTAACTGCCTACAGAGTAACCCTATGCAGCTTCAAGTGACGATGACTCCCAATAAATATGCACCTCCGACAGCAACCGAAAGATCTAACATCTCAGCAATAAACCCACCCGCTTTGGTTGACAACACAACTTTGCAAGATGCCGCTGGTGAAGTGGTTATAATGGAGGGCAGTCTGAGCCCTATGGTGGGACAGAGCAAAACTATATGTGGCCAGTCATGTGGAGAATCGCTGTCTTGTGCCCTTACTGTAGGGGCCATAGGTGTGAGCGGAGTGGGGAAGATGCTATCAGAGACGCAGTGCTCGTTCACAGCCTACATGTCAGAAATCTGTGTTGCTAGCAGACCCTTCGATCATCCGAGGAGCGTCCATCTATTTAATGCTGCCTTCTCCACCACTTTTGAAGGTACCTACTGGAGTCATGTATCGCGACTCTCAACTTTGTTGGATTCCAGCGGCAGGGTGGAGGGCCTTCTTTGGATGCCTAGAATCCTTGCTATTCACGAACCTCAAAGATCTGTGCAGCAGTGCGAAATTGACCTGCCTGGGACACATGCATCGCAACCTACGGCAACGCGCAGGACTGGAGTGGGGTAATCTGCGCTGTTTCTGGGGCCGCCTGGTAAAGTTGAACAGACCAATCGTTCAAAATCCTTACATAGAGACATACAATTTTAAGTGGGTGATTTGTACTTTGGGGGCTCCCTAAGGATGGATCTTAAAGAGTTAAAGTTGAGAAGTTTTAAGGATCTGATGTATATGAACCTTCAATAATTAATAGTACAGTGGGTTATGGTCAGTTAAAATATAGTTACTGTCATGGTTATGATGTTTTGAGTTAATGCAGTTAAGTTAAGCTATCTATATTATAATTGTAGAAGCTGTGTATTTATAGCCAAAGGCGAGTATATAGAATGGTATAGAAAGGTATATTAAAAATGATACCTTATAGAAATAGGATAAGAAAAAGAGAAAAAAGATGATAGACTTTAGTTATTTGGCTGAAGAAAGACAATAGAGTGATGTAGTATATATATCAGCAGATTGTCAAGTGTTCCTGTATGCTTAGTGGAGGAGATATGTGTTTGTATATATTAGAAGTTTAGCTAAAGTTATGTTCTATGTTAGATGGGTCAGCCTCTCTGATATGTCTTGTTTTTATGTGTATTAAGTCCATGTCCTTTACCTTCTATCCTCGTAGATAGACACAGGCAGTTATTTAAAATTACACAATCCCTGCAAAGCCCATTATGACCCTAATCATGGAAGAACAAAATCTTACCATATTAAGAAACAAGCCAATGTGACATCATTTGTTTTTATTTGTTTTTATTTTTCATACTCCAGCCATACTATAATTTAAGAGTATCTATTTAACTTTAATTCCACTATATCCTTGTTGGCCACTAGCTGTTATACTGTTATATAAATAGTTGCTCATAACATGCCTCTAGTATACCTAGTAGAGTCAAATGATTCCCCAAGTTACTCCCTATTCTCATATAATTTTTTATGAACTGGGAACCTCTGGCAAGTTGATTCTCCCCATACAACAACTACCTTATTTACAATGTCATAGGAGGCATGCTAAATTGTGCATTTATCTCTATCACCCTAACTTGAAAAATATTTTTCTTGCATATATGTTGACTTTAGCAATCTTGGTGAAGTTATGTTGGCCTGTTTAATTAAAACTTTAGTAATCAACTGTGCTACATTAACGGTTATACACTTATAAGCTCATTTAACCAAAATATTCTGTTAGACAGTCCTTTAATTTTGTGTCTATGTTCTGCTATTTCACATATTGTAACCTAATCAGCAGTACTGAATAGTAGAAGCATACTATTGCCATACTTTGTCCTTGGATTTCTTATCAGACATATATATTGCACACTTGAAATTTTGTCATATGCTGTATGTACCTCACTCTATTACTTTTGTGTTGTATTGATCCATATGAGGTATATGCTTTCTTTCAAACCTTAAATTAAAAAAAAATTGTTGTGAAAAAAAAAAAAAGTAGCCCTTGGCTGTTTGATATTTTTGATCAAGCACTTCAATAGATTGTACAGCTCTCACTTTTTTAGGTATTGGGTTAGATTCTCAGTCCATGCAGGCCAGTTTGCCGTCCCTCAATTTAGACAGGATTATAACTTATATTCATGAGTTTGTGGTCTCTCCAGTTTGTACTAGAACAACCGCTTCAGTCATTGCTTGGTATGCTTAATTTTGCTTTGAGGATCATTCCCCAAAGCAGGTCTTTCATTTCTAGGCTCTTGGCTCTGCTACCTTTGGGCCTTGATTCCGATTATTGTATCAAACTTGATACTGCTGCCTTATTTGATTTACGTATGTGGGACAAGTTTCTACATTGTTGGAACCGCATATCCATGTTTGTTCCGTTAATTTTGGATTCTTTTCCTTATGTAATCACAGATGCTGCAGCTTCCACAAGCTATGCTGCTAGTTTTGGCACTCATTGGTTGGCAGGGTCTTGGCCGGATGATGTCCTGTTAATACCCAGGTTTACTCAGACTTCTTCACTTTTTGAGATGTATCCCATAGTTGCTCCTGCTCAGGTTTGGGGTCATCAGTGGACAGTGGAATTAAGACAAAATAGTGTCTAATATTAAGAAGTCATTCGTGTGACTAGGAGTACCCACCCATACTCAATCAGTTATTTAACTGTATCAATCATTTGCTGACATTTTAGTTTTAATCACACCCATTTTTTTAAAATACGTTCTAATAAAGATATATTTTTAACTTGTGTGTTCTTTAGTCCCTCAACATAAATTTATTCAAGAGTCTTTATGAGTGCTTTTTTAGTATCCTTTTTGTTCAATGTTCTTTATTGAATATAAGTTAAATGTAGCTTATGATACTTAGCACCACACCACAATTGTATGTTGTACCCAAGGGCACTGGACCTAGTTTTGGATGGTGTAGAGACTCTCATTATTTACATTAAGTGGTGCCATCATATTCTTTCTTTTTTTAAGAGTCATCAGTGGACAGGTCATACTATAGTTTACTCTACAGAGAATCAGGCCACTTCTGACATTATTAACAAGGGTAGGTTCAGTTTCTTACTTTTTATGTCTTTCCTCGGTAGGATGATTTGGTTGTCCCTCCAGTACAATTTTCACATCCACTGTAAATTCATTAATGGTGTTGACAACACAGCTGCTGACATGTTATCTCTAATTAACTACCCTTTGTTCTTTCAGAAACTTCCAGATGTGGATGAAAAATCTACACCTGTCCCTCACTACTCGCTGTTAACTATGGATTAAATACTTATTGGCTTCACACAGTCACTAATTAATGATTCCTTGGCATCTAATAGTATGAAGATGTATGATATGGCTTGGGAAACTTTCAAGTTGTTCCAGTCTTCATACCTGAATTTAGACTACAGTGACATTCAATATATGTTGGCTTTTGTGGCCTATTGCCATTTACATTATAAGCTCTCTTATAATACAGTTACGTTGTATTTGGCTGGTATTCAGCATTTCTTGGCTTTGTTGTACCCTGATAGACCTTCCTTATTTGCAGCACATCCTATCAAAGCTATTTTGAAAGGAATTCAGAGAAGTAGCTCCCCTGTAACATCCATCAGACTTCCAATTACTGGGTAGATTTTCCATAATCTGTCTGGTCTGTTGTCCAACTCCCCTTTTAGTATATTACCTTGTCTGTCCCTTAAAGCTGCTATTTATTTAGCCGTTGACGGTTTCTTAAAACCAGGTGAATTCACGTGTACTGGTAACAAGTCCGTACGCTCCTCATTAAACAGATATATTTCCTGATCTTTACTGTTTGCATCTGGATGCATGTAAGATGCATCAGACAGGGGCCGGTGTTGATGTTAAGAATTTTAAGATCAATAATTTATGGTGCCCAGTAGCTGTTTTGGACCAGAAACAGCAGTTATGAAGCAGCGGTCACAAAGACCGCTGCTCCATAACCTGTCCGCCTGCTCTGAGCAGGCGGACACACATCGCCGCAGATCAACCTGAACGAGTACGATCGGGTTGATTGACACCCCCCTGCTGGCGGTCGAGTGGCCATGAGTCTGCAGGGGGTGGCATTGCACCATCAGCTCTTGTGAGCTGCAGGTGCAATGCTGAATTCAGCGAGGTCTGGCGGACTTGATCCATGATAACTAGAGGCCTATGTTTCAGCTGCCAGGTAGGCCTACAGTGAGGGATTAAATTATAAATTATGTTTGCCCACTGACAAAGAAATGGTCAGTCTATAATTTTAATGGTAGGTTTATTTGAACAGTGAGAGACAGAATAACAACAACAAAATCCAGAAAAACTCATTTCAAAAAAGTTGTAAATTGATTTGCATTTTAATGAGTGAAATAAGTATTTGATCCCATATCAATCAGCAAGATTTCTGGCTCACAGGTGTCTTTTATACAGGCAACAAGTTGAGATTAGGAGCACTCTCTTAAAGGGAGTGCTTCTAATCTCAGCTTGTTACCTGTATAAAAGACACCTGTCCATAGAAGCAATCAATCCAAGTCCAAGGATGTCAGGGCCAAGATTGTAGACCTACACAAGGCAGGAACCAGCTACAAGACCATTGCCAAGCAGCTTGGTGAGAAGGTGACAACAGTTGGTGTGATTATTCGCAAATGGAAGAAACACAAAATAAATGTCAATCTCCATCTGTCTGGAGCTCCATGCAAGATCTCAACTCGTGGAGTTTCAATGATCATGAGAATGGTGAGGAATGAGCCCAGAACTACACGGGAGGATCTTGTCAATGATCTCAAGGCAGCTGGGACCATAGTCACCAAGAAAACAATTGGTAACACACTACGCCGTAAAGGACTGAAATCCTGCAGCACCTGCAAGTTCCCCCAGCTCAAGAAAGCACATGTACAGGTCCGTCTGAAATCTGCCAATGAACATCTTAATGATTCCAAGGAGAACTAGGTGAAAGTGTTGTGGTCAGATGAGACCAAAATTGGGTTCTTTGGCATCAAGTCAACTCGCTGTGTTTGGAGAAGGAGGAAAGCTGCCTATGACGCCAAGAACACCATCCCCATTGTCAAACATGGAGATGGAAACATTATGCTTTGGGGGTGTTTTTCTGCTAAGGGGACAGGTCAACTTCACTGTTTCAAAGGGACAATGGACATGGACCATGTACCATCAAATCTTGGGTGAGAACCTCCTTCCCTCAGCCATGGCAATTAAAATGGATCATGGATGGGTATTCCAGCATGACAATGACCCAAAACACACGGCAAGAAGCACATTAAGGTCCTGGTGTGGCCTAGCCAGTCTCCAAACCTTAATCCCATAGAAAATCTGTGGAGGGAGCTGAAGGTTTGAATCGCCAAACGTCAGCCATTAAAACCTTAATGACTTGGAGAGGATCTGCAAAGAGGAGTGGGACAAAATCCCTCCTGAGATGTGTGCAAACCTAGTGGCCAACTTCAAGAAATGTCTGACCTCTGTGATTGCCAACAAGGGTTTTGCCACTAAGTACTAAGTCATCTTTTGCAAAGGATTCAAATACGTATTTCACTCATTAAAATGCAAATCAATTTATAACTTTTTTTAAATGGGTTTTTCCGGATTTTTTGTTGTTATTCTGTCTCTCACTGTTCAAATAAACCTACCATTAAAATTATAGACTCATCATTTCTTTGTCATTGGGCAAACATTCAAAATCAGCAGGGATCACATGATTTTTTTCCTCATTGTAGTTATGGCCCACTATTACCTTTCCCTTATGCGCCCCTTACGTCTACTCAATTTGTTAAACATTGTCGCATTCTTTTAGTGAATTTAGGTCTTAACCCTAAGTCATTTTCTGGCCATTCCTTTAGAATAGGAGAGGCATCTGCAGCCTCTCGACATGGGGTTCCTGCTCGTGTCATTAAGATATTAGGGAGATGGAATTCATCTTTTTTGCTAGATATATTCCTGATCCACAAGTTGAAATGTCTCAAGCCTTTTCTTTTTTAGCGGAATAATCTGTTGTATTATTAATAAACATATTTTCTCTTATTCTATGTTGCCTCTTTTTGCCCCTTTTAGGCATACTGACCATGTGATAATGGCACACCCAGGTCACTTTCCCTTTTCCTGATTGTTGTTTCTTGATACATTACAGTAAGACTCTGAGTACAAGTAGGAAGGCTGACTATTTGCTAGCCTGAATTTGTAGGAGGAGTCTTACCCTATATATGGTTGCTCATGTCTCCTTCACCTTGTCTGCATTTCCTTTCCGTTTTCCCCCACCCATCCATTGCTTTATTTCCTCTTTTCTCTTTACCATTTATCTCTTTGGGTATGCCCCCTTTTATGCATACTGACCATACGATTACAGCACACATCAGGTCACTTTCCCTTTTCCTTATTGTTGTTCCTTGTCACATTACAGTAAGACGCTGAGTACAAATATATATATACGTATATATATATATATATATATATATATATATATATATATATATATATATATATATATATAAATATGTGTGTGTGAGAGAGAGAGAGAGAGAGAGAGAGAGAGAGAGAAAGAGAGAGATAATGTTTTAGTGTGTAATATAAACATTTATCCAGTCATACATAAGCACTCAACTTTGTAAAATAACGTTTAGTTACATGTATATAAAGACAAAAAGAATGCATGCACGAAAATACTGTGACAGGCACAAACATTTGCCATATCAAAATCAGCGGTCTGTGCATCTTATATGCATTCTGTTTTGTTTCATTTAATATTCCAGAGCTAATGAAATAATTTGATGACATTTACAGGATGATTCAAGTGGTAATTAAAATCCAAATGATCAGACATTCAGCTCTTGAAAGTATATTTCATTGTTATTTTCTTATCTTGTTTACTGAATACAAAGTCTGTTTGGTTTAGAACTTTAAGATTACACAAAGCCTTTCTCTTAAGAATGCATGGTCTTTTGCAATCTAAACAATGTGCCCTTATTGCAATTCTCCACAGAAGGCTGCCTTTCATATTAGCTGCAGTTATTAGACCATTTTGTGTCATACTGCCTTTCAGTCTGAAACCTGCATTTCAATGAGCAGATGGAAAGTGTAAATTAATTGAGAGCTTACTGTGCACAGCTTGTTGTACCGAATTCATGTAAGGAAGTCATGTACATCAATTTACTGTGACACAGTACAACTGTATTGCTCAATAATAGCATGAATATTAGGGAACTTATTTAAAGATCAATGCACATTGAAGTCTCAAAGATTCACAGTAACACAGATCAGGGACAAATTAGGACGTTTAAATTGTACTCTCAACATTTTAATCATTGAAGACAATCTTTGCATTATGCATTTCAGTATCAGAACATCTACATGAGATATCTAGCTAGTGCAATGTACGTGTGACATTTCCCCTATGGATAAATATACCATCTGTTCCTAGATGATGGCTAAAGGTGCAGTGGTACAATACAAGACATTTCTTTTCAGGCTTCAGTTTGATTTTATAGACTTTTCAACTTTGGGTGAGCTTTTCTAAGCCATGATGGAGTAGAGATATAAACAATGTGCTAAAGCAAAGTTTGGAGCAAATACAAGATCTATCTATCTATTGACAAGTTGAGCAGTATGATTAGAGAAGCTGTAATGTTTGGAGCTAGTGTCTATTACATGCAGTTAAATGAAAATTGGTGTATACTGTCCCTTTAAGAATAGATTTGATGTAAAAAAAATCACAGTGATAATGCACCCTGATCTTGATTTCCTTTACATCATATATTATAGGAAATAAGCTCCTGAGGTACTTCAGGAAGCCACGCTCTAAAGGAGATATAATAGGCAATGCTACATTTAATGGAAGACTCAGATACAAAGAAATCTAAGTTGTGTGCTTTTATCCCTTGCTCACATTGGCATTGGTTACAAGTGGATTGTAAACATTGTAGAGATATGGTGGGCTCCCATGTTTTTACTTTCATATTACAAGTTGAAAGTAAAATGTTAGCCTTGGTAAAATAACATCTGGAGCTTGGATAATGTGGCTGTGCTAAATACCTCATGTAAAAGACTTCTATGGTACAAGCTACAAAACTTTGATCTGGCTTTTACTCGAGCACTAACCCAAAAGTGCATCCAACCAAAACTGTGTTAAACAAAAAAAGAAAAAATAGCATTTTTCAAAGAGTCTTAATTTATGTTCTAAATTAAGATATATAACAATCATCAGAGCTGGACTTTTCTTTTTTAGGTGGTATCTGACTAATATACTTCAGGAAAGTTCTCCTCTCTGAAAGACATGATTGGGCTAAAATAGGATTCTATCAGGTGGTAACCTGCCAATATGTTTATTATGACCCTTAAGGAAACCAGATGTGGAGTCCCAGCTTAATGTGCTTAGAGGGATATGGCTGTACCTTACTAAAAAGGCTGAAAAGATTGTCTGGGGATACCATCAAGATGGTGTAAACAGTGATGACAAGCATAAAGTCACAGGTAATATTGTCTGTCCAGGAAGGGACCCTGAGGTTTGGAAGTGACTTTAGTAACACAATCCCATCAAGGAGGGTAGGGCCCAGGATGTGACCAAAATAATAGTTCAGGTGATAAGGCAAAACCAAAGTCAGTATCTAGGCTAGGGGTTAGCAATGAGCAGGCTATGGCAGTACAAAATCATCAGGCAAATAAATACACAGTTCAGGCTAAAGGTCAAAGGCAACAAGGCAAACAAGGGAACCATACAAGGATGACGAGGAAAGCATTTATGAAAGGAAGCAACCAGAAAAAGGGACATGGATATCCCAGGCAGGAATCCAGCATCTCTTAGAGATGGGAAACTCCTTCCAGTCTGCAAAATATTGCAGTGGCTGATTGTAAATGCAACAGTTTAGAATTTTTGAAACTTCAAATTACGGTTCATCATCGAAAAGTACTGGAGCAGTAGACTGTGTCTGTCTGGAGTGTTGGTTGATTATTGCAGGCTTTATAAATGAAAAGTGAAACATTGGATGTATCTGGAAAGAGGAGGGTAACTGGAATTTAAATACTGAGGTATTGAAACAACGGAGAATGAGAAATGAACCAATAAACCTGGGACATAGCTTGGCTAAAGGTTGTTTGAGTTTGATATGTTTAGTGGAAAGTGATAACAAATCACCGGCTTGAAAGACTGGTGGTACTCAACATCTGTGATTAGTGGTCTTTTGGCATTGGTTGTTAGTGAACTGAAGTCCCCGATGCATGGCTTTCCACTATTTCTGAAGCAATTGGGTTCTGACATCTGCAGCAGGTACCCAAGTAGGACTTAGTTCCAGGGGAAAGTTAATAGGTTAAAATTAAAAGGCAGCTAGAAAAGGTGACATTTGATGAGCAGAGTGATAAGTGGAATTAAAAATTCAGCCAGAGGTAATAAGTCAGTCCAATTATCATGGGTGAGTGAAATATAGTTTCTCAAGTAAGCTTCTAGATGTTGATTAACTCTCCATCTGGTGCAGCGATGGCAGAAATGTGTAAATATATATATGTATATGCTTCTATACATATATGTGTTAATATATGTATATACAAATATTAACAAATAAATATATATGTATTTAAGCATATACATATATATTTACTGGGAACACAGAGTTTCTACAGAACTCAATGTAAAGGTACTTTTCTATTATGTTTTTTTTTTGTAACACCCCACACTCACCAACTTTAGCCCCCAAAAACTGCCTGGTACAGTTATTTTACTAAAAAAATTAAAACCACGGGTAATTGGCAGAGGAGAGGGAAATGGTAATCCCCAGGTTTTGGAACACGGCCTTCCAGAATTTTGTTACAAACTGTCCGAGACCACATTGCAGAGTAACCCATGTAATCATGTAATTTGGGAAATGAAAGAAGTTGCTAACTATTTGGCTGATGGAAGATTCTTTAGGGGTATGAAATGTGCCATCTTTGAGAATCTATCCACTACTACCCAGATTGTGGTGTTTCCTTTAGAGAATGGTAGGCATTAAGTCATTTGGCGGTTTTTAGGTAAATGACGTTTTTGTGATCTGTCAAGAATAACATGGAAGTACCCTCAAGCAGGTGTCTCTATTTGGGTAAGACTAATTTGATAGCTAGAAGCTCTTTATTTGCGACATCATAATTAATTTCGGCCTTAGAAAATGTATTTGAGAAGAATGCTACAGGATGTATTTTCCCAAATTTAGGATTTCTCTGGGAAAAGATAGCCCCTGCAGCACATTTGAGGCATCTACCTCCATGATATATTGAAGAGAAGGATCTGGATGTTGAAGAGTTGGTGCTGGAATTAAAAGCTGTTATAGTTTTTTTGATGTTTCAATGGCTTCTTTGGGCAATTTTTTGCTGGAAGTGGATTTCATAGTGAGAGCCACAATAGGTGAGTAACAGAAGAAAAATCTTGAATAAAGTGTCTATAATAGTTTGCAAAACCCAAGAATCGTTGTATCCCTTTTAGATAGGTAGGCTGGGGCCATTGCTGGATGGCAGGCAACTTAGGGCTAGATTACAAGTGGAGCCCAAATTTACCGCGCACCCGAAAATAGGCAAATTTGACAATTTGTGGGCGCGTGATAAATAATTAGCCATTACAAATGGCTGGTTATTGCTACCACAAGCTTGCAGTAGCAATTAGCAGTTATAAAATTAACCATTTAATTTTAACCATTAACCCCTAAACCACCGGACTTCCGCCTCGCAAACACTAGTTAAATATTATTAACCCCTACATTGTTGCTAGCTTAGGGTTTATTTTTATTTTACTGGCAAGTTTGTATTTATTTTAACTAGGTAGAATAGTTATTAAATAGTTATTAACTATTTAATAACTACCTAGCTAAAATAAATACAAATTGACCTGTAAAATAAAACCTTACCTAAGTTACAATAACACCTAACACTACACTACAATTAAATAAATTAACTAAATTAAATACAATTAAATAAATTAACTAAATTAAATACAATTAAATAAATTAAATTAAATTAGCTAAATCACAAATAAAAACACTACATTACAGAAAATAAAAAAGAAATTACAGATCTTTAAACTAATTACACCTAATCTAATAGCCCTATCAAAATAAAAAAGCCCCCCACAATAAAAAAAGCCCCTAGCCTAAACTATCAATAGCCCTTAAAAGGGCCTTTTTCGTGGCATAGCCCCACAGTAATCAGCTCTTTTACCTGTAAAAAAAAAAATACAAACAACCCCCCCAACAGTAAAACCCACCACCCACATAACCAACCCCCCAAATAAAATCCTAACTAAAAAAACCTAAGCTCCCCATTGCACTGAAAAGGACATTTGGATGGGCATTGCCCTTAAAAGGGCATTTAACTCCTTTGCAGGCCCAAAGCCCTACCTAAAAAATAAACCCACCCAATTCACCCTTAAAAAGATCCTAACACTAACCCCAGAAGATTCACTTACCTGGAGAAGTCTTCATTCAAGCGGCAAGATGTCCTCACCGAAGCCGGCAGAAGTGGTCCTCTAGATGGGCAGAAGTGGTCCTCCAGACAGGCAGAAGTCTTCATCCAGACGGCATCTTCTATCTTCATCCTTCCGGCACGGAGCGGGTCCATCTTCAAGACATCCGACGCGGAGCATCCTCTTCAAATGACGGCTTCTTCATAATGAATATCGCTTTAACTGACGTCATCCAAGATGGCGTCCCTTAGATTTTGATTGGCTGATAGAAATCTATCAGCCTATTGGAATTAAGGTAGAAAAAATCATATTGGCTGATGCAATCAGCCAATAGGATTCTTTGGCTGTTCTAATCTATTTAATAACTATTCTACCTAGTTAAAATAAATACAAACTTGCCTGTAAAATAAAAATAAACCCTAAGCTAGCAACAATGTAACTATTAGTTATATTGTAGCAAGCATAGGGTTTATTTTATAGGTAAGTATTTAGTTAGGTAATGATAGAAATTTTATTTAGATTTATTTTAATCAGATTTCAATTAGGGGGTGTTAGGGTTAGGGTTAGACTTAGGTTTAGGGGTTAATACATTTAATATAGTGGCGGCGATGTTGGGGGGGCAGATTAGGGGTTAATAAGTGTAGGTAGGTTGCGGCAACATTCGGGACGGCAGATTAGGGGTTAATAATTATATTGTAGGTGGCGGCGATGTTGGGGGCAGCATATTAGGGGTTAATAAGTATAATGAAGGTGGCGGTGGTGTCCGGAGTGGCAGATTAGGGGTTAATAAGAATAATGTAGGTTGTTGGGGGCGGCAGATTAGGGGTTAATAAGTGTAAGATTAGGGGTGTTTAGACTCAGGGTTCATGTTAGGGTGTTAGGTGTAAGCATAACATAGTTTCCCCATAGGAATCAATAGGGCTGCGTTACTGAGTTTTACGCTGCTTTTTTGCAGGTGTTAGACTTTTTCTCAGCCGGCTCTCCCCATTGATGTCTATGGGGAAATTGTGAATGAGCACGTACAACCAGCTCACCGCTGACTTAAGTAGCGCTGGTATTGGAGTGCGGTATGGAGCAAAATGTTGCTCTACGCTCACGTATTGCCTTTTAATGCCGGGTTTAGAAAAACCTGTAATACCAGCGCTGCATGTAAGTGAGCGGTGAGAGAAAACTGCTCGTTAGCATTGCACAGCTCCTAACGCAAAACTCGTTATCTGTCCGTCTGTGTTCCCAGTAAATATATATGTATATGCTTATACACATATATATTTATGTTTTAATATGTTTATATACACATATATAAGCATATACATATATATTTATGATTTTCTGCCATCCCTGCACGACTTACTCCCTTTGTGTTTTGGTTCTGTGCTGTGTAAAACAGCATCAGAAAAAGGCTCCCCTTGGAGCATATGGAAGCATGCTCTCTTGAGCACAATGTTTCCCAGCAATGCGAACAAGAGGTCACATTGCATTGCTATAAGTATATGGCAATTAAGCTTCAAGTATATGGCAATTTGTAAACTAAATAAAGACTGGAGAGGGGGAAATATGGAAGCACGAATGCTGAAAACAGAGTCCATATGGATCTTCCATTTAGATTGCATTTATCCCAAGGGACTTAATGCCAACTTTGAAATAATCCATCTATTTTGAAAATTCCAAGTCTGAGAACAATTATAATGATACCGCAATTAATAATGAAACAAATTATCCCCTAATATCTTCAGCAATATTATGTACCATAAACATAAGAAGGTGAAAAACACCTCTATATATGGGACCTTAATGAATTATTTATAACTCATCTAAAAGAAGAAATTTTTACCCTATTTGTATTGGAGCTCTTAAATAAAGTTTCCAATTAGAAGCAATGGAAATATCTAGTTGAGATATAGAAGTGAATTAACTTAATATGGTAAAATATTAACAGACACACGGTTTTTAAATACCCTCACTATGCATATATGCTGTATATTATGTCACATATGATTATTGTAAATCCTGGAATATGGAAGCCTAAAATCATTTGAACTTCCCCCAGCTTAAAATAGGGGATACTACCCATTTAAATTACTTCAGATAGCAAACAGCGATTTTTGAGAGATTATCCACTAGTTCCAAATAGAATAAATTTGAAAGACTTAACTTTACACTTGGTTAATAAGTCTGCCCTCAAATTATATATATATAAGCCCGCTTCCAAAATGGCTTCGTAAGCACCGGAAATAGTCCAAGTACGCATACTATAGACTTCCGGTTTAACGACAACCGGAAGTACGCATGTTATGACTTCCGGTTTAGCGAAAAATGGCCATGAAGATTTGGCGGGCAACCCGGCTCCATCCGAGTCAGTTTGGCGCCAATATTTCAAAGGAACAACTTTAAACTACACTATATAAGGTCAGTGTACACTTAGCCTCACTATGTCTTGAAAAAGGTCCTTCAGAGGACCGAAACGCGTAGACGGATATCGATACACGATTTGTAAGGCTTACCATATTTCCAAGATATAACCTATTGGGGTAAGTTTATTTACCAATATTTCAAACCCCATAGGCTTTTTTGTTTAGTGCACTTTGTTTTTCTTTTTCAGGATTTGTATGTACAGTTTTTTCTTGGATTACTACATTCCCAGGATTATTGACCACTTTGGACCCTATCGAGGGACATCAACAATTGGACTTTATTTGACTTTCAATCATTTCATTTAGGATTTTTTTCTATCACATATATATATATTTTCTGTGAAGCTTTGTATTTGAACTAATTGTATTGTTTGCCAACTGCACATTAGGATATTTAGGATTATCACCCTCTGGGGTATTTGATTTCACTAGCCACTAGAGATTTAACGTTATTTATTTGTTATTTTCATTACTGTTGTTTATAGCACCGCTTGGTAAGTGGAGAAGCGACACTAGAACATACCGGTATTGTTCAATTTAGGATAGGATCACGTAGATTTTGTTTATGCACATTTTGTTAGGATTCATATATTTGAACAAGATAAGTTTATTTTGGATTTTTTTGCATATTGTGATTTTTTGTTTTGTTTTCTTTGATACATTGAACATAATTCGAGTGTTTTTATCCACTGTGTTCCACTATTAGATATCATCCCACTTTTTGGTTCAATAACAGATATTATTTTCAATTATTGTACTATCCACAACTAGATCATCTGTGAATCTAGTCGCATTTAATATTGTGAACAGAATTTGTCAACATGATATTTGATTTCCGCCATTAGTCTTTTTCCTTTATCTCCAATACCCTCATATATATTTTAGATTAATTACCATTCATGGTCCTTTAAGGATTGATACTATCCATCTGTGAAAATAGTATATCCTCAATCTGTAGCTCACAAGCTCAGATTCTATATTTTATATTTTATATTATATCGAGATTGTATCGAGACTTTTTATTAGTGTTTTTTATTGTATTTTTATTGTATTTGTAATTCTACTGTATTATCTACATTGTGACATCATTGGCACATATAAGATGATTGTTCATTACCCATATTGATTAAAAACGATTTTAACGAAGTATTTGTTCAGAAATGTTTTAGTTGTTTTAGCTGTTCCTCCCGATCACCCATTGACCATATTTAAGCCCTGTGATATACCTTAGCCTGTAGGCGCTCCTATATACACATTTTACACATTGCATTGCTGGCAACTTGTAATACCATTGCACATTAACGTGCACTGGTATTACTGAGTGGAACACAAATATTTCAGGTGCAGAAACAAGGACGCCAAGTTCCCAGGGAGGTGCGCTCGTGCAAACAGGTGGTAGAAAGAAGCTGGAGTGGCCGTGTTTCTCAGCAAAACATGCTGTTTCATCAGGCTGTATGAATACAGCATGTTTTGCTGAGAAACGCGTTGCTACATATCTGTGTATTATAATAAATATACACTTTTTATTTCCACTTGCCTGTCCTGAATATAAAGAGTTATACCACCTTATTTGGGCTTATGCCCGTATTGCTATTAGCTGCTGCACCCCCTACTGACCACGCACAGTTCCCTCTGTCTGCACCTTTGACCCTGTTGGCGTCAGCTGTCGGTCGGCGCTCCTGGATTGGATACCACTGGTCATCTGACCCGACTTCAGAAGCTCCAGTCGTAGCTGGGAGTCATACGGGCGACTCTGAGGGTCCTGTGTTGCTCTGCCTGGCACTCCGGTTGTGCCGCTTCCTCTGTGAGTTTCCACTGCCAAGGGTTCAGGGTGCTATATCTCCTGCTGGTTGATCCTGTCTGTACTACACCATGTGGCGCCTCTCTTCCTTTCTTCTTTTTTAGGTCAACATCGTTGGAACACAAATATCACTTTCAAGAAAGCAATATTTAGCGCTCCACTTGTAATATGGCCCTTAGTGGGATCCAAAGCAAATCCAGGTGGATGAAATGATGTAACACAGAAATGGAATTAAAGATTGGTGAAACTGGCATTTCTCCAGCTTGGCATAAAGGTGGTTCTCCCAGAGCCTTTGTAGTACCATTTGTAGTACCATTTGGACATGTTCAGACAGAATATTTGAGTATGTCATCTAAGTCAATGATAAAAAAATTATTACTATAGTTCGTAAACACCTTATTTACGAAGCGTTGGTATACAGCAGGAGCATTACATATTTCAAAGGGCATTACTTGGTATTCAAAATGCCCTAGACGAGGCTTCAACTCATCTCCTTTCTTTATGCATATAAGATTTTAAATTCCACAGAGGTCAAGTTTGGTGAATATTGTGGCTCCTCTTAGATAGTCAAAAAGCACTAAGATGAGTGGAAGAGGGTAAGAATCCTTGACTTTGATGTGATTCGACTTCGGTAATCAATGCAGGGTCTGAGACCCCCATCCTTCTTTTCAACAAAAAAGAACCCTGCCTTAGCAGGTGAAGAGGATGGGCGGATAAATCCTTGCTCCAAATTTTCTTTGATATACTTCTCCAGGGCCCAAGATTATGTCTCAGTGATAGGAAAACTATACCCTTAAGGGATTGGAGCTCCAGGTTAACAAATTAATAGCACAGTCTAATTTATGATGCAGAGGTAGAACTTCTGTGTTCTGTTTAGAAAACATCTTGGAAAGCTGTATATCTATCTGGAAGTGTTGTGGGAGAGATAAAAACAAGCAAGGTAGTAGAATCCCTCCTACTAAGACATGGAAGACAGCGGTTAAAGCAAGTATCACCCCAGGATGATAATTCTCCTGTAGTCATGGAAAAGACAGGATTGGGGATGTTGAAGCCATGGGAGGCCTAGACTGACTGGAACATGGAGCGAAGAGGCTAAATCAAAAGTTACTACCCCTGTGTGAAGACCGCCAACAGTGAAGGTCAGGGGTTTTGTTTGTGTGATAATAGGAGTCGATCGTAGTGACTGTCCTTAAATAGTTGAAATTTGTGAGGGTGGAGTTTTCCCTTGAACTGATGAAACTCCAGTAGCCCTTGAGTTAATTAAAGCAACGGTC
Organism: Bombina bombina; assembly: GCF_027579735.1. NCBI lineage: Eukaryota > Metazoa > Chordata > Amphibia > Anura > Bombinatoridae > Bombina > Bombina bombina. The sequence goes on from NC_069499.1 coordinate 1,248,701,134, forward strand.
TGTACATGGATTGTAGCATAGTGAAGAGTAAGGGGTACTAAAACTCTGGATTTTGTGGAGAGTTTTTAGGTGTCTGGCTTAATTCTGCCCCCTCCAAACTGGTAGGACAGTTCTTGAGTAAATGAATCTTTAGGCCACAATAGAGAGCCGAGGCTTCGTCTGCATAGTCTTTCAGCATCAGAGACGAATGGATCAAAGTTCTATAGATTCATCAGAGGGGGGGGGGGGTAACTGTGGTAGGTGGAGAGCTGAAGTGGACAGCCAAGGTTTATAAGTCTTTCGGCTGCGATCCTTTTTTATCTGTCTTTCCAAATGGCGTGATTAAAGTTTAATACAGGAATGTTTCTGTACACCAGTTTGTCTTTGGTTCTTTTACAGAGCCCTTGACGCAATGCAGCTTTCAGGGCACCGGTATTCCAGTCTGTCTCTGCAGCCAAGGTACAGAAGCCTACAGCATATTGGGCTACTGACTGTGAACTCTGCTGTAATTTCAGGAGAGAATGTTCCGCCAGAGGATACTCTACCAGGTATATCAAAACAGCTTGTAAGGCAGTGATGAATGACTTTGAATTCTGTAGTACTGGGTCATTCTTTTCAAGTAAGGGAGAAACCCAAGAGAGAGCATTCAACTTATTTAGAGAGATTATAAAAGTTACCTGCACATCAGAAGTAGAAAAGGTCTTAGGATCATTCTTGAAGTGCAGACGACACTGATTAAGAAAACCTGTGCACTCATCTGGAGTTCTGTAAAATTCCTCAGGAAGGGGTAACTTAGGACCAGGAGCATGACATGTGAGAGCAGTGGTCAGTGGGGAAGAGGCTGCAGTAGCTTGACTGGCTTGGCAGAGTGGCATAACAGCTAATTGGTCCATTTTCAAATTCAAAGTCTTTAAATATGCAGCATGGGCTCCATGTAACTGTCCCTGATGGGTTACTGCCTTAGTCACTTCTTCAGGGTCTTTATTAATGGCCTGTGTATAATGTCTTGGGTAGTATATTGTCTGCACAGGAAGGGACCCTATGTCATCTCATCAGACAACAAAACACATTGTGAAAGATATTTACACAAAGGGGCATATTTATCAATGTGCGAGAGGACTTGATACAAAGTAGCGTATCATGGCCGCCACACATTGATAATGCTGACAGCATACTCTTTCGGCATTTATCATTGCACCAGCAGTTCTTGTGAACTGCTGGTGCAATGCCACTCCCTGCAGATTCGTGCCCAATTTGCCGCTAGCAGGGGGTGTCAATCAACCCGATTGTAGTCGATCGGGTTGATTTCTGTCCACGGCCTCAGAGCAGGCGGACAAGTTATGAAGCAGCGGTCTTTAGACAAGGGGCATCAAGCTCCATACGGAGCATGATAAATATGCCCCATTGTCTCCTCAAAACAGCTGCTTGCTCAGTACTTTTTTCTACTTGAAATAAACTCTGCTAACAAATCTGGCAGGTGTAAGTGTTCAGTTAAAGTCCCTGTTTAACTTTCATTTGCTTACAGGTGGGTATCAGCTAGCCCACAACTTTGGCCCCCATTTCTATCTCTCAGCACACACAATTTGACATTAACAGAAACACAACAACATCTCTCAGCATTAGTTTATAAAGTGAAAGTATATTAAACAAGCAGTGGCATAGCTGTTTTCCCTGCACAGTGTTTAAAAAATCACAAGTTAGTTTCATATAGCACTATGCAATACTGTGAGCCTTTTATTGTTATTACAATCACTCAGCAGCAAAGAAAATAGCATAAGTTTAGTTTTTGTCAGAAACAAGTGTATATTTTTGTAAAGCAATAAAAAGAATTGGTTTGAATTATTTGTGCATTTAATCATTAAATGTTTCCAATCCCTTAAACTAATGATGATGAAAATTTTGATATGGTTATTGAGATTTACAAGTAATTAAATGTTCTTGGGAGGAGTGAAAATATCTGCTTGAATCTGACTTGTCCATCTAGACTGCTTACCCTTGCTTTGTGGGTCACTTTAAAATTACCCATATTGGGAATCCTGTTGCTGTACATTTAGATCTACTTTCATGTTATCTTGTAAGTCTGGTGGTTCATGTGTCATGGTTGAAATGTTGTGCTGTGAAACTATTTTTCTCCAATGGTATCTCCTCGTAACTGTTGAAGGCTTTGCAGAGTTTGAGATAGAAATGATTTTAGATTTCCATATTCACAGATGATGGTTGTAATACCTTATGTAATAGAACAGCTGTTGCCTCTCTAGTCTCGCAGTCAGTGGGTTTGGCAATATATTACAAAAAAGTGGGCTAAACCTCTCTGTTCTGACGAGTGGCAATATGTCTACCATAGAAAATAAAAGGGATTGCAGCTTCAGCAAAAGTCTGCCCACATTGCCACTTAGCTGTGATCTTGGTGGAAAGGGGGGAGCTGTATTCAAATGGGTCTATTTAACAAGGGCCGAGTGGCCCCTGTTCCCTTTGTTTCCGCGCGAGCTTTCAGGCCCCGGGAAACAGGAGTTAAGAAGCAGCGATCTTATGACCGCTGCTCCTTAACTCATACGCCGCCTCTGAGGCCGCGAATCTGCAGGGGGCGGCATTGCACCAGCAGTTCACAAGAGCTGCTGGTGCAATGATAAATACCGACAGCATATGATGTTGGCATTTATCGATGTGCGGCAGACATGGTTCGTTATAGCGGATCATATCCATCCGCACAATGATAAATGAACCCCCTAGTGTGTTTAACAACAAAAACTGTGCGGTCGCAAAAGCAAAAAATGGTTTTGGTGATGGTGAGACTGGTAAAGGTTATCAATATGGAGGGCAGTGCTTTGAATATTACTTACTCACCATTTAAATACCATTTACTGATTACTCCCTTGGAACACCCATAAAAACTCCCATAATGCACCAATTTATTTGTGATGTTTTCAGTCTACTTTGTTAATTAAAAAAAACACTCCCATTAAACCTATACAAGTGGGGATGTGGTATATGCAGTGTTTCATTTATCTGTATTGTACTGTATAATGTTATCATTTATTTAAAGTCTTGTGTGTAAAAATCATGTATTTTGCCTTTTTCTGTATTTATTTCTTTTTTAAGGATTTTTTTTTTATTTGTGATATTGATATTTTAAAGAAGACAGTAGCCAAAACATCTGTTTTTATTTATGTTTTGCCAATATAAGTTGTTCTGAACTGTTCACTGTGACCACACTGTAACAATTGTTTTCTATATTAATAACATGTTTGTTACAGTATGGTCACAATATAAGTATTACAATATAAGTAAAACACGTGAGAACTTAAATTGACAATACATAAAAGAAAAACAGAAGTTGTGGCTACTGTCTTCTGTGAAATAATATTATAGCGAACATGTAATCTTTCTAAAAAAAAACAAAGAAAACACGGGAAAGGCAAAGTAGATGATTTTTACAATCATGACAAGAATTTAAATACATATTATAACATTATACAATACAAAACAGACAAATTAAACATTGCATATACATCTATCATATACTCACAAGTTCTTATAGGTGTATTATAGATGTCATAATTCTACTATTGTATTGTAACACTAGGGGTTGGGTTTCTGTTGGCACATGTAAATTCTATTGCTATTCAATACTGCGTAAGGGATCATTTACATTACACCTTCAATGTTGGTGGCGATATTGCTTTGAATATATATAATGCCAGTATAAGAAAAGCATGGCGCCCCATGTATAGTAAAATGCCTCTAGGCAAGATTGCCTTCAAACATTGTTGTCAGCAGTTTTGAATGTTTTACCAGCTCTCTCGATCCCACAATGGACCGCTTTTGAATATATCGCCACATAATGGATGTTTCAATTATCAGGACCTTAGTGTCTTCCAGTTATGCCAGAATCTTAGCTTTTAACATGGAGTAGACTCTAGCTGTGCTGGATAATAGAAGGGCTTGTGGGGGGTTCTCAACTGAAAATTGGAGCAAGTATGCCCATCTACTTACTTGCTAGCCATCCATAGCTCTAGCGGTGCATTTTAACTTCATTGTTTTTTTTTTTGGGGGGTGGAATGCTTGATTTTATTTTTAATTAAGCAGTTAGTTTTTACTGAAATTGTTATTTACAGAAGGGCGTGTCTCATGAATGAATAATGATGAGTTACGTATAGAGGGCAATAATATCAGAAATATTAGTTTAATTTGAGACACAACCTACTGCTTTTTCTTGTCCTCTACTGTTTTTATTGCCATAATCTGGTTCTTGGCAAACTTATTATATAAAAAAATAGACGGTGCTTCTAATTTTTAGAAGGGGGAATGCAAAAATAAATCAAAGAAATGTATTCTGACAGCTTTTTCAAATACTTTCTGGCCCTTATTCTATAGTGCTGTCGTAATGTAATAATTTGGTTAATAGAAATATGCTGATTTAGTTTTCTTCTATAAACTTTAAAAGTAGACAAGAAAGCAGAACAAGCACGTTTTAGAGAGGGTGTAGGAAACATATTTTTAAAATATTGCAAGTTATATGACCTCTAGGAAGTGCTAATGAATTCTTCTGTTATACCGCTCTTTCCAGCCAAGAGCAGATGGAAGTTTTTTGCAGCATTGGCTAAATAAAAATGTGTTGGAATAGAAAGGTAACAATCAGTATGTTTCAGTATAATCCATATAAAACAAACAGATTCTCATCTGAGTTTAAACAATATGGGCCAAATTACGAGTGGAGCGCTAACAGCTACAGTATGTGCAATTGACAAGGGGTTTATCGCGGGTGTTTGCCCTCATCAGGTTTTACCAATGGTATTATAATTTGAAAGTAAGCACGATCTTTTGAGCACAATCGCAATTTACGCTAGAATGATTACAGCGTCCTCAGAGCTCTGGTTAATTGTGTTGCAAAAAAAAATGTTGCAAAACACATCAAGAATACATTACAAAATATAGTTACACTCATAATAACACCATCTAATGAACATTATTAAAGAAAAATATTGCACACAAAAGTTATAAGGGCTCAAAGATATGAGGTCTCAGGTGCTATAAAAAAAGGCTGCAATGGCTTTAACATAGAGATACATACATATACATGTCTAAAGATGTATATTTATGTATATATATATATATATATATATATATATATATATATATATATATATATATATATATATATACACATGGCAATTGAGCAAAAAAAGTGGAAAAAAACCTAGCACCCTACTTGTGCGCAAACTTGATTGCATATTCTCATCCATGCTAACCCAACATGAAAATATCACATTCCAATGTTCTGCACATAGCAGAATATGTTCTATTTATAAATATATCTCTATATATTTAATGCTTTTTAATGTTTTACATATATATATATATATATATATATATATATATATATATATATATATACGTACTGTATATATACGTATATATATATATATATATATATATATATATATATATATATATATAATTATAAATAGGTATAGATATATACATATATCTATCTATCATCTTTCTATCTATCTATCTATCTATTTATCTATTTTCTGAGAAACTGAAAGAAATCCAGCAAGGACCTGGCTCAGCATCTGACAGCTTAATCGAGATGCCAAGTTGACCCTCCTACAGTCCAAAGAAGCATAATCAGGAATGGTCTTTGTGGGAGGGTAGTTGCCAAGAAACTACTTTTTCAAAAGGGGAGCAGGTTGAAAAGACTAAGCTATGCTAAAGCGCATAATGATTGGAATAAAGATCAGTGGTAAAGAGTACTATGGAGTGACAAATCCAAGTTTGAAATTTTTGGGTCCAATCGTTGAAAATATGTAAAAAGAAGAGTTGGAGAGAGATGGAACAATGAGAGCTTGCGGCCTTCAGTGAAACATGGTGAAGAGTCTGTCCTGGTTTGGCGCTGCATTTCTGCCAGTGGTGTTGACGATATTGTCCGAATGAATGGGATCATGAATGCTGAAAAGTACAGACAGGTTTTAACTCATCATGCTATTACTTCTAGAAAGTGTCTGATTAAGATTAGTTTTATTTTTCAGCATGATAAGATCCCAAGCACACTGCTAATGCAGTGAAATCATATTTGGAGAGAAAAACAGAGTCTAGACCTGAATATTATAGAGGCAGAATATTATAGAGGCAGTATGGGATCACCTGGACAGATAAATAAATAAAAGACAATCTAAATCTAAAGAAGAACTCTGGGAAGTGCTGAAAGAAGCCTGGTATAATATACCAAAAGCTTACTTCAGAAAACTTCATGACAGTCTTCTCAAAAAAATTCAAGATGTGCTTAGTGTCAAGGAAGGTCACACTAAATACTGACTTTTGCCTGAAGAAGCCATTTTGTTCTGAATATATTTCCTGTATTTTCTGTTGCTATCTTTTGTTGAAAAAAACCCACTAACCACTTTAGCATTGCAACCCCCCACCCCCAACACCCCAAAATAAAAAAAAAAGAACTAAAAAATCCTTAAGTACCCATTGCCCCGAAAAGGACATTTGGATGGGCATAGCCTTTATTTTCTGTAATTTTAGCTTAATTGTAATTTAGTATTGTTTTAATTTATGTAATGGGGTTAATTTAAGGGGTGTTAGGTTAGTGGGCTTAGTGATTAGTTATTCGCGTTGTGGGGTTTGGCAGATTAGGGGTTAATAGTTTTATTAGATTTATTCCGTTGTGTGTTAATGGCGGATAAGGGGTTAAAAGTTTTATTAGGTTTATTGCGTTGTGGGTTAATGGTGGATTAGGGGTTAATAGTTTTTTTTTATACTTTTATTTTTATATAATTTTTTGTTCTATATTCATATTTTAACAACCATTTTCAAATTAGATGCAAAAATATAACATGTTACTTAAACACTGTTCATAATTAACATTTGTCAAAAATAAACAAAATAAGAAGCTAAACAGTCTTCTTGCACTGTTAACTAGTTAATAGTTAATAGTTAATAGTTTTAATGGTTAATAGTTTTAATAGAAAGTTTGCGATGTTGGGGTTGGCGGATTTAGGGGTTAATAATTTTATTAGGTAGTTTGTGATGTGTGTGAATGACGGATTAGGGGTTAATAGTTTAATTAGGCATATGGCGTTGTGGGGGGTTGTCGGTTTAGGGGTTAATACTGTTATTATTAGTTTCGATGTGGGTTAATGGCGGATTAGGGATTAATATACTTTCAGCTACATTCCAAGTTTTTAGCGAACACCACAAAAGTTACGTTATTTCATTTCCTATAGCACTGCTATTACAAGTTTGCAAACATACGCCTTTTGCGTGCGATATGGTTGCGTTGAGCTCCATACTGCACCCAAAACAAGCGCTGTGTTTGACGTGCTCATGCATGATTTCCCCATAGACATCAATGTGGAGAGTCGGCCCAAAAAAAACCCTAACACCTGCGATCGCGGAAACAGACGTTTTGTAACGCAGCCCCATTGATGTCTATGGGGAAATAAAAATACAGTTTAAACCTAACACCCTAACATAAACCCTACATCTAAACACCCCTAATCTGCTGTCCCCAACATCGCCGACACCTGCCTACAGTTATTAACCCCTAATCTGCCGCTCCCTATATCACCGCTACCTAAATAAAATTATTAACCCCTAATCTGCCGCTCCCGATATCGCCGCCACTATACTACATTTATTAACCCCTAAACCGCCACCCCCCCCACATTGCAACAAGCTAAATTAAACTATATTAACCCCTAAACCTAACCCTAACCCTAACATAACCCTAACGCTAACGTAACCCTAAACCTAAACCTAACACCCCCTAACTTTAACATAATAAAAATATAGCTAAATTAAATGTACAATTATTAGCTAAATAAATCTATTAAAACCCTAAATTGCCAGCCCCCCCACATCGCAACAAGCTAAATTAAACTATATTAACCCCTAAACCTAGCCCCCCTAATTTTAACATAATTAAATTAGATCTAAATTAAATTTACAATTATTAACTAAATAATACCTATTTAAAACTAAATACTTACCTGTGACATAAAACCAAAGCTAGCTACAATTTAACTAATAGTTACATTGTAGCTAGCTTAGGTTTTATTTTTATTTCACAGGTAAGTTTGTATTTATTTTAACTAGGTAGACTAGTTAGTAAATAGTTATTAACTATTTACGAACTACCTAGTTAAAATAAATACAAACTTACTTGTGAAATAAAACCTAACCTGCCTTACACTAAAACCTAACATTACAAAAAATAAAAAAATCTACCATTACAAAAAATAAGAAACCTACCATTACAAAAAAATAAATATTAATCCTATTCTAATAATCTTAAAAAAATAAAACCACCCCAAAATAAAAATCCCTACTCTAGAATAAACTACCAAGGGCCCTTAAAAGGGCATTTTGGGGGGCCCTTAAAATGGCCTTTTGTAACCAGCTCTTTTACTCCAAAAAAATGCAAACACCCCTAACACAATACAAACCCCCACCCCCCAACCTACCAGGGGTCCTTAAAAGGGCCTTTTGGGGGGCCCTTAAAAGGGCCTTTTGTAGGGCATTGCCCTGAGATAAACAGCTATTTTACTAAAAAAAATGCAAACACCCCCTAACACTATACAATACACAAAATAACAAACAAATTATCAAAATAAAAAAAGAATTACACCTAATCTAATAGCCCTATCAAAATAAAAAAAAAAACCACCCAAAAGAAAAAAAAAACCTAGCCTACAATAAACTACCAATGGCCCTTAAAAGGGCCTTTTGTGGGACATTGCCTCAAAGATATCAGCTCTTTTACCTGTAAAAAAAATACAAACACCCGCCAACAGAAAAACCCACCACACACCCAACCAACCCCCCCCAAATAAAATAACTATCTAAAATAACCTAAGCTAACCATTGCCCTGAAAAGGGCATTTGTATGGGCATTTAGCTCTTTTACTGCCCAGACCCTAACCTAAAACATAAAACCCACCCAATAAACCCTTAAAAAAGCCTAACACTAACCCCCTGACGATCCACTTACAGTTATTGAGGTCCCGCTTGAACGATCTTCATCCCTGCGAAGTCTTCATACAGGCGGCCTCTTCAATCCTCATCCCGGTGGCAACGTCCTGATCCAAGCGGAGAGAAGTCTTCATCCAGGTGGCCTCTTCAATCTTCATCCAGGCTGCATCTTCTATCGAATTAGCCAATAGAATAAGAGCTGCTTAAATCCTATTTGCTGATTTGAACAGCCAATAGCATTTTAGCAGTCCTAATTCCTATTGGCTGATTCAATAGTGTTTGCGATGCGGGAGGGCAGCGGTTTAGGGGTTAATAAGTTTATTATAGTGCTGACGATGTCGGGGAGCAGCGGAATAGGGGTTAATAATTTTAATTAGTGGCGGCGATATTGGGAGCGGCAGATTAGGGGTTAATAGGTAGTTTATGGGTGTTAGTGTACTTTGTAGCAGTTTAGTTATGAGCTTTATGTTACGGCTTTGTAGCATAAAACTCATAACTACTGACTTTAGATGGCGGTACGGTTCTTGTCGTTTTAGGCTGTAACGCTCACTTTTTAGCCGTAGCGCAAAACTTGTATTACCGGCGCTATAGGAATCCCATGAAAAAACGTAATTTTTACGTGTGCAGGACTGACTTTGCGGTACAGGCTAAAAGGTGTGTGGTACACCTATACCGACAAGACTCGTAATAGCGGCGGTGCTGTTTTATGCTGAAAATGCCATATTTTCTGCGTTACAAGCCGCAACACAAAACTTGTAATCTAGCTGTTTATTAGTTATTGCGGTGGATAGATATTGCACATGAGTTAGGTGTTAGTTAATATTTTCAGGCAGTTACTGGAGTTACGGTGCTCACATACTCAGAGCAAGTCTTGCTGCTCCTGCCTATGTGTGGCGAGGTGAAAATGGAGTAAAATGCTTTGATTCTCTCTTTCCTTCTTATAGCTTCACTCATTACTTCATATATTGCCTACATTATTTTTTTATATAAATTCAGTAGAAATTCTTAATGCCCTTCAAAATAAAAGACCTTTATTTGTTTTATAGAATTCTATATCACTTCTTATTTGATTATATTAACCTAGATTAGCCTAGAATTGAGCACAAAAATGTTGTATGTTGGGTGTTAACATTTATCAAGTGCAATTAATACTGCTTAATTTTTTATCACTTGATCAATAGTCTATTGAACTGTAATGTCTGCATTTTGGATACTGCGGGTTCATTAAAACCCTCACAAAAATACTATGGGATGTGCAGTAAAATACTTGTCAGATAATGCTTGAGAGCTAAGCTGATGGAGTGCAAAAATATATTTCAAATATTGGACTTTGTCTGTATGTTGTTGTCATGCTGCAGAATACATTTGGGGACAATCAGATGTCCCTTGTTGGTATTGCATGATGGTTAAGTATCTGCCTATACTTCTCAGCACTGAGAAGACCTTTTATTCTGAACAAATCCCCAACTCCATTTGCAGAAATCCAGCCCAATACCTGCAAGGAAACTCCACCATGCTTCACTGTTGTCTGCAGATGTTCATTCATTCTTGTACCACTCACCAACTCTCTTCGGTGAACAATCGGAGTTCTGCTACAGCTAAAAATGTAAATGTTTGACTCATGAGTCCAAAGCACCTGCTGCCATTTTTCTGCATCTCAGGTCCTGTGTTTTGGTACATAGTTGAGTTACGTGGCTTTGTTTCCACTTTGGAGGTATGACTTTTTGGCCACATCTCTTCCGAACTGACTTCTCTGGACTTTAAATGTGTGTACCAGGGTCCCATTGATTTTTGCCAATTCTGAGCTGATGACACTGTTGGACATCTTTTGATTACATAGGGAAGCAAGCACAATGTGTCTTTCATCTGCTATACTAAGTTTCCCTGGAAGGCTACTGCATCTATGGCAATCAATGTTGCCCATTTCTTTGTGCTTCTTCAGAAGAGCTTAGACAGCACAACTGGAAACCCTGTCTGCCTTGAAATGTCTGCTTGAGAGAGACCATGCTGATGAAATATAACTTCCTTGTGTCTTGTTGCTGTGCTCAGTCTTAGACTATATCTAAAAAGAGTGTGCTAAAAATAAGCAGCTAAAATATGCCAAAAAATATTAGTAGAATATAATATATTTTATTTAAAATAAATCTGAAAAAATAAATCTTAAAACTAACCTATTTAACCTACACATAAATGATCTAAACCACCGGTGGATTTGAAATAGTTGAAATACGTCAATCTCTATAAAAGATTAATCAAAATGTAAAACTGGATCTCGAGATGGTTATGCCATGCTGTTCACAGGCGTAAACTCAATCTTATAAAGTTAATACAGTGTAATAGGAAGTTGTAATGTGACATAGGGGCCTATTTATGATTGTGCAAATGGACATGATCCGATATAGTGGATCACGTCTGCTGCACATCGATAAATGCGCTGTCAGCATTTATCATTGCACCAGCAGTTCTTGTGAACTGCTGGTGCAATACCGCCTCCTGCAGCAGGGGGTGTCAATCAACCTGATCGTATTCGATCGGGTTGATTTCTGACAATTTCTGTCCGCTGCCTCAGAGCAGACAGGACAATGTCCTTTTTATTTATTATTTAAATACATATTTCTATATATACAGTATCTCACAAAAGTGAGTATACCCCTCACATTTTTGTAAATATTGTATTATATCTTTTCATGTGACAACACTGAAGAAATAATACTTTGCTACAATGTAAAGTAATGAGTGTACAGCCTGTATAACAGTGTAAATTTGCTGTCCCCTCAAAATAACTCAACATGCAGCCATTAATGTCTAAACAGTTGGCAACAAAAGTGAGTACACCCCTAAGTGGAAATGTCCAAACTGGGCCCAATTTTCCCTCCCCGGTGTCATGTGACTCATTAGTGTTACAAGGTCTCAGGTGTGAATGGGAAGCAGGTGTGTTAAATTTGGTGTTGGTATATAAAGATGGCCTAGGCTATAAGAAGATTGCCAAGACCCTGAAACTGAGCTGCAGCATGATGGGCAAGACCATACAGCAGTTTCACAGGGCAGGTTCCGCTCAGAAAAGGCCTCGCCAAGGTCGACCAAAGAAGTTGAGTGCACGTGCTCAGCGTCATATCCAGAGGTTGTCTTTGGGAAATAGACAAATGAGTGCTGCCAGCATTGCTACAGACGTTGAAAGGGTGGGGTGTCAGCCTGTCAGTTCTCAGACCATATGCCGCACACTGCATCAAATTGGTCTGCATAGATGTTGTCCCAGAAGGAAGCCTCTTCTAAAGATGATGCACAAGAATGCCCGCAAGCAGTTTGTTGAAGACAAGCAAACTAAGGACATGGATTACTGGAATCATGTCCTTTGGCCTGATGAGACCAAGATAAACTTATTTGGTTCAAACGGTGTCAAAAGTGTGTGGTGGCAACCAGGTGATGAGTACAAAGACAAGTGTGTCTTGCCTACAGTCAAGCAGGGTGGTGGGAGTGTCATGGTCTGGGCCTTCATGAGTGCTGCCGGCAATAGGGAGCTACAGTTCATTGAGGGAACCATAAATGCCAACATGCACTATGATATACTGAAGCAGAGCATGATCTCCCTTCAGAGACTAGGCCGCAGGGCAGTATTCCAACAGGATAAAGACCCCAAACACGCCTCCAAGACGACCACTGCCTTGGTGATGGACTGGCATGTCTCCAGACCTAAACCCTATTGAGCATCTGTGGGGCATCCTCAAATGGAAGGTGGGGGAGCGCAAGTTCTCTAACATCCACCAACTCCATGATGTCGTCATGGAGGAGTGGAAGAGGACTCCAGTGGCAACTTGTGAAGCTCTGGTGAACTCTATGCCCAAGAGGATTAAGGCAGTGCTGGAAAATAATGGTGCCCACACAAAATATTGACACTTTGGGCCCTATTTGAACATTTCCACTTAGGGGTGTACTCACTTTTGTTGCCAATGGTTTAGACATTAATGGCTGTGTGTTGAGTTATTTTGAGGGGACAGAATATTTACACTGTTATACAGGCTGTACACTCACTACTTTACATTGTAGCAAAGTGTCATTTCTTCAGTGTTGTCACATGAAAAGATATAATAAAATATTTACAAAAATATGAGGGGTGTACTCACTTTTGTGAGATACTGTATCTGTATATACCTATACCTGTATAACAATCCATATATATATATATACAGTGGATATAAAAAGTCTACACACCCCTGTTAAAATGTCAGGTTTCTGTGATGTAAAAAAATGAGACAAAGATAAATCATTTCAGAACTTTTTCCACCTTTAATGTGACCTATAAACTGTACAACTCAATTGAAAAACAAACTGAAATATTTTAGGTAAAGGGAAATAAAAATAAAAAACTAAAATAATATGGTCGCATAAGTGTGAACACCCTTTTATAACTGGGGATGTAGCTGTGTTCAGAATTAAGCAATCACATTCAAAATCATGTTAAATAGTAACAGTAATAGAGTCAGTACACACCTGTCATCATTTACAGTGCCTCTGATTAACCCCAAATAAAGTTCAGCTGTTCTAGTAGGTCTTTCCTGACATTTTGTTAGTCGCATCCTACAGCAAAATCCATGGTCCGCAGAGAGCTTCCAAAGCATCAGAGGGATCTCATTGTTAAAAGGTATCAGTCAGGAGACGGGTACAAAAGAATTTCCAAGGCATTAGATATACCATGGAACACAGTGAAGACAGTCATCATCAAGTGAAGAAAATATGGTGGAACAGTGACATTACCAAGAACTGGATGTCCCTCCAAAATTGATGAAAAGACGAGAAGAAAACTGGTCTGGGAGGCTGCCAAGAGGCCTACAGCAACATTAAAGGAGCTGCAGGAATATCTGGCAAGTACTGGCTGTGTGGTACATGTGACAACAATCGCCCGTATTCTTCATATGTCTGGCCTATGGGGTAGAGTGGCAAGACGGAAGCCTTTTCTTACAAAAAAAACCCATTCAAGCCCGGCTAAATTTTGCAAAAACACATCTGAAGTTTCCCAAAAGCATGTTGCAAAAGGTGTTCTGGTCTGATGAAACCAAAGTTGAACTTTTTGGCCATAATTCCAAAAGATATGTTTGGCGCAAAAACAACACTGCATATCACCAAAAGAACACCATACCCACAGTGAAGCATGGTGATGTCAGCATCATGCTTTGGTGCTGTTTTTCTTCAGCTGGAACTGGGGTCTTAGTCAAGGTAGAGGAAATAATGAACAGTTCCAAATACCAGACAATTTTGGCACAAAACCTTCAGGCTTCTGCTAGAAAGCTGAACATGAAGAGAAACTTGATCTTTCAGCATGACAACGACCCAAAGCATGCATCCAAATCAACAAAGGAATGGCTTCACCAGAAGAAGATTAAAGTTTTGGGATGGCCCAGCCAGAGCCCAGACCTGAATCCAATTCATAATCTGTGGGGTGATCTGAAGAGGGCTGTGCACAGGAGATGCCCTCGCATTCTGACAGATTTAGAGTGTTTTTGCAAAGAAGAGTGGGCAAATCTTGCCAAGTCAAGATGTGCCATGCTGAAAAACTCATACCTAAAAAGACTGAGTTCTGTAATAAAATCAAAAGGTGCTTCAATAAAGTATTAGTTTAAGGGTGTTCACACTTATGCAACCATATTATTTTATTTTTTTATTTTTATTTCCCTTTACCTAAAAGATTTCAGTTTGTTTTTCAATTGAGTTGCACAGTTTATAGGTCACATTAAAGGTGGGAAAAGTTCTGAAATGATTTATCTTTGTCTCATTTTTTTACATCACAGAAACCTGGCATTTTAACAGGGGTGTGTAGACTTTTTATATCCACTGTATATATATATATATCAGTAGCAGAGATGTGCACTCTCACTTTGTAGCAACTGCCAGGGTGCTAGTAGGAATCAATATAGAAAAGCAACAAACTTGCACTCACTGGTCTTTTTTGTGAAATACTTTACTGAAAAACTGTGACGTTTCGAGGACAAAAAATCGTCTGAAGAAGGGGATTTTTTGTCCTCGAAACGTCACAGTTATATATAAAAACACACACATAGTCACAAACACATTTTTAGAGCTTTCCTTTTTCCAGGCATTTAGAACTTTAGTAAATTAATTCTTAATGTCTCAGTATACCTACTAGTTGAGTGACTGGCCCTTCAATTTAACCTAGTGTATGACATCACATTGCTCTCTCACTTAGGAACATAACAGAATTCCCTTAGATTTCATTAGTTTTTTAGAAAAAATTTATTTTGTCTCTTAGAGGTTTTTAATATCACTTTTCATCCTGGGCTATTATTAGTATTTACTAACATTTATTAATATTTATTAGAATTTATTAGCATGCATTAGCATTTTATAATATGATAAATATTGTTGATGATCTAGAGTATTAACCAACAACAAACCTTTTTTCACTCCTTGTTAATTTTCTCTGTCTGATTGCTTGTTAGATCCACTTGGTTTTGTTTTGAAATCAGCACGCACATTTGTATGTTTTTTGTTTTTTACACTATTTACATTCTACGAATTGCACTCATGTGATCAGCGTCACCCAACCCTCACCCCATTGGTTATTACCTAGCATTTAATCCCACTACAGGTGGACACCTGCAGATCTCTGATGAAGCACATGTGAGCATGCGCGAAACACGTCAGATCTAGCACCCCCTGCACACCTGTGTCAGTGCTACTCACCTTTTGTTTGAATAAACTACCTGGCATCCCAGCTTTTTCAGGTTCCTCGTCTTTTCTTTTCGTATCTATCTATCTATCTATCTATCTATCTATCTATCTATCTATCTATCTATCTATCTATATATATATATATATATATATATATATATCCCCTTAATGACCACATCACTTTTCCATTTTCTGCCCGTTTGGGACCAAGGCTATTTTTACATTTTTGCGGTGTTTGTGTTTAGCTGTAATTTTCCTCTTGCTCATTTACTGTACCCACACATATTATATACTGTTTTTTCTTGCCATTAAATGGACTTTCTAATGATACCATTATTTTTATCATATCTTATAATTTACTATAATTTTTTTTATAAAATATGAGGAAAAAATGAAAAAAAAAAAACACCCTTTTTCTAACTTTGACCCACAAAATCTGTTACACATCTACAACCACCAAAAAAACCCATGCTAAATAGTTTCTAAATTTTGTCCTGAGTTTAGAAATACCCAATGTTTACATGTTCTTTGTTTTTTTTGCAAGTTATAGGGCAATAAATACAAGTAGCACTTTGCTATTTCCAAACCACTTTTTTTCAAAATTAGCGCTAATTACATTGGGACACTGATATCTTTCAGGAATCCCTAAATATCCCTTGACATGTATATATTTTTTTTTAGAACACATCCCAAAGTATTGATCTAGGCCCATTTTGGTATATTTCATGCCACCATTGCACCGCCAAATGCAATAAAACATTTTTTTTCACTTTTTTCAATTTTTTTTGACAAACTTTAGGTTTCTCACTAAAATTATTTACAAACAACTTGTGCAATTATAGTATAAATGGTTGTAAATGCTTCTCTGGGATCCCCTTTGTTCATAAATAGCAGACATATATGGCTTTGGCTTTGCTTTTTGGTAATTAGAAGGCCTCTAAATGCCACTGTGCACCACACGTGTATTATGCCCAGCAGTGAAGGGGTTAATTAGGGAGCATGTAGGGAGCTTCTAGGGTTAAGTTTAGCTTTAGTGTCGTGTAGTAGGCAACACAAAGTATTGATCTAGGCCCATTTTGGTATATTTCATGCCACCATTTCACCGCCAAATGCGATCAAATTAAAAAAAAACATTACATTTTTCACAATTTTAGGTTTCTCACTGAAATTATTTACAAACAGTTTGTGCAATTACGGTACAAATGGTTGTAAATGCTTCTCTGGGATCCCCTTTCTTCAGAAATAGCAGACATATATGGCTTTGGCATTGCTTTTTGGTAATTAGAAGGCCGCTAAACGCCACTGTGCACCACACGTGTATTATGCCCAGCAGTGAAGGATTTGATTAGGGAGCTTGTAGGGAGTTTGTAGGGTTAATTTTAGCTTTAGTGTAGTATAGTAGACAACCCAAAGTATTGATATAGGCCCATTTTGGTATATTTCATGTCACCATTTCACCGCCAAATGCGATCAAATAAAAAAATTGTTGACTTTTTCACAAATTTTTTTAACAAACTTTAGGTTTCTCACTAAAATTATTTACAAACAGCTTGTGCAATTATGGCACAAATGTTTGTAAATGCTTTTCTGGGATCCCCTTTGTTCAGAAATAGAAGACATATATGGCTTTGGCGTTTCTTTTTGGTAATTACAAGTCCGCTAAATGCCGCTGCGCATCACATGTGTACTATGTCTAGCAGTGAAGGGGTTAATTAGGTAGCATGTAGGGAGCTTGCAAGGTTAAATTTAGCTTTAGTGTAGAGATCAGCCTCCCACCTGACACATCACACACCCTGATCCCTCCCAAACAGCTCCCTTCCCTCCCGCACCACACAATTGTCCCCGCCATCTTAAGTACTGGCAGAAAGTCTGCCAGTACTAAAATAAATGGTGTGGTTTTTTTTATTAGCATTAGTGATGTCGCGAATAGTTCGCCGGCGAATAGTTCCAGGTGAACATAGCATGTTCGCGTTCGCCGCGACGGGCGAACATATGCGATGTTCGATCCGCCCCCTATTCTTCATCATTGAGTAAACTTTGACCCTTTACCTCACAGTCAGAAGACACATTACAGCCAATCAGCGGCAGACACTCCCTCCCAGACCCTCCCACCTCCTGTACAGCATCCATTTTAGATTCATTTGGAAGCTGCATTCTTAGTGAGAGGAGGGACAGTGTAGCTGCTGCTGATTTAATAGGGAAATTGATAGCTAGGCTAGTGTATTCAGTGTCCACTACAGTCCTCAAGGACTCATCTGATCTCTGCTGTAAGGACAGCACCCCAAAAAGCCATTTTTAGGGCTAGAACATCAGTCTGCTTTTTTTTTTCCCTGTGTAATCTAATTGCAGTTGCCTGCCTGCCAGCGTGTGTGTCAGGCTTACAGCGTATACTGTGCCCACTTGTCCAGTGCCACCACTCATATCTGGTGTAACAGTAGTGTAGATTTAAAAAAAAAAAACACTTTTTGGACTGTGTTAAATAATAGCAGTCAGTTTCCTTCACACGTGTGCGTTTCAGGGCCTGCCTGCCAGGGCACAGTGTCACCCCAGTGCAACTCATATCTGGTGTAACAGTAGTGTAGATTTAAAAAAAAAAAAACTTTTTTGACTGTGTTAAATAATAGCAGTCAGTTTCCTTCACACGTGTGCGTTTCAGTGCCTGCCTGCCAGAGCACAGTGTCACCCTAGTGCAACTCATATCTGGTGTAACAGTAGTGTAGATTTAAAAAAAACAAAAAAAAACACTTTTTTGACTGTGTTAAATAATAGCAGTCAGTTTCCTTCACACGTGTGCATTTCAGGGCCTGCCTGCCAGGGCACAGTGTCACCCCAGTGCAACTCATATCTGGTGTAACAGTAGTGTAGATTTAAAAAAAAACAACACTTTTTTGACTGTGTTAAATAATAGCAGTCAGTTTCCTTCACACGTGTGCGTTTTAGGGCCTGCCTGCCAGGGCACAGTGTCACCCCAGTGCAACTCATATCTAGTGTAACAGTAGTGTAGATTTAAAAAAAAAAACACTTTTTTGACTGTGTTAAATAATAGCAGTCAGTTTCCTTCACACGTGTGCATTTCAGGGCCTGCCTGCCAGGGCACAGTGTCACCCCAGTGCAACTCATATCTGGTGTAACAGTAGTGTACATTTAAAAAAAAAATAATAATTTTTTGACTGTAATAGATTGAATAGCAGTTAGTTGTCTGCAAGCGTGTGTGTTAGGCCTACAGCATCTACTCTGCCAACTTCTGCAAGTGCACAGTGCTACTCATATCTGTTGTCACAGTAGCTTGCACGCATAGTACCACCAATCGAAAAAAAAATGACAGGCAGAGGCATGCCACCCCGCAGGGGCCGTCGTGTTTGTGGTGCTGTGATTCCCTTTGCCCCTAGAATAATGCCCAGTGTTCAGAGGCCACGTACCCCGAACTCGAACATTTCTGAGGACATAGTTGACTGGCTAATACAGGACACCCAATCTTCTACAGCTTCCGCTCGGAACCTTGATGCACCATCCTCCTCCAGCTTAGCTTCGGGCACCTCTCAAGTTACCACTCGCCCGCCTGCCGCCACCACCAACACTAGCACCACAGCCGCTTCACTTGATCTGTCAGAGGAGTTATTTACACATCAGTTGGAAGAAATGAGTGATGCGCAACCATTATTGCCAGAGGATGTAGATAACAGGGATATGTCTCAGTCAGGCAGCATTACACACATGGACGTACAGTGTGATGATGATGATGTTGTACCCGCTGCAGGAGTTTGGTCTGTCACTGTGAAGCGGGCGTAACCCTTACACTACCTGATCGATACAATATACCTGATGTTTTAAAGCACGTTATTCCAAACAATTTAGGAATGTTAGGTGATTTATGCCCTTTATGGATTAAAACCAGACTCTGCATCAACTATGTAATTTTCCATGGGAGTTTTGCCATGGATCCCCCTGCGGCATGCCACAGTCCAGGTGTTAGTCCCCTTGAAACAACCTTCCCATCACTATTGTGGCCAGAAAGAGTCCCTGTGGGTTTTAAAATTCGCCTGCCCATTGAAGTCAATGGCGTTTGCCCGGTTCGCCGGTTCGCGAATTTTTAGGTTCGCAACATCACTAATTAGCATATTTACATATGCTGCGCTGTAGGATCCCCCCTTAGCCCCCAACCTCCCTGATCCCCCCCAAACAGCTCTCTAACCCTTCCCCTCTGCCTTATTGGGGGCCATCTTGGGTACTGGCAGCTGTCTGCCAGTACCCAGTTTGCAAAAATAAAATGTTTTTTATTTATTTTTTTTCATTTTTTTTTTCTGTAGTGTAACTTCAGACCAACCATCAACCCCTGACTAATCATTTTTTCAACATGCCTCCCCCCCTTTTTCCCACTTTCCACTAAAAATGTTCTGTAGTGTAGCAGTTCCCACCCGCTCCCTCCCCGTGCACGCAAATGCACCTGCGCGTCCCCTTGGCTACCCCCGCCCACGATCCCGCCCCCCTCCACATCAGAGGGCCTATCGATGGCCGCCACCCGCCTCCCACGTCGGCTCCCATTGATGGCCGGCACTAACAATATCGCCCATCAATGTCCGGTGCAGAGAAGGCAACAGAGTGGCACTCTCTGCATCGGATGGCCAAGGAGTGTTATTGCAGGATGCCTCTATATCGAGGCATCACTGCAATAACCATAAAGCGGCTGGAAGCAATCAGGATTGCTTCCACCGCTTTCCCAGACCGACGACGTACAGGGTACGTCCTCGGTCGTTAAGGGTATTTTTTTTAGGACGTAGCCTGCACGTTGTCGGTCATTAAGGGGTTAAATATATATATAGCGCACTCTCACTCGCCAAAAGTCTCCAGACCAGGGTGCATAAACCATTAAATACAGTCCAATAATAGGCACTGACTGGATTTAAAGCACAGCACACTTTATTAGGTTGTGACGTTTCGGGGCATTCACCCCTTCCTCAGACGTCTGAGGAAGGGGTGAATGCCCCAAAACGTCACAACCTAATAAAGTGTGCTGTGCTTTAAATCCAATCAGTGCATATTATTGGACTTTATATATATATATATATATATATATATATATATATATATATATATATATATATATATATATATATATATATATATATATATATATAGATAATCACAGTCCATTAAACAGACTCACCCTCCAGCTGGATGTCTGCCTGGGTGCAAAAATAGCAATAATAGATAACAGAAATGATGCACTCTCAGGTCTTAGTGTCAACACAAGCTTCAATTTAATGAAACGTTTTCGGGGACAACCTCCCCTTCATCAGCATACAAAACAGTGATAACATCACACCTTAAATACATAAGTGAACAGAAAAAAGCTTACACACCTGTGATAACTCTCAGTGTTAGTGATCATATGATGTGTGAACCGCACGCCATGCGGTTCACACATCAGGCAGAAGTAATGGCATGTGGACCGGATGTGGATTCACATACTGTCATATCCGGTATTTAGTTGTTATATTCAACTTATTCCATGTTACATGGAACTTATATGTCAGTGTGTCAATCCTTTATAACTAATGTGTCTCAAAGAACATAAATTGGTAAATGGGGATATTTCCCCTCGTGTTTTAACTGCGAGTGATAATCCATCTTATCCTTGTAAGGTGCATCTATGTTTATGCTCCGATGAGTAGTAGTACCGGTTGTGACGTACAGAAATAGCAGACATATATGGCTTTAGCGTTGCTTTTTGGTAATTACAAGGCCGCTAAATGCCGCTGCGCATCACATGTGTATTATGTCTAGCAGTGAAGGGGTTAATTAGGTAGCTTGTAGGGAGCTTGCAAGGTTAATTTTAGCTTTAGTGTAGAGATCAGCCTCCCACCTGACACATCACACCCCCTGATCCCTCCCAAACAGCTCCCTTATTTTTTAGCATATTTACATATGCTGCGCTGTAAGATCCCCCCTTAGCCCCCAACCTCCCTGATCCCCCCCAAACAGCTGTCTAACCCTCCCCCTCGGCCTTATTGGGGGCCATCTTGGGTACTGGTAGCTGTCTGCCAGTACCCAGTTTACAAAAATAAAATGTTTTTTATTTTTTTTTCTTTCATTTTTTTTCTGTAGTGTAGCTTCCCCCCGAAAGACCAACCATCACCCCCTGACTAATCTTTTTTTCAACTTGCCTCCCCCCCCCCTTTTTCCCACTTTTCACTAAAAATGTTCTGTAGTGTAGCGGTTCCCACCCGCTCCCTCCCCGTGCACGCAAATGCACCCGCGCGCCCGTGCATGCCCCCGACTACCCCCGCCCACAATCCCACCCCCTCCACATCACAGGGCCTATCGATGGCCGCCCCCCGCCTCCCACGTCGGCTCCCATCCACTAACGATACCGGCCATCAATGTCCGGTGCAGAGAACGCCACAGAGTGGCACTCTCTGCATCGGATGGCCAAGGAGTGTTATTGCAGGATGTCTCAATATATAGAGGCATCACTGCAATAACCAGAAAGCGGCTGGCAGCGATCAGATCAGGATTGCTTCCACCGCTTTCCCAGACCGACGATGTACAGGGTACGTCCTCGGTCATTAAGGGTATTTTTTTTAGGACGTACCCTGCACGTTGCCGGTCATTAAGGGGTTAATAAACATTGGGGAATTCTAAAATCAGACTCTCTACTTAAAACTCAATTAACTGACAGCTAGATTACGAGTTTTGCGTTATGAGTGAAAAAGCAGCGCTATGGGTTATAATGCTGCATTTTCACTACCGCTGCTATTACGAGTCTTGTAAGAATAGCTGTCCCGCACACTTTTTTGGCCGTAACGCAAATTAACTTATGCAATTTGCGTAAAGTCTTTTTCCAATCTGACTTCCATAGCGCTGATATTACTATCTTTTTCTGGGAGGCCAAAAAGTGAATGGTACAGCCTATCCCGCAAGATTCGTAACGCAATCTAAAATCAGTAGTTGCTGTAGCATAAAACTGTAGCATAAAACTCATAACTAAAGTGTTAAAAAGTACACTAACACCCATAAACTACCTATTAACACCTAAACTGAGGCCCTCCCACATCGCAAACACTAAAAAAAATGTATTAACCCCTAATCTGCCGCTCCCGACATCGCTGCCACTATAATAAACATATTAACCCCTAAACCGCCGCACTCCCACATCGCAAACACTAGTTAAATATTATTAACCCCTAATCTGCCGTTCCTAACATCGCCGCCACCTACCTACATTTATTAACCCCTAATCTGCCGCCCCCAACGTCACTGCCACTATACTAAATTTATTAACCCCTAAACCTAAGTCTAACCCTAACCCTAACCCTAACACCCCCTAACTTAAATATAATTAAAATAAATCTAAATAAAAATTGCAACAGGCAAGTTTGTATTTATTTTAACTAGGTAGAATAGTTAGTAAATAGTTATTAACTATTTACTAACTACCTAGCTAAAATAAATACAAATTTACCTGTAAAATAAAACCTAACCTGAGTTACACTAACACCTAACATTACACTAAAATTAAATAAATTACCTAAATTAAATTAAATTACCTAAATTACAACAAAAAAAACACTAAATTACACAAAATAAAAAAAGAAATTATCAGATATTTAAACTAATTACACCTAATCTAATAGCCCTATCAAAATAAAAAAGCCCCCCCCCCAAAAAAATAAAAAAAACCCTAGCCTAAACTAAACTACCAATAGCCCTTAAAAGGGCCTTTTGTGTGGCATCGCCCCAAAGAAATCAGCTCTTTTACCTGTAAAAAAAAATACAAACACCCCCCAACAGTAAAACCCACCACCCACACAACCAACCCCCCAAATAAAATCCTAACTAAAAAAACCTAAGCTCCCCATTGCCTTGAAAAGGGCATTTTGGATGGGCATTGCCCTTAAAAGGGCATTTATCTCTTTTTCAATTGCCCAAACCTTAATCTAATACTAAAACCCACCCAATAAATCCTTAAAAAAAACTAACACTAACCCCCAAAGATCCACTTACAGTTTTGAAGACCGGACATCCATCCTCAACGAAGCCGGGAGAAGTCCTCAGTAAAGCGGCAAGAAGTCCTCAACGAAGCCGGGAAGTCCTCAACAGACTGCTATTTTTGAGACATCAAGAGACCTTTTGGATATTGCAGCCTATTCATATTAATATTTTTTGTGTGTTCTATTCTGAGATTTAGGGGCATATTTATCAAGCTCTGACCGCTGCTCCATAACCTGTCCGCCTGCTCTGAGGTGGCAGACAGACATTGCCAGATATCAACCTGATTGGATATGATCGGGTTGATTGACACCCCCTGCAAATCTGCAGGGGGCGGCAGTTCACAAGAACTGCTGGTGCAATGATAAATGCTGAGAGCGTATGCTGTCGGCATTTATCGATTGGCAGTGGACATGATCCACAATATCGGATCATGTCCGCTCGCACTATGATAATTAGGCCCCTTAGTGAGCTTATAAAGTTTTTTTTATATTATATAATGATGGCAATTTGAAATAATATTATAGAGATATTATTACCTAAAATATGGTTTTTATAGTTAGACACCAGTGGATTTGTATATATCAGATAAAAAAAAAATCACCTAAAAGAAATTCCAGTCACATATTTTACATCATGGGCTTTTACTATGTGTTTATATGTTGGTTTATATTTATTTATGATCAGCAAGTATTATGAGGACTATTTTATTATTTCCTCTGTTATTTAGCCATTTTAACAATTACATATACAGGGAGTGCAGAATTATTAGGCAAGTTGTATTTTTGAGGATTAATTTTATTATTGAACAACAACCATGTTCTCAATGAACCCAAAAAACTCATTAATATCAAAGCTGAATAGTTTTGGAAGTAGTTTTTAGTTTGTTTTTAGTTAAAGCTATTTTAGGGGGATATCTGTGTGTGCAGGTGATTATTACCGTGCATAATTATTAGGCAACTTAACAAAAAACAAATATATACCCATTTCAATTATTTATTTTTACCAGTGAAACCAATATAACATCTCAACATTCATAAATATACATTTCTGACATTCAAAAACAAAACAAAAACAAATCAGTGACCAATATAGCCACCTTTCTATGCAAGGACACTCAAAAGCCTGCCATCCATGGATTCTGTCAGTGTTTTGATCTGTTCACCATCAACATTGCGTGCAGCAGCAACCACAGCCTCAGAGAGGTGTATTGTTTTCCCTCCTTGTAAATCTCACATTTGATGATGGACCACAGGTTCTCAATGGGGTTCAGATCAGGTGAACAAGGAGGCCATGTCATTAGATTTTCTTCTTTTATACCCTTTCTTGCCAGCCACGCTGTGGAGTACTTGGACGCGTGTGATGGAGCATTGTCCTGCATGAAAATCATGTTTTTCTTGAAGGATGCAGACTTCTTCCTGTACCACTGCTTGAAGAAGGTGTCTTCCAGAAACTGGCAGTAGGACTGGGAGTTGAGCTTGACTCCATCCTCAACCCGAAAAGGCCCCACAAGCTCATCTTTGATGATACCAGCCCAAACCAGTACTCCACCTCCACCTTGCTGGCGTCTGAGTCGGACTGAAACTCTCTGCCCTTTACCAATCCAGCCACGGGCCCATCCATCTGGCCCATCAAGACTCACTCTCATTTCATCAGTCCATAAAACCTTAGAAAAAACAGAATTTATGCTTACCTGATAAATTACTTTCTCCAACGGTGTGTCCGGTCCACGGCGTCATCCTTACTTGTGGGATATTCTCTTCCCCAACAGGAAATGGCAAAGAGCCCAGCAAAGCTGGTCATATGATCCCTCCTAGGCTCCGCCTACCCCAGTCATTCGACCGACGTACAGGAGGAAATATGCATAGGAGAAACCATATGATACCGTGGTGACTGTAGTTAGAGAAAATAATTCATCAGACCTGATTAAAAAAACCAGGGCGGGCCGTGGACCGGACACACCGTTGGAGAAAGTAATTTATCAGGTAAGCATAAATTCTGTTTTCTCCAACATAGGTGTGTCCGGTCCACGGCATCATCCTTACTTGTGGGAACCAATACCAAAGCTTTAGGACACGGATGAAGGGAGGGAGCAAATCAGGTCACCTAAATGGAAGGCACCACGGCTTGCAAAACCTTTCTCCCAAAAATAGCCTCTGAAGAAGCAAAAGTATCAAATTTGTAAAATTTGGCAAAAGTGTGCAGTGAAGACCAAGTCGCTGCCTTACATATCTGGTCAACAGAAGCCTCGTTCTTGAAGGCCCATGTGGAAGCCACAGCCCTAGTGGAGTGAGCTGTGATTCTTTCAGGAGGCTGCCATCCGGCAGTCTCATAAGCCAAACGGATAATGCTTTTAAGCCAAAAAGAAAGAGAGGTAGAAGTCGCTTTTTGACCTCTCCTTTTACCAGAATAAACAACAAACAAGGAAGAAGTTTGTCTGAAATCTTTAGTGGCCTCTAAATAGAATTTTAGAGCACGGACTACGTCCAAATTGTGTAACAAACGTTCCTTCTTTGAAACTGGATTCGGGCACAAAGAAGGTACAACTATCTCCTGGTTAATATTCTTGTTGGAAACAACTTTCGGAAGAAAACCAGGCTTAGTACGCAAAACCACCTTATCTGCATGGAACACCAGATAGGGCGGAGAACACTGCAGAGCAGATAACTCAGAAACTATTCTAGCAGAAGAAATTGCAACCAAAAACAAAACTTTCCAAGATAATAACTTAATATCTACGGAATGTAAGGGTTCAAACGGAACCCCTTGAAGAACTGAAAGAACTAGATTAAGACTCCAGGGAGGAGTCAAAGGTCTGTAAACAGGCTTGATTCTAACCAGAGCCTGAACAAACGCTTGAACGTCTGGCACAGCTGCCAGCCTCTTGTGAAGTAAAACAGATAACGCAGAAATCTGTCCCTTCAGAGAACTTGCAGATAATCCCTTCTCCAAACCCTCTTGTAGAAAGGATAAAATCCTAGGGATTTTTATCTTGTTCCATGGGAATCCTTTAGATTCACACCAATAGATATATTTTTTCCATATCTTATGGTAAATTTTTCTAGTTACAGGCTTTCTAGCCTGAATCAGAGTATCTATTACAGAATCTGAAAACCCACGTTTTGATAAAATCAAGCGTTCAATCTCCAAGCAGTCAGTTGGAGAGAAACCAGATTCGGATGTTCGAATGGACCTTGAACAAGAAGGTCCTGTCTCAAAGGTAGCTTCCATGGTGGAGCCGATGACATATTCACCAGGTCTGCATACCAAGTCCTGCGTGGCCACGCAGGAGCTATCAAGATCACCGAAGCCCTCTCCTGGTTGATCCTGGCTACCAGCCTGGGAATGAGAGGAAACGGTGGGAAAACATAAGCTAGGTTGAAGGTCCAAGGTGCTACTAGTGCATCTACTAGAGTCGCCTTGGGATCCCTGGATCTGGACCCGTAACAAGGAACCTTGAAGTTCTGACGAGACGCCATCAGATCCATATCTGGAATGCCCCATAATTGAGTTATTTGGGCAAAGATTTCCGGGTGGAGTTCCCACTCCCCCGGATGGAATGTCTGACGACTCAGAAAATCCGCTTCCCAATTTTCCACCCCTGGGATGTGGATTGCAGACAAGTGGCAGGAGTGATCCTCCGCCCATTGAATTATCTTGGTCACTTCCTCCATCGCCAGGGAACTCCTTGTTCCCCCCTGATGGTTGATATATGCAACTGTCGTCATGTTGTCTGATTGAAACCTTATGAATTTGGCCTTTGCTAGATGAGGCCAAGCTTTGAGAGCATTGAATATCGCTCTTAGTTCCAGAATGTTTATCGGGAGAAGAGATTCTTCCCGAGACCATAGACCCTGAGCTTTCAGGGGTTCCCAGACCGCGCCCCAGCCCACCAGACTGGCGTCGGTCGTGACAATGACCCACTCTGGTCTGCGGAAGCTCATTCCCTGTGACAGATTGTCCGGGGTCAGCCACCAACGGAGTGAATCTCTGGTCCTTTGATCTACTTGAATCGTCGGAGACAAGTCTGTATAATCCCCATTCCACTGTCTGAGCATGCACAGTTGTAATGGTCTTAGATGAATTCGTGCAAAAGGAACTATGTCCATTGCTGCAACCATCAATCCTATTACTTCCATGCACTGCGCTATGGAAGGACGAAGAACAGAATGAAGAACTTGACAAGAGCTTAGAAGTTTTGATTTTCTGACCTCTGTCAGAAAAATTCTCATTTCTAAGGAGTCTATTATTGTTCCCAAGAAGGGAACTCTTGTTGACGGGGAAAGAGAGCTTTTTTCTATGTTTACTTTCCATCCGTGAGATCTGAGAAAGGCTAGGACGATGTCCGTATGAGCCTTTGCTTTTGACAGAGACGACGCTTGAATCAGGATGTCGTCCAAGTACGGTACTACTGCAATGCCCCTTGGTCTTAGAACCGCTAGAAGGGACCCTAGTACCTTTGTGAAAACTCTCGGAGCAGTGGCTAATCCGAAAGGAAGTGCCACAAACTGGTAATGCTTGTCCAGAAAAGTGAACCTTAGGAACTGATGATGTTCCTTGTGGATAGGAATATGGAGGTACGCATCCTTTAAATCCACCGTGGTCATAAATTGACCTTCCTGGATGGTAGGAAGGATCGTTCGAATGGTTTCCATTTTGAATGATGGAACCCTGAGAAATTTGTTTAGGATCTTGAGATCTAGAATTGGTCTGAACGTTCCCTCTTTTTTGGGGACTATGAACAGGTTGGAGTAAAACCCCATCCCTTGTTCTCTTATTGGAACTGGATGAATTACTCCCATCCTTAACAGGTCTTCTACACAATGTAAGAATGCCTGTCTTTTTATTTGGTTTGAAGATAATTGAGACCTGTGGAACCTTCCCCTTGGGGGTAGTTCCTTGAATTCCAGGAGATAACCTTGAGAAACTATTTCTAGTGCCCAAGGATCCTGAACATCTCTTGCCCAGGCCTGAGCAAAGAGAGAAAGTCTGCCCCCCACCAGATCCGGTCCCGGATCGGGGGCCATCCCTTCATGCTGTTTTGGTAGCAGTGGCAGGCTTCTTGGCCTGCTTACCCTTGTTCCAGCCTTGCATCGGTCTCCAGGCTGGTTTGGGTTGAGAAGTATTACCCTCTTGCTTAGAGGATGTAGAAGTAGAGGTTGGTCCGTTTCTGCGAAAGGGACGAAAATTAGGCTTATTTCTAGCCTTAAAAGACCTATCCTGAGGAAGGGCGTGGCCCTTTCCTCCGGTGATGTCTGAAATAATCTCTTTCAAATCAGGACCAAACAGTGTTTTGCCCTTGAAAGGGATGTTAAGCAATTTTGTCTTGGAAGACACATCCGCTGACCAAGACTTTAGCCAGAGCGCTCTGCGCGCCACGATAGCAAACCCTGAATTTTTCGCCGCTAATCTCGCTAATTGCAAAGCGGCATCTAGAATAAAAGAGTTAGCCAATTTAAGTGCATGAACTCTGTCCATAATCTCCTCATACGAAGATTCCTTATCGAGCGACTTTTCTAGTTCTTCGAACCAGAAACACGCTGCCGTAGTGACAGGAACAATGCATGAAATTGGTTGAAGAAGGTAACCTTGCTGAACAAACATTCTTTTAAGCAAACCCTCTAATTTTTTATCCATAGGATCTTTAAAAGCACAACTATCTTCTATGGGAATAGTAGTGCGTTTGTTTAGAGTAGAGACCGCCCCCTCGACCTTAGGGACTGTCTGCCATAAGTCCTTTCTGGGGTCGACTATAGGAAATAATTTCTTAAATATAGGGGGAGGCACAAAAGGTATGCCGGGCCTTTCCCATTCCTTGTTTACTATGTCCGCCACCCGCTTGGGTATAGGAAAAACATTGGGGGGCACCGGAACCTCTAGGAACTTGTCCATCTTACATAATTTCTCTGGAATGACCAAATTGTCACAATCATCCAGAGTAGATAATACCTCCTTAAGCAGTGCGCGGAGATGTTCTAATTTAAATTTAAATGTTACAACATCAGGTTCAGCTTGTTGAGAAATTTTCCCTGAATCTGAAATTTCTCCCTCAGACAAAACCTCCCTCCTGGCCCCTTCAGATTGGTGTGAGGGTATGTCAGAAGCGTTATCATCAGCGTCCTCTTGCTCTTCAGTGTTTAAAACAGAGCAATCGCGCTTTCTTTGATAAGTAGGCATTTTAGATAAAATATTTTTAATAGAATTATCCATAACAGCCGTTAATTGTTGCATAGTAATAAGTATTGGCGCACTAGATGTACTAGGGGCCTCTTGTGTGGGCAAAACTGGTGTAGACACAGAAGGGGGTGATGCAGTACCATGCTTACTCCCCTCATCTGAAGAATCATCTTGGGCACTATTATTATCTGTGGCATCATTGTCCCTACTTTGTTTGGACACCATGTCACAATTATCACATATATTTAAATGGGGAGACACATTGGCTTTCATACATATAAGAACATCGTTTATCTGATGGTTCAGACATGTTAAACAGGCTTAAACTTGTCAACAAAGCACAAAAAAACGTTTTAAAATAAAACCGTTACTGTCACTTTAAATTTTAAACAGAACACACTTTATTACTGAATATGCGAAAAAGTATGAAGCAATTGTTCAAAATTCACCAAAATTTCACCACAGTGTCTTAAAGCCTTAAAAGTATTGCACACCAAATTTGAAAGCTTTAACCCTTAAAATAACGGAACCGGAGCCGTTTTTACATTTAACCCCTATACAGTCCCAGGAATCTGCTTTGCTGAGACCCAACCAAGCCCAGAGGGGAATACGATACCAAATGACGCCTTCTATAAGCTTTTTCAGTGGATCTTAGCTCCTCACACATGCATCTGCATGCCTTGCCTTCCAAAAACAACTGCGCATTAGTGGCGCGAAAATGAGGCTCTGCCTATGACTAGAAAAGGCCCCCATCTGAAAAAGGTGTCCATACAGTGCCTTCCGTTTTTTAACAACAATCCCCAAGATTATAATAACTATAAAGCGCTATAATCTGTCAAATATGCTTAGCAAGTAATCGTTTTGGCCCAGAAAAATGTCTACCAGTTTTTTAAGCCCTTATAAAGCCTTTATTCTTATACTTAATCTAAGAAAATGGCTTACCGGTCCCCATAGGGAAAATGACAGCCTTCCAGCATTAACAAGTCGTGTTAGAAATGTGGCCATCATACCTCAGGCAGAAAAGTCTGCCAACTGCTTCCCCCAACTGAAGTTACTTCATCTCAACAGTCCTGTGTGGAAACAGCAATCGATTTTAGTAACGTCTGCTAAAATCATCTTCCTCTCACAAACAGAAATCTTCTTCTCTTTTCTGTTTCAGAGTAAATAGTACATACCAGCACTATTTTAAAATAACAAACACTTGATTGAAGAATAAAAACTACATTTAAACACCAAAAAACTCTTAGCCATCTCCGTGGAGATGTTGCCTGTGCAACGGCAAAGAGAATGACTGGGGTAGGCGGAGCCTAGGAGGGATCATATGACCAGCTTTGCTGGGCTCTTTGCCATTTCCTGTTGGGGAAGAGAATATCCCACAAGTAAGGATGACGCCGTGGACCGGACACACCTATGTTGGAGAAATCAGTCTTGATATATTTCTTGGCCCAGTCTTGACATTTCAGCTTGTGTGTCTTGTTCAGTGGTGGTCGTCTTTCAGCCTTTCTTACCTTGGCCATGTCTCTGAGTATTGCACACCTTGTGCTTTTGGGCACTCCAGTGATGTTGCAGCTCTGAAATATGGCCAAACTGGTGGCAAGTGGCATCTTGGCAGCTGCACGCTTGACTTTTCTCAGTTCATGGGCAGTTATTTTGCGCCTTGGTTTTTCCACACGCTTCTTGCGACCCTGTTGACTATTTTGAATGAAACGCTTGATTGTTCGATGATCACGCTTCAGAAGCTTTGCAATTTTAAGAGTGCTGCATCCCTCTGCAAGATATCTCACTATTTTTGACTTTTCTGAGCCTGTCAAGTCCTTCTTTTGACCCATTTTGCCAAAGGAAAGGAAGTTGCCTAATAATTATGCACACCTGATATAGGGTGTTGATGTCATTAGACCACACCCCTTCTCATTACAGAGATGCACATCACCTAATATGCTTAATTGGTAGTAGGCTTTCGAGCCTATACAGCTTGGAGTAAGACAACATGCATTAAGAGGATGATGTGGTCAAAATACTAATTTGCCTAATAATTCTGCACTCCCTGTATAATTAAATAAACTAAATTAAATACAATTACCTAAATTAAATTAGCTAAAGTACAAAAAAACCCCCACTAAATTACAGAAAATAATAAACAAATTACAGACATTTAAACTAATTACACCTAATCTAATAGCCCTATTAAAATAAAAAAGCCCCCCCCAAAATAAAAAAAAGCCTAGCCTAAACTCAACTACCAATAGCCCTTAAAAGGGCCTTTCGAGCCTATACAGCTTGGAGTAAGACAACATGCATTAAGAGGATGATGTGGTCAAAATACTCATTTGCCTAATAATTCTGCACTCCCTGTATTGTTTATTTCATTTTATGTATGAAAGTGTGAACAGATTTGTATATGCATATAGTGTATATGTATGTCCCTCTTGTGCTTTTGTAATTTTGTTGCCAGGGGACATTTTGTGAGGGCAATTACAAAGTGGACGCATATATATGAGCCCATACAGACAGTGATCTAGCCATCCAATCACTCCTCCTCTTGAGAAAGCCTGCACGCTCAGAGGGAGAAACACATTGAGGTATCTTGGTTCTTTGGAGACTCCATACACTTGGTGATGATGACAGCAGCAGTTGTGACTGAAGAGCCCGCAATCAAAGTCTAACATCCAGTAATTGGTTGATTCAATTAGGCGCTCACCTGCATGGAGAACTACAGGTCCCATTTAGATATAATCATTATGTGCATTATTTTCCTATCTTGTAAGTACATAGAGTGTTGTGTGCTTACTCTTTTTTTTTTTTTTTATAAATTACATGAGTCTGAGCTGCACTTCTTTTTCATTATATCTTCACAGATATATCACAGTGTATAGAATCGGGCAGAGAGGATTTTCTGTGTACAAATATTTGAAGGTATTATCATTGATGTATCCCTCTTGGAGTGCTTTTCTCAGCATCCCATCGATGGTCTTCGGAAATATCTTAGTGGGATTTCTGTCCAAACTTCCATAGACCTGTGGGTCGGCCAATTGGTCACAGATTTTATCTCTATAGTCCTTGTAATTCAAAATTACAGCCGCCCCTCCCTTATCCACGGGGCGAATGACTATTGTAGGGTCAGTAGCCAAAGTTTTAATGGCCTCTTTTTCTTCTTTGCTCAAGTTATGATGAAATCTGGATTTCTTAGATAAAAGTAAGAAGATATCAGCCTGGTGTAGGTCTTCATGCTGGCGTTGTTGTTCACAGGATCAAATTGACTATTAGGTCTGAATGGGAATACAGCTTCATCACTATGTTCCCCTTTAAAGTGATGTTTAAGTTTCAGTTTCTGGATGTCAATGTAGGTATTAAAATCATCTGATGGATGAGTAGGTATGAATAAGAGACCCCTATTTAATAATGATCTTTCAACTTCACAGAGGGGTCTGTCACTTAAATTGACAATAATGTCATTTTCTTCTGTCATCTTGGTGGAAGCAGCGGTCTGTGTGCAGTGCCACCCACCCCTCCTGGGGTGCGGTCTTCTGTGCCTCTGCATTG
This sequence comes from Bombina bombina, assembly GCF_027579735.1. Classification (NCBI taxonomy): domain Eukaryota; kingdom Metazoa; phylum Chordata; class Amphibia; order Anura; family Bombinatoridae; genus Bombina; species Bombina bombina. The sequence goes on from NC_069499.1 coordinate 1,248,734,482, forward strand.
TCCGGTGCTGGTCTGAAACCCCTAAAAAACCTGCTTCTGTGTTAATGAGGGAGACACTTGTCCCTGAGGTGCTGCCGAATCAGAATCAGAGTCTGAACTCATGTCAACTGTTTGGAGGTTTCTCCTGGTGCACTGCCATTGTCATCTCGGTCTATTATACATTGGTCTTCTCCTCTCTTCAGGTCCTGTTAACCATCTGTAAATTCTCTTCTCTTTGTAGTCTTCATTGACCATATCCAATTTTCTATTCTTGAATTTGATGAGTTCTTGTCTGTATTCATTTACCTGGGTTTGTAATTTATCAAACCATTTTTCAGTTTGGTCAGTCTCCAATATCAGTCCTTTGGTAGTATCAAACTTTCCGATCTCTTCCTTGATTTTGACCAGTAGTTCCCTCACCTCTTCAGTATCCAATAGGATCAGGTCTAAGAAGCACTTATTGAAGATGGCACACCATTTCTGACAAAAGTCGGGGTTGTTCCTTCCTATGGTAGGAGTGTTCCTGATCCTAAATCCCCTGGGGGTGTATCTCTTACAATGGTAGTGTGAGAGCTATAAACCATAAAGTTTAAGATCAATTTCTTTCTTTTCAATTTTAGAAGAGCAAGATAAAGGTTGTTGACTGATTCACTGTCTGTCACATTTTCATCTGGTTCAAAAATAATTCTGCCTGCATCTTCGTTGGTAAATGCAAAAGTGGCAGTATTGTCTGTTTCTCCTTCAAGTTAATAATGTATGGAGCTCCAAATGACCCAAATGTGAGTGATACCTAAGTGATAGTGTGTCCAGTGTAAGGTGCACAAGTGAGTGCATGCAGATTTCTCTGATGTCCGGATGATAGACACCTGTTTTCCAGTTGTGGGTGCAGCAATGAGCAATATAGTATACACAGAAGTGCGTACTCCCACCTTCAAGGTCAGCTACCAGGATGCAGGCAAGCAAAATGTACCATTCCAAAGAGGCATGTACTCACTGGATTTGTGCAAAAAAGGTGCTTTATTGGCACATAAGAAAAACAGTGATTTTTCGGGGATCAATCACCCTTTCATCAGACTAAGTGAAATTGTGAGAAACAAACAGTGTATTTAACAGGTGCTAACCCCACTCCTAATCAGAGAAGAACCGCCCATAAGCATCATCAAGTGAATCATATAAACAAATAAGTAAATAGAATAATACATTATACTCTGTACGAATCAATATAGTACATAATACGTGAACAAACACACGGCTAGATTACGAGTTGTGCGTTAGGGTAAAAAAGCAGCGTTAAGAGGTCCTAACGCTGCTTTTTTATGCCCGTTGGTATTACAAGTCTTGAATGTTTATGGTCACCGCACACTTTTTTGGCCTTACCTCAAAACGACTTACGTAAACTTTGTACAGTCTTTTTTCTATGGGACTTCCATAGCGCCGATATTACGAGTCTGTCCTGGGCGGCCAAAAAGGGAGCGGTACACCCTACCCCGTCAAGAGTCCTAACGCATTTAAAAGTCAGTAGTTATGAGTTTTATGGTACAACGCCGTAACATAAAACTCATAACTAAAGTGCTAAAAAGTGCACTAACACCCATAAACTACCTATTAACCCCTAAACTGAGGCCCTCCCGCATCACAAACACTATAATAAAAATTGTAACCCCTAATCTGCCGCTCCGGACACCGCCGCCACCTACATTATATTTATGAACCCCTAATCTGCCACCCCCGACATCGCCGACACCTACATTATAATTATTAACCCCTAATCTGCCGCTCCAGACTCCGCCGCCACCTACATTATATGTATTAACCCCTAATCTGCTGCCCCCAACATTGCTGACACCTATATACTATTTATTAACCCCTAATCTGCAGCCCCCAACGTCGCCGCCACTATATTAAAGTTATTAACCCCTAAACCTAAGTCTAACCCTAACCCTAAAAACCCCTAATTTAACCCCTTAACGACCGAGGACGTGCAGGGTACGTCCTCAAAAAAAAATCAGTTAACGCCTGAGGACGTACCCTGCACGTCCTCGGTGTGGAAAGCAGCTGGAAGCGATCCTGATCGCTTCCAGCTGCTTTCCGGTTATTGCAGTGATGCCTCGATATGGAGGCATCCTGCAATAACCTTAAATGGCCATCCGATGCAGAGAGAGCCACTCTGTGGCCCTCTCTGCACCGGACATCGATGGCCGGTATCGTTGGTGGGTGGGAGCGAACTTGGGAGGCGGGTGGGCGGCCATCGATGCGCGGTGTAATGTGCAGGGGGCGGGATCGGGGGCGGGAGCGACGGGGGCGCGCATGTGAGCGCGCGCGTGCACGGGGGGCGGCGGGCGGGCGCGTGCACGGGGCGGGAGCGGGAGGGAACCGCTACACTACAGAAAAGAAATCTGAAAATAGCTCTAAGAAAGAAAAAAACAAAAATGTTCAATACAGTTTCTAAGTGATCTGCAACTTGTGGGAGGTTGGTGGGGGGGGGGGGGAAGCAACACTACAGAAAAGGGTTTTTTTTTAGAAAAAAAGATTCCTTTTTTTAATAAACTGGGTACTGGCAGACAGCTGCCAGTACCCAAGATGGCGCCAGCTAAGGCAGAGGGGGAGGGTTAGAGAGCTGTTTGGTGTGGGATCAGTGAGGTTGGGGGCTAAGGGGGATACTTCAAAGCAGCATATGTAAATATGCTAAAAAAAACCTAAAAAAACCCCCAAATATACCTTTTATTTTAGTACTGGCAGAGTTTCTGCCAGTACTTAAGATGGCGGGGACAATTGTGGGGTGGGGGAGGGAAGAGAGCTGTTTGGGAGGGATCAGGGGGTCTGATGTTTCAGGTGGGAGGCTGAGCTCTACACTAAAGCTAAAATTAACCCTGCAAGCTCCCTACAAGCTACATAATTAACCCCTTCACTGCTAGCCATAATACACGTGTGATGTGCATCAGCATTTAGTGGCCTTCTAATTAACAAAAAGCAACGCCAAAGCCATATATGTCTGCTATTTCTGAACAAAGGGGATCCCAGAGAAGCATTTACAACCATTTGTGCCATAATTGCACAAGCTGTTTGTAAATGATTTCAGTGAGAAACCTAAAATTGTGAAAAATTTAACGTTTTTTTTTTTATTTAATCGCATTTACGGTGAAATGGTGGCATGAAATATTACCAAAATGGGCCTAGATCAATACTTTGGGTTGTCTACTACACTACACTAAAGCTAAAATTAACCATGCAAGCTCCCTACAAGCTACCTAATTAACCCCTTCACTGCTAGCCATAATACACGTGTGATGCGCAGCACCATTTAGCAGCATTCTAATTACCAAAAAGCAACGCCAAAGTCATATATGTCTGCTATTTCTGAACAAAGGGGATCCCAGAGAAGAATTTACAACCATTTATGGCATAATTGCACAAGCTGTTTGTAAATAATTTCAGTGAGAAACCAAAAGTTTGTGAAAAAATTTGTGAAAAAGTGAACGATTTTTTGTATTTGATCGCATTTGACGGTGAAATGGTGGCATGAAATATACCAAAATTGGCCTAGATCAATACTTTGGGATGTCTTCTAAAAAAAATATTTACATGTTAATGGATATTAAGAGATTCCTAAAGATATTAGTGTTCTAATGTAACTAGCGCTAGTTTTGAAAAAATAATGGTTTGGAAATAGCAAAGTGCTACTTGTATTTATGGCCCTATAACTTACAAAAAAAGCAAAGAAGATGTAAACATTGGGTATTTCTAAACTCAGGACAAAATTTAGAAACTTTTTAGCATGGGTGTTTTTTGGTGGTAGTAGATATGTAACAGATTTTGGGGGTCAAAGTTAGAAAAAGTGTGTTTTTTTCCATTTTTTCCTCATATTTTATAAAAAATTTTATAGTAAATTATAAGACATGATGAAAATAATGGTATCTTTAGAAAGTCCATTTAATGGCGAGAAAAACGGTATATAATATGTGTGGGTACAGTAAATGAGTAAGAGAAAAATTACAGCTAAACACAAACACTGCAGAAATGTAAAAAATAGCCTTGGTCCCAAACGGACAGAAAATGGAAAAGTGCTCTGGTCATTAAGGGGTTAAATATAATTACAATTAATCTAAATAAATATTACTATCATTAACTAAATGATTCCTATTTAAAACTAAATACTTACTTGTTAAATAAACCCTAACGGCTAGATTTAGAGTTTTGTCGGTAACGACCCGCGTAGCTAACGCTGGCTTTTTTCTGGCCGCACCTTTAAAATAACTCTGGTATTGAGAGTCCACAGAATGGCTGCGTTAGGCTCCAAAAAAAAGGAGCGTAGAGCATATTTAACGCAACTTCAACTCTCGATAACAGAGTTGCTTACGGACGCGGCCAGCTTCAAAAACGTGCTCGTGCACGATTCCCCCATAGAAAACAATGGGGCTGTTTGAGCTGAAAAAAAACCTAACACCTGCAAAAAAGCCGCGTTCAGCTCCTAACGCAGCCCCATTGTTTGCTATGGGGAAACACTTCCTACATCTGCACCTAACACCCTAACATGAACCCCGAGTCTAAACACCCCTAGCATTACACTTATTAACCCCTAATCTGCCGCCCCCGCTATCGCTGACCCCTGCATATTATTATTAACCCCTAATCTGCTGCTCCGTAAACCGCCGCTACTTACATTATCCCTAAGTACCCCTAATCTGCTGCCCTAACATCGCCGACCCCTATATTATATTTATTAACCCCTAATCTGCCCCCCACAACTTCGCCTCCACCTGCCTACACTTATTAACCCCTAATCTGCCGAGCGGACTGCACCGCTATTATAATAAAGTTATTAACCCCTAATCCGCCTCAATAACCCTATAATAAATAGTATTAACCCCTAATCTGCCCTCCCTAACATCGCCGACACCTAACTTCAAACATTAACCCCTAATCTGCCGACTGGAGCTCACCGCTATTCTAATAAATGTATTAACCCCTAAAGCTAAGTCTAACCCTAACACTAACACCCCCCTAAATTAAATATAATTTAAATCTAACGAAATTAATTAACTCTTATTTAATAAATTATTCCTATTTAAAGCTAAATACTTACCTGTAAAATAAATCCTAATATAGCTACAATATAAATTATAATTATATTATAGCTATTTTAGGATTTATATTTATTTTACAGGTAACTTTGTATTTATTTTAACCAGGTACAATAGCTATTAAATAGTTAAGAACTATTTAATAGCTAAAATAGTTAAAATAATTACAAAATTACCTGTAAAATAAATCCTAACCTAAGTTACAATTAAACCTAACACTAGACTATCAATAAATTAATTAAATACAATACCTACAATTATCTACAATTAAACCTAACACTACACTATCAATAAATTAGTTAAATACAATATCTACAAATAAATACAATTAAATAAACTAACTAAAGTACAAAAAATAAAAAAGAACTAAGTTACAAAAAATAAAAAAATATTTACAAACATTAGAAAAATATTACAACAATTTTAAACTAATTACACCTACTCTAAGCCCCCTAATAAAATAACAAAGCCCCCCAAAATAAAAAAATGCCCTACCCTATTCTAAATTACAAAAGTTCAAAGCTCTTTTACCTTACCAGCCCTGAACAGGGCCCTTTGCGGGGCATGCCCCAAAGAATTCAGCTCTTTTGCCTGTAAAAAAAACACATACAATACTCCCCCCCAACATTACAACCCACCAACCACATACCCCTAATCTAACCCAAAACCCCCTTAAATAAACCTAACACTAAGCCCCTGAAGATGTTCCTACCTTATCTTCACCTCACCGGGTACACCGATCCGTCCTGGCTCCAAAATCTTCATCCAAGCCCAAGCGGGGGCTAGACATCCATCATCCGACGGCTGAAGAAGTCCAGAAGAGGGTCCAAAGTCTTCATCCTATCCGGGAAGAAGAGTAGATCCGGACCGGCAACCATCTTCTTCCAAGCGGCATCTTCTATCTTCATCCGATGAGGTCCGGCTCCATTGTGAAGACCTCCAGCGCGGACCCATCTTCTTCCAGCGACGTCCAACTGAAGAATGACGGTTCCTTTAAGGACGTCATCCAAGATGGCGTCCCTCGAATTCCTATTGGCTGATAGGATTCTATCAGCCAATCGGAATTAAGGTAGGAAAATTCTGATTGGCTGATGGAATCAGCCAATCAGATTCAAGTTCAATCCGATTGGCTGATCCGATCAGCCAATCAGATTGAGCTCGCATTCTATTAGCTGATCGGAACGGATCGGTTTATTTAAGGGGGGTTTGGGTTAGATTAGGGGTATGTGGGTGGTGGGTTGTAATGTTGGGGGGGGTATTGTATGTGTTTTTTTAACAGCCAAAAGAGCTGAATTCTTTGGGGCATGCCCCGCAAAGGGCCCTGTTCAGGGCTGGTAAGGTAAAAGAGCTTTGAACTTTTGTAATTTAGAATAGGGTAGGGCATTTTTTTATTTTGGGGGGCTTTGTTATTTTATTAGGGGGCTTAGAGTGGGTGTAATTAGTTTAAAATTGTTGTAATATTTTTCAAATGTTTGTAAATATTTTTTTATTTTTTGTAACAGTTCTTTTTTATTTTTTGTATTTTAGTTAGTTTATTTAATTGTATTTATTTGTAGATATTGTATTTAATTAATTTATTGATAGTGTAGTGTTAGGTTTAATTGTAGATAATTGTAGGTATTGTATTTAATTAATTTATTGATAGTCTAGTGTTAGGTTTAATTGTAACTTAGGTTAGGATTTATTTTACAGGTAATTTTGTAATTATTTTAACTATTTTAGCTATTAAATAGTTCTTAACTATTTAATAGCTATTGTACCTGGTTAAAATAAATACAAAGTTACCTGTAAAATAAATATAAATCCTAAAATAGCTATAATATAATTATAATTTATATTGTAGCTATATTAGGGTTTATTTTACAGGTAAGTATTTAGCTTTAAATAGGAATAATTTATTAAATAAGAGTTAATTAATTTCGTTAGATTTAAATTATATTTAACTTAGGGGGGTGTTAGGGTTAGGGTTAGACTTAGCTTTAGGGGTTAATCCATTTATTACAGTAGCGGCGAGATTCGGTTGGCAGATTAGGGGTTAATAACTGAAGTTAGGTGTCGGCGATGTTAGGGAGGGCAGATTAGGGGTTAATACTATTTATTATAGGGTTATTGAGGCGGGAGTGAGGCGGATTAGGGGTTAATAACTTTATTATAGTAGCAGTGCGGTCCGCTCGGCAGATTAGGGGTTAATAAGTGTAGGCAGGTGGAGGCGACGTTGAGGGGGGCAGATTAGGGGTTAATAAATATAATATAGGGGTCGTCGGTGTTAGGGGCAGCAGATTAGGGGTACATAAGTATAAGGTAGGTGGCGGTCGGCAGATTAGGGGTTAATTATTGTAGGTAGCTGGCGGCGACGTTGTGGGGGGCAGGTTAGGGGTTAATAAATATAATATAGGGGTCGGCGGTGTTAGGGACAGCAGATTAGGGGTACATAAGGATAACGTAGGTGGCGGTCGACAGATTAGGGGTTAAAAAAATTTAATCGAGTGGCGGCGATGTGGGGGGACCTCGGTTTAGGGGTACATAGGTAGTTTATGGGTGTTAGTGTACTTTAGAGCACAGTAGTTAAGAGCTTTATGAACCGGCATTAGCCCAGAAAGCTCTTAACTACTGACTTTTTTCTGCGGCTGGAGTTTTGTCATTAGAATTCTAACGCTCACTTCAGACACAACTCTAAATACCGGAGTTAGAAAGATCCCATTGAAAAGATAGGATACACAATTGACGTAAGGGGATCTGCGGTATGGAAAAGTCGTGGCTGAAAAGTGAGCGTTAGACCCTTTCCTGACTGACTCCAAATACCGGCGGTAGCCTAAAACCAGCGTTAGGAGCCTCTAACGCTGGTTTTCACGGCTACTGCCAAACTCTAAGTCTAGGCCTAAGATAGCTACAATATAACTAATACCTCAATGAAGCCGGGAGAAGTCTTCATCCAAGCCGGGCGAAGTGGTCCTCCAGACGGGCAGAAGTCTTCATCCAGACGGCATCGTCTATCTTCATCCATCCGGCACGGAGCGGGTCCATCTTCAAGACATCCGATGCGGAGCATCCTCTTCATCCGACAACTAAAGCTGAATGAAGGTACCGGAATTAAGGTAGAAAAAATCCTATTGGCTGATGCAATCAGCCAATAGGATTGAAGCTCAATCCTATTGGCTGATCCAATCAGCCAATAGGATTGAGCTCGCAGTCTATTGGCTGTTCCAATCAGAATAGATTTTTTCTACCTTAATTCCCATTGGCTGATAGAATTCTATCAGCCAATCGGAATCTAAGGGACGCCATCTTGGAAGGTACCTTCATTCAGCTTTAGTCGTCGGATGAAGAGGATGGTCCGCGTCGGATGTCTAGAAGATGGACCCGCTCTGCGCCGGATGGATGAAGATAGAAGATGCCGTCTGGATGAATACTTCTGCCAGTCTGGAGGAACACTTCGCCCGGCTTGGATGAAGACTTCTCCCGGCCTTGTTGAGGACTTCGGCCCGGCTTGGATGAAGACTTCTCCTTTTAAGGGCAATGCCCATCCAAATGCCCTTTTCAGGGCAATGGGGAGCTTAGGTTTTTTTAGATAGTATTTTATTTGGGGGGTATGTTGTGTGGGTGGTGGGTTTTACTGTTGGGGGGGTTGCTGTTTTTTTTTTTTTACAGGTGAAAGAGCTGATTACTTTGGGGCAATGACTGCAAAAGGCCCTTTTAAGGGCTATTGGTAGTTGAGTTTAGGCTAGGGTTTTTTTATTTTGGGGGGGCTTTTTATTTTAATAGGGCTATTAGATTAGGTGTTATTAGTTTAAATGTCTGTAATTTGTTTATTATTTTCTGTAATTTAGTGGGGGTTTTTTTGTACTTTAGCTAATTTAATTTAATTTAGGTAATTGTATTTAATTTAGTTTATTTAATTATACAGGGAGTGCAGAATTATTAGGCAAATTAGTATTTTGACCACATCATCCTCTTAATGCATGTTGTCTTACTCCAAGCTGTATAGGCTCGAAAGCCTACTACCATATTAGGTGATGTGCATCTCTGTAATGAGAAGGGGTGTGGTCTAATTACATCAACACCCTATATCAGGTGTGCATAATTATTAGGCAACTTCCTTTCCTTTGGCAAAATTGGTCAAAAGAAGGACTTGACAGGCTCAGAAAAGTCAAAAATAGTGAGATATCTTGCAGAGGGATGCAGCACTCTTAAAATTGCAAAGCTTCTGAAGCGTGATCATCGAACAATCAAGCGTTTCATTCAAAATAGTCAACAGGGTCGCAAGAAGCGTGTGGAAAAACCAAGGCGCAAAATAACTGCCCATGAACTGAGAAAAGTCAAGCATGCAGCTGCCAAGATGCCACTTGCCACCAGTTTGGCCATATTTCAGAGCTGCAACATCACTGGAGTGCCCAAAAGCACAAGGTGTGCAATACTCAGAAACATGGCCAAGGTAAGAAAGGCTGAAAGACGACCACCACTGAACAAGACACACAAGCTGAAACGTCAAGACTGGGCCAAGAAATATCTCAAGACTGATTTTTCTAAGGTTTTATGGACTGATGAAATGAGAGTGAGTCTTGATGGGCCAGATGGATGGGCCCGTGGCTGGATTGGTAAAGGGCAGAGAGCTCCAGTCCGACTCAGACGCCAGCAAGGTGGAGGTGGAGTACTGGTTTGGGCTGGTATCATCAAAGATGAGCTTGTGGGGCCTTTTCAGGTTGAGGATGGAGTCAAGCTCAACTCCCAGTCCTACTGCCAGTTTCTGGAAGACACCTTCTTCAAGCAGTGGTACACCTTCTTCAAGCAGTGGTACAGGAAGAAGTCTGCATCCTTCAAGAAAAACATGATTTTCATGCAGGACAATGCTCCATCACACGTGTCCAAGTACTCCACAGCGTGGCTGGCAAGAAAGGGTATAAAAGAAGAAAATCTAATGACATGGCCTCCTTGTTCACCTGATCTGAACCCCATTGAGAACCTGTGGTCCATCATCAAATGTGAGATTTACAAGTAGGGAAAACAGTACACCTCTCTGAACAGTGTCTGGGAGGCTGTGGTTGCTGCTGCACGCAATGTTGATGGTGAACAGATCAAAACACTGACAGAATCCATGGATGGCAGGCTTTTGAGTGTCCTTGCAAAGAAAGGTGGCTATATTGGTCACTGATTTGTTTTTGTTTTGTTTTTGAATGTCAGAAATATATATTTGTGAATGTTGAGATGTTATATTGGTTTCACTGGTAAAAATAAATAATTGAAATGGGTATATATTTGTTTTTTGTTAAGTTGCCTGATAATTATGCACAGTAATAGTCACCTGCACACACAGATATCCCCCTAAAATAGCTATAACTAAAAACAAACTAAAAACTACTTCGAAAACTATTCAGCTTTGATATTAATTAGTTTTTTGGGTTCATTGAGAACATGGTTGTTGTTCAATAATAAAATTAATCCTCAAAAATACAACTTGCCTAATAATTCTGCACTCCCTGTAGTGTAGTGTTAGCAGTTATTGTAACTTAGGATAGGTTTTATTTTACAGGTACTTTTGTATTTATTTTAGCTAGGTTAATAACTATTTAATAACTATTCTACCTAATTAAAATAAATACAAACTTGCCTGTAAAATAAAAATAAACCCTAAGATATATACAATGTAACTATTAGTTATATTGTAGCTAGCTTAGGGTTTATTTTATAGGTAAGTATTTAGTTTTAAATAGGAATAATTTAGTTAATGATAGTAATATTTATTTAGATTTATTGTAATTAGGGGGTTGTTAGGGTTAGGGTTAGACTTAGGTTTAGGGGTTAATAACTTTAATATAGTGGCGGCAACGTTGGGGGCGGCAGATTAGGGGTTAATAAATGTAGGTAGGTTGCGGCGACATTGGGGCAGCAGATTAGGGGTTAATAAATATGATGTAAGTGTCGGCGATGTTGGGGGCAGCAGATTTGGGGTTCATAAGTATAATGTAGGTGGTGGCGGAGTCCTGAGCGGCAGATTAGGGGTTAATAATATAATGTAGGTGTCGGCGATGTCGGGACAGCAGATTAGGTGTTAATAAGTGTAAGATTAGGGGTGTTTAGACTCGGGGTTCATGTTAAGGTGTTAGGTGTAGACATACATTTTATTTCCCCATAGGAATCAATGGGGCTGTGTTACTGAGTTTTACGCTGCTTTTTGGCAGGTGTTAGACTTTTTCTCAGCCGGCTTGATTCCTATTGGGAAATCGTGCATGAGCACATTACTCCAGCTCACCGCTGACTTAAGCAGCGCTGGTATTGAAGTGCGGTAATGAGCAAAATTTTGATCAACGCTCACTTCTTGCCTTTTAACGACGGGTTTCTGAAAACTTGTAATACCAGCGCTGCAGGTACGTGAGCGGTGAAACAAAACAACTTGTTAGCACCGCATAACCTCTAATGCAAAACTCACAATCTGGGCCTTAAATAGTCAATATATATAGGGCAGTATGTGCACAATATAAACCCATTAGTGTGATCATGTAATATGTTAATAAGGATCTCCCTAATACTTGTAAGCTGTTTCCATAGTAGTTGCCGTTTACAACACTGTTAAAGCTTTTCAACATTCAAAATACATACACATTAGATACAAAATGCAGACAAACTATATAGAAACAGTTTGGAAATACAGACACGTACCAAACACTATCAGCACCATGTCAAGCTAAAGATGCCACACGTGTGAATAGTGGGCGTGACCGACAGAGGGTCATCAAACAACACAGACCGAGGCGGACAATCAGACCATTACTACATCACTGAGAGGGATAAATTTTGACAGTCTAGGCCAGAAACTCCCAGCGTGTGTGTGTGATGGGCGTTGCCAGTAAGCGTCATCAAATACATGAGACTAAATCAGCCAATCAAACAACATCAATAGAAGGCAGGCATATGGGTAAAAAAGAGTGCATTCATGTACAGTCAATAAGTAACAGGCAATGCCAGAACACACACGTATAGGGGGTAGGCGTGTCCCTTCAGGCATCATCGGATATATCAGCCACTCACACTGTCATAGGATCATAAACAAAACAGAGACGAAGTGTCCCCAATAGGCTCAATATATATGTGTGAAAGGCACTACTAACAGAGAGTTATCAATCAAAATAAGTTAATCATACTGGTAGTTTACAGTATACACAGGTAGGAGTTTAAGTGGACACACTATATATATATTAAACTAGTTCAATTATTAGGGTCATCATATGCAAAGCCCAAAGTGCATGTAGAATAAATACAAACATAAAAATATATATACATGTTTGTTCACCACCTCTCACACTCCATCATCTGGTCCGAATAGGTGTTGTGCATCATCAATGCCTGTACCCCAAAATGACCAATGATTAGGTGGTCATTCGGCAGCTCATCACAGTGGTTTAAATATCTGTAAAAGATCGTCATGTATTGATGGTCAAAGAATAACCTAGTTGATATAAAAAATAACAGCCTGTATAAAGAGCTACCTGAGTCAATTAATAAAAATTGGAACATAATAATATATGTGTAGGTTACAAGGAGATAGATTATTAAAATAGCTAAGTTATACAGCTAGAGAATATCTTTAAAGCTCAAAGCCGGTCAGATAGCTCAGAATGCTATGGCACTGTAGCTGAGCTCTGTAGCAACTCAAGGGTTGCAGGTTCAATCCCCGGCGAGGTCCACTCAGCCTTTCATCCTTCCGAGATTGATAAAATGAGCAGCGCCTTGAGACCCTTATGGGTGATTAGCCACATTTTACAAGTACCCAATACATGCACTGTTATATTGGGAAACTACCGTACAGACAGAAAAACCTTTGCAAATAGACATTCAGCAGACACTATACAAAGAGATGGACATTATAAAAAGAATTTCCAATCAATTTCGTGGTTCAGTACATTTGGGTACAGAGTTTTTAATTTGAATATCCATTTTGATTCAATTTGTAGAAGATGTTGGTTTCTGTCCCCTCCTCTCTTTAGGAGTGGTAAGTGGTCGATGAGAACGAATCTCAGATCACTCACTGTGTGTTTGTGTCTCATGAAGTGCCTAGCCACAGATAATTCACTTTTCTGCTTGTCAATGGCTTCTTGAATATAATGTCTGTGATTGGGTGCGAATATTATCGCTAGTCTTTCCAACATAGAATTGACCACATTAACAGTTCAACAGATATTTATTTATTTTATTTATAAAATATTTTACCAGGAAGGATACATTGAGATGTCTCTCCTTTTCAAGTATGTCCTGGGTCCACAAAACATTGCATTGATACAATAGGGTACAATAAAATATAAAAACAATAATAATACACAATATATGCAAAATTTAACATAGAACAGGTAGGAAATATATAATCAACCATGACAGAAGCATTCTGTTTTGAGATATGTAGAGAGGGCTCTCTTAAAGGATTTTAGGCTTGGGGAAGGTTTGAAAGTGTGCGGGAGGTTGTTCCATATTTGTGGTGCTCTGTAGGAAAAGGAGGATCAAGCTGCTTTCTTTTTGTATTGAGGCAAGTTAAATAATGTGCTGGTACTGGACCGGAGGTTATAGGAGGTGGGAATAACCGGGGAGAGCATTCTGCTCAGGTAGGATGGGAGCTTCCAAGAAAAGCTCTTAAACACAAGGCAGGAAAGATGGAGGGCGCATCTGGATTCCAGCGACAGCCAGTTTAGTTCTTTTAGCATGTCACAATGGTGGGTCCTGTAGTTACATTGTAGCACAAAGCAGCAGAACGAGTTATACAATGTATTGAGTTTATTAAGGTGAGTTAGCGGTGCAGGTGCATATACTACATCCCCATAATCCATGATTTGCATTAGCATTTGCTGTACAATCTTTTCCTTTACTGTAGGGCTGAGGCAGGATTTGTTTCTGTACAGGGCAGCTAGTTTTGGATAAAGTTTAGATGCAAGTTTTTCTATGTGGAGGCCAAAAGATAGACTGGGGTCTAACAACATACCCAAGTATTTGAAAGAGGGGACTGCGTTCAGTGTGCAATTTGATTTTGTTTTGATGCATAGATGGGGATTTTGTAGTTTGTGTAATTTAGGCCCCGTTCCAAAGATTATTATGACAGTTTTGTCAGTGTTTAGGAAGAGTTTGTTTTTTGAGATCCACTTTTCTACCTCTGTGAACTGGTCTTGGAGCACTGCTTCAAGCTGTGGCAGATTGGAATTGTTTGCATAGATTACGTGTCATCTGCGTACATGTGTACAGTTGAGGATTTGCAGACATTAGGCAGATCATTTATAAATAATGTGAATAGTAGGGGGCTGAGAAAGGATCCTTGGGGAACACCACACGTGACTGGGAGAGGGAGGGAGTCGCTGTCAGAAATGGAGACATATTGTGATCGATCCGATACATATGATCGAAACCAGGTTAGCGGACGATCACCAATACCTGAGTTTTTTAGTTTGAGCAGTAGTATGTCGTGGTCTACTGTGCCAAAGGCCTTTGCAAAATCAAGGAAAATAGCTCCATTTAGGTCTCCTTTTTTCATGCCAGTTTGGATGTTGTTGCAAACTTTTAGGAGGGCAGTTGTAGTGAAGTGATTCGGGCAAAAACCTGATTGATCTGGGGTCAGATAGTTAGATTGTTGGTAATACTCACATAATTTTTGACAATACTGGGAGCAATGATATTGGGTGATAGTTAGAAACCAAAGTTATCTCCCCAGTTTTATGGATAGGCACTACTCTTGCAGTCTTCTAAAGTTTGGGTATGTATCCAGACACCAATGATTCGTTAATTAGGGTTCTGACTGGTTTAGCAATTGCCGGCGCATTGATCTTTAACAGCATTGCTGGAATTTGATCAAGTCCAGACTGGTTTTTCATTTTTAGATTATTATGGTGTTTCTTAATGACATTGATGGGTACAGGTATAAAATTGAACTTTATATATATTGGGTCTTTGCTGATTTAGTGGGGCCTGATCTATAATTGTAGTTTCAGGATGCGTGTCGTTTATTCGTTTGTCAATCAGGGTGGTGGAGCATCCGACAAAATAATTGTTAAAGGCATTTGCTACTTCTAAGGGGAGTTGCAGCGTTTGGTTGTCCACATTGACAGTGGAGGGTTGGGAGTGGATTGATGGAGTTTGTAAGTTATTTATGAATTTCCAAAACTTTCTAGAGTTTGATATGTTATTGTTCAGATTTTCACAGAAATATTGGGCCTTGGCGAATTTTGTTTGTTTAGTGCATATATTTCGCCATTGTCTATATACACAGTGATCGTTCATAGATCGTTCATAGAGCCAGTATGCTTGAACTTTGACCACAATGAATCCTGAAACTGGTACATTTGAATTGAAAGGTCAGCTGTGATCCAATTCAAATGTGCTTCTTTTACTCTCACCTTATGCAGCGGGGCATGCAAATTCCAAACTTGTAGGAGTTAGGACTGAAAGAATTAAACTGCAGAGTCTTAATCTGGGATTAGGTTTAATCCGTGCCAGGGGAGGTTCTTGATGTCATTTAGAAATGATTGAAGATTACATTTTTTGAAGGACCTGGTGATTTTAACCTTTGGAGAGTATTTAGTTGCCTTTATTTTGCTCACGCAGTCTAAGCAGTGGTCACTGAAATTGTTGTTTTGATATCAACTAGGTTATTCTTTGACCATCAATACATGAGGACCTGTTACAGATATGTAAGTCACTGTGATGAGCCGCCAAATGACCATCTAATCATTGGTCATTTTGGGGTACAGGCACTGATGATGCACGGCACCTATTCGGACCAGATGATGGAGTGTGAGAGGTGGTGAACAAACCTGTAAATATATTTTTATGTTTGTATTTATTCTAGATGTACGTTGGTCTTTGCATATGATGACCCTAATAATTGAACTAGTTTAGTATATATCTATATTCGTATGAATCCAGACATTTAGGTGTGTCCACTTAAACTTCTACCTCCGTATATTGTAAACAACTAGTTGGATTAACTTATTTTGATTGATAACTCTCTGTTAGTAGTGCCTTTCACACAAATATCGAGACTATTGGGGACACAGTCTCTGTTTTGTTTATCCTTATGATCCTATGGCAGTGTGAGTGGCTGATATATCCGATGATGCCTGAAGGGACACCCTCTATACGTGTGTTTTCTGACATTGCCTGTTACTAATTGACTGTACACGAATGCACTCTTATTTACCCATACGCCTGCCTTCTATTGCTGATGTTTGATTGGCTGATTTAGTCTCACGTATTTGATGACACTTACCAGCAAGGCCCATCACACACACGTTGTGAGTTTCTAGCCTATACTGTCACAATTTAACCCTCTGAATGACGTAGTAACGGTCTGATTGGCCGCCTCGGTCTGTGTTGTTTGATGACCCTCTGTCGGTAACGCCCACTACTCACAGGTGTGGCGTCTTTGGCTTGACATGGTGCTGATAGTGTTTGGTACGTGTCTGTATTTCCAAACTGTTTCTATACATCTTGTCTGCATTTTTTATCTAAAGTGCATGTATTTTGAATGTTGAAAAGCTTTAGCCGTGTTGTAACCGACAGCTTACAAGTATTAGGGAGAGCGCTCCTTATTAACATATTTCATGATCACACTAATGGGTTTATATTGTGCACATACTGCCTTATATATATTGACTATTTAAGTTTGTTCACGTATTATGTGCTATATTGATTGGTACAGAATATAATATATTATTCTATTTATTTATTTATTGCTTATATGATTCACTTGATGATGCTTATGGGTGGTTCTTCTCTGATTAGGGGTGGGGTTAGCACCTGTTAAATACACTGTTTGTTTCTAACAGTTTCACTTAGTTTGATGAAGGGGTGATTGATCCCCAAAATGTCACTGTTTTTCTTATGTGCCAATAAAGCAACTTTTTGCCCAAATCCAGTAAGTGCATGCCTCTTTGGAACTGTAGATTTTGCTTGCCTGCATCCTGGTAGCTGACCTTGAAGGCGGGAGTGCGCTCTTCTGTGTATACTCTATTGCTCGTTGCTGCACCCACAACTGGAAAACAGGTTTCTATCATCCTGAAATCAGAGAAGTCTGCACGCACTCACTTGTGCACCTTACACTGGACACATTATCACTTACGTATCACTCACATTTGGGTCACTTGGAGCTCCATACATTATTAACATGGAAGGAGAAACAAACGATACTGCAACTTTTGCATTCACCAACGAAAATGCAAGCAGAATTCTGTTTGAACCAGATGAAAATGTGACAGAAAGTAAATCAGCCAACAACCTTTATCTTGATCTTCTCAAATTGAAGAAGAAAGAAATTGATCTTAAACTTTATGGTTTATATCATTCAGATTACCATCAATAGAGATACATCCCCAGGGGATTTAGGATCATGAACTCTCCCACCATAGGAAGGAACAACCCTTACTTTTGTCAGAAATGGTGTGCCATCTTCAATAAGTGCTTCTTAGACCTGATCCTATTGGTTACTGAAGAGGTGAGGGCACTCTACTGGTCAAAATCAATGAAGAGATTGGACAGTTTGATACTACCAAAGGACTGATATTGGAGACTGACCAAACAGAAATATGGTTTGATAAATTACAAACCCAGGTAAATGAATACAGAACTCATCAAATTCAAGAATAGAAAATTGAATACGGTCAATGAAGACTACAAAGAGAAGAGAATTTACAGATGGCTAACAGGACCTGATGAGAGGAGAACACCAATGTATAATAGACCCAGACGACAACGGCAGTACACCAGGAGAAACCTACAAACAGTTGACACAAGTTCAGACTGTGATTCTCATTCAGCAGCACCTTGGGGACAAGCGTCTAACTAATAAACACAGGAGCAGTTGGACAATGCTGAGGCTCAGAAGATCGCACCCCAGGAGGGGTGGGTGGCACTGCACACAGACCGCCACTTCCACCAAGATGACAGAAGAAAATGACATTGTCAATTTAAATTACAGACCCCTCTGTGAGGCTGAAAGGATCATTATTAAATAGGGGTCTCTCATTCATACGTACTCATTTGTCAGATGATTTTAATACCTACATTGACATCCAGAAACATCAGAGAAGCTGTATTACCATTCAGACCTAATAGTCGATTTGATCCTGTGAGCGCCAGCATAAAGACCTACACCAGGCTGATTTAAGATTTCATCTTAACTTAAGCAAAGAAGAAAAAGAGGCCATTAAAACTTTGACTACTGACCCTACAATAGTTATTCGCCACGCGGATAAGGCCTGGCAGTTGTAATTTTTAATTAAAAGGACTACAGAGATGAAACATGTGACCTATTGGCCGATCCACAGGTCTACGGAAGTTTGGACAGAAATCCCACTAAGATATTTCAGAAGACCATTGATGGGATGCTGAGAAAAGCACTCTTAGAGGGATAAGGGCTGGATTTGCCATTAGACACAGTAGGCATGTGCCTACAGGCACATTGCAGTGAGGGACACCACGGCGCTGGCTGTAGAGTCAGTTTATTTAAAAAAATATATATATTTTTATGAGCCTGACTTTGCTGACTGTAGCCTTATTAGTCTGTAGATTGAATAGTTCACACACTGTTGTACACAGGCAGCCAGGCTCACTCTGGGTGGCTGCTGAAGTGCCGTTATAATAATACTAATAGTATATACTGTTAGTTATGCCCCCTCCCTCGCCTCGTCCCTCCCACCCTGACTCCAGTCACTCACTCTACAGACAGTGCCATGGTTTGCCCACCAGTCAGTGCCCACATCACATGATGCCGACTGCCGCCCTCAGACTTGCGGGAAAGTAATGTAAGCTGAGTGTGCTCATTGCTGTTGTCGCCAGAGTTGCCTGCCCAGTGCCCTCGCCTGACAGACAGTGTCTGCTGCAGCTGCTGTCTGCTGAGTGAGTAGTGACGAGTCAGACAAGAAAATTGCTGTCTAAGTCGGACTCTCAATTAGTGCTTAATGCTTCTCCTCCATGTCTCTCTCTCTCTCTCTCTACCTGTCTCTCTCTCTCCCCCCCGGAATTTCTAGTTTACAACTGTGTTTAATAAATGTAATATTTGAATTTGAACCTACATTTGAATTTGAATGTAACATTTGTATTCGAAATAGTATTTCTAGTCTAATACTGTGTTTTATAAATGTAATATTTGAATTCTAATGTGACATTCAAAATAGTATTTCTAGTCTAATACTGTGTTTTATAAATTTAATATTCAGATTTGAATGTCACATTTGAATTCCAATGTCACATTCGAATTCGAAATAGTATTTCTAGTCTACAATTGTGTTTTATAAATTTAATATTCGAATTCGAATGTGACATTCGAATGTCACATTCGAATTCAAATTCGAATGTCACATATATATTATTTTTAATGAAAAGAGTATTTTCTTTTATGTGAAGAACATTGAAATGTGAAATATTCATAGCTACCTTCGAGTAAGCACCTCTATAATTCAATTAAATAACAGTATAACTAAATAAAACTGTTTTCTAAATGTGTAATCTTTTATTTTTTAATATCTTTTAGCACATAGTAAGGACTAGATTACAAGTGCGGCGCAAATGGTTTTGCGCTAAACGCAATCTTGATTTTGCAAACCCTTTTCAATCTGCTGGTTTTACAAGCTCAGCAAAATCATGATTGTGCTAGCGCTATTGACTCTTCTGCTTGAATCTTTTCTGTGATCTAAGAGCTGTGGTAAACTGTTTTCAAAAAATAAAAGATTGCACAAAACACAACAAAAATACATTATAAATTACACTTAAACCCATAAATAAACTATTAACCCCTATACCGCCATCCTCCCACATTGCAAAGTACCTAAATAAACTGTTAACTCCTAAACTGACATCCCCCCACATCATAAACACTATATAATTCTATTAACCCCTAAACCATCATCCCCCACATTGCAAAGTAACTAAACAATGTTGTTAGAAAAATTAAGTTGAAAAAGCTCACATTGGATTTCAAAACTAGGTAAATGTATAAAACCTGATAACTTGAGTTTTTTATACTGGAATGATTTAATATACCGCTTTACATCACTTTCATGTAGTTATGTGTTCATTGTAACAAATACCTTAACATTTTTCCTTTTTGTGTTTGTGATTGTAATTTACATTAAAGCTGTGTTGTGGGCTGTGCAAAATAAGTAAAAGACATCTAGTCATATTTTTTATTCTCTTCTACAAAGTTCTAATTTTATGGTCATGTGGGCAATTTTTCTGTGTTGTTACCTATAAGTGGATGCTTATTTCTGAGTCTCATGACATACAAACTATAAACTATGAACTGTTTTCATGATTTTATTTTATTTGTAAGTGTAAGCTAGTTTGTGTGGGTACCATTTTGTGTACATTTGTACTGATGCACTGTATTTATAAGAATGAAGGAACAATACACATGCACAAATATTTCTAATTGCTCAATACTTCAATATGAAAAAATACAGTATAAGTTCCAATATGCCTATAAAAGCATCACAGTATGCCTGTAAAAGCACAACTGGCATTATTTTGTGTTCCATAGAATCATATACTGTAGTCGAGAAGCAGATATTTCAGATATGTGCTATGGTTACTTGCTATGTTGTTAGATTTTTTTAAAATAACAAAGACAAAAACAAACAAAAGCAGTACAGAACTTTGCAGATAACTGACAATATACTGTTACAAGCATGACTGGCATAGTTAACCATAGCCAAAGGCTCAATATTTGTAATATTTGTAATAATAGAATAAAGTGTGTTTGTGTATGAGAGTGGCTGAGTGGGTGTGTTTCGTTAACCCTTACCATATTTTCTACATTTAGTTTGAATTATCTATTTACCTTTGACATTCTAAACCACTTTCAACTACATTATTTCCATCTCTATCATTTTATGTTCCTTAGATGTATACAATTGAGAAGTAAATATTGCAGTTATCTGCAGTATTCACTTGCTATGTTGTTAGATTTTACAAAGTAATCCTAGAAAAATACAAAATCAGTATAATTTAAATCACATTCCATTATTTGTACAATCAGCAGAGACCAGGCTTAAACAGTGTAGTAAGGTCAGTAATGGACTTTTTCGACAGTTTTCCATTGTTCAATTGGTCTAATAAGCTAATCAGCATCTTATGGAGCTTGCTACAATATATTGATGGTGTGAGCAGTGAAATATACTAGGTCCAATTTTTAATGGACAAAAAAAATCACATGCTGTAACCTACATGTCAAAGTTGTCCTTGATTATTAAGATAAGAATGTGTGGGTAGACACTTTGAAGCTTTCAAATCAATCTATTCTTATAATTATTATGCTTACTGTAAAAAAGATGTATAGAATGGAAAGGGGTGAGTGCTTTTATGAGAAATTAATGACACAGAATATGGTGCAGTTACATTAAGGACTGAAAATCTTTTTTTCTGAATTTGTAAGGTTAAACTGGAGGTCTGACTTATTGCCCCTGTCCATTGTTGATTGAATTCCCATTATTATATATAAACCCCTTAAAGTATCAGGTTGGAACTCAGATTACTTTGATCTGTCACATTATGAATATGTCACAGTTTACATCAATGATGCGTTTATTTTATACTATAGTGCTTGATGGCTGTCACACCGTAGCGTAAGACACAGATTCACTGTTGGCCAGTTAGAATAGTTGTTTTAAGTTTGCTATTTTTCAGTTCGACATTTAAAGATGGCATGTATATATGTTAACTAGCATAGTGCACCATATGAGTTAGCATAACAGTACACAAGATTGAGGATCACATTTAACTATGTTTACTCATTCCCCCGCAGATTAACATGGGGGAGAGTGTGTACACGGGTTGCCATGACAATGGGCAGCCGATTCGCAAAACACTTTGTTTGAATTTTCGTTTTTTATGCACAATGAGACTTTTTGTGTTATTGAAACTAAGTACACACTTATAGGGGCGATCCTTTGTTGTTTAATTTTTACAATCCTAGTGTGTATTAATATTTTAGTAAGGATTTTGTTTACCGGAAGTGATGTGGCGCACTACTTCCGTTACACAGTACAGGTGGAACGCAGTATGCGTTCCAACATCGGTAGTTTGGCGCCAAGGAAATGGGTTTGGTTTGAAGTGGTGTGAGTGAGTATGTCACTATTTATAAGAAGTTTATGTCTTGCTTTAACTATGCTGATGAAGGAGGCAAGACCTCCGAAAACGTTACACTAATAAAGTAACTTTGCTGTGAAAGACCTGAGAGTGCACTTCTTTTTGGGTTAATATATATATATATATATATATATATATATATATATATATATATATATATATATATATATATAAAAATATAAAAAAATACATATATATATATAGGCACAACAAATTTGCATTAATTACTTGAGTTCGAGTTCTCAATCAAACATTAAAAACAAGGAGATTTTGAACTTAAACTGCCCCCACCCATGGGTGATTTGCATGACATAATCAATTACATCACTGATTACATAACACATGATATTGTTGATGACATAATCAATTACATCACTAGTGGAATAACCCATGACATTACCATAAAGATCAATAGAATTATATTTTCTAAATCACCATGACATGCCTATGACATAATAAATGACATCAGTAGTGACTTAACCCATGACATCAACTTATGCAGAGAAATTATATTTTCTAAATCATAAAAGACATAACTAGTGACATCATCAATGGCATCAGTAGTGACATAACCCATGACATTATTATTTAAATCAAATAATTATATTTTCTAAAAGTATAACACACTCACAGAAACCACACCCTCACAGTAATCTCTTTCCTCTTTTTAACCCTTTTTTTCTCACTGTAGCCCATATCCTCATCAGCACACACAAGCATCTCCCCATTCCTCTCATTGCCTTTCTCTTACACACAGCCCTGTCTTCTGTGTTGCCCAATTTATCTGCCACATCTACAGCACACCAGTACCTGATGACCATCAATGACCCTGATATTTACCTGCAATACTCTGTTACCTTATTCTTCCCACACTACTACATCCTCATCATTTTCATTAATCACAGTCTCTTTCTCACCCTTTTATCTTCGTCTCTCATACACATCAGTTTGTTCATCCTTAAAGGGACAGTCAAGTAAAAAAAAACTTTCATGATTTAAATAGGGCATGTTATTTTAAACAACTTTCCAATTCACAAAATCACCAATTTTGCTTTGTTTTCTTGGTATTCTTAGTTTAAAGCTAAACCTAGGAGGTTCATATGCTAATTTCTTAGAACTTGAAGGCCCCCTCTAATCTGAAAGCATTTTGACAATGTTTCACCACTAGAGGGCGTTAGGTCATGTGTTTCATATAGATAACATTGAGCTCAGGTATGTGAAGCTCTTAGGAGTGAGCACTGATTGGCTAAAATGCAAGTCTGTCAAAAGAATTGAAATAAGGGTGCAGTTTGCAGAGGCTTAGGTAGAAGGTAATTACAGAGGTAAAAAAGTTTATTATTATAACTGTGTTTGTAATGCAAGACTGGGGAATGGGTAATAAAGGGATAATCTATCTTTTTTTTTTTTTTTAATATATTTTTTATTGAGGTAACAAGTAGTAACAACATCACAAATGATGACAAGAAGTATGTCCATGCACAAATTAAAATCGGTAAGTGTGATTATACATTTCACATAGATAAAGTAGAATTTTAGTCCAAACACCAAAGCCTATACATTATTATTAGAGTTGCTATGCCAAAAACTCTGGCATCTCAAAAACTATACATTCCATAGAGAACTTCCACTTCACTTATATCACATAACAGTTTATATAATAAGAGAATAGTACCCAATAATGGTTATAATATAATACTTAGTGTTTTTATTGTATCCTATGTGATACTTAGGGTCAGTGGCATAATGGACCAATGTATGGTAAGTATCTGTGTCCGGACATATCATCATGAGACCTCATTTTTTTTAAATTAGAAGTGAAGGTGGTCCCCGAGTCTCAATATAAACCATACCATAGTTTTGTCATTTAGAGTAGGTTAAAGCACTACAGGGAGTTAGCCTTATGACTTTGCTGGTGGAAAGAGAAGAAAGAAATACAGCGGGCAAGAGCCTCTCTAGTTAAGAAAGTAAAGAGGGGAGGGAAGGTGAGGGATAAGGGAGGGAAAGGGAGGGGGGGCGAGGGAGGGGGGGGCGAGGGAGGGGCTGAGGGAGGGGGCGGAGTTAGAGAGATTATCTAGCCAATCCTTTAGACCTCCAGTCCATTTGGGCGTAAAACAAATATTTGGTGTTAAATAAGGTGGCTTAAGTGCTATTTGATGTAGCCACAGATGTCTTAATGAAATAAACACAACTAAGTTCTTATAAGTATCGTAAACTCAAAACAAGAGGCATTACATATCTGCTCTAAAGTATAGGGGAGATGTCTCGCCATCTCAGTCCATGTAGGTCAGAATGTGGGTATTGAAGTGATTCTGATTACCTTTGAACTAGGAGACAATTAGTGAGAAAGCTTATATGATAAACATGAGAGGGGTTCCAAAGAAAGTCACGGTCTATAGAGTAACAGACGGTTTCTCAATGTTAGTTAGTTTAGATATCATAGCGTCAATAGAGTATAGCTATTGACATGATTAGAGGCTTTCACTAATAAATAATGAGGGTTGTAACTAGCACTGCTTTACAACTGAGATTTCCGTTTTGATCTCTTAATATAACAATCTGAGGTGACCAGTATGTGTAGCGTTCAGCAAATCTTCTCCTTAAGGCTAAAACAGATAGTGTAGCAATACATCATCCCAACATAACAAGAGTGTGTAAACCAATACAGAACCTTGAAGTGAGTCTCAACTGGCCCTCTGTTCCTAAGTAACTAAGAGCATGACATAGGGAGGAAAGTTATATAAACAAGTAATAGTCCTTAGTGACCAGCCTAAAACCCAGGGTTTTATGTGGGTATATAGTGACTCACTATATTATTTAAATAAGTGGGTATATTGGTTTATGGCTTGTCGTATAACGATATATGTGTGGAGTAATTCCTAACTAGGGGTCCATAAGTGTATATTAGAATATAGTAGCAATATATGAGAACCTGGTTCTTAAACAACAAAAGGTGGCACCATTTGTCATACGTATGTGTTCGGCACATGTGGCTAACATTAGTGAATACCACGACAGGATCTAACATCACATGAGACTAATATAATATATAAACAGTGAAAAACTAGTGGGCAGATATATATACCAACTACAGTGCGCATGACTTTGAACCTGTAACTTAATACATTTTATGTCTTATAGTATAATAATAAAAAAATGGAAATATAACAAAAGACTCAGAAAATAGTATACCAGAACAAAATTGTAATAGATGAGGTCGATATAAGGTTAGGAGATCAGTCGCAACCAGATAGGCAGTACAACATAAATAGAGGCTTATATAGTTCTTTCTCCTCGAGTACTTGTATTGTCAGTACTCTAACCTACACCTATCTTTGTAGAGTTCAAATCCGGTGGTAGTACTGTCCATCAGGTGAATGAGTATGCGGCTGTAGTCGGAGGTCTTAGATAGTCTCTGCATCAGAGGGCAGATAGCATAGGGGTGACCAAGCCCACGATGTGTATATCCTCTGAGAATTTCCCTCTGGGCCCGCCAAAGATCTGTAACAACCGGCATGATGTGGTGAGTGGTGTCTTCTTGGTAGCTATAAGCATGCGCGTCTCTCTTGTTAACGGGTCCCACACACCGTTGCCCAGGGCCTCCGATAGCTGATATGTTGTCATCAGCTGTTTCCGGGAGTTCTTCTGGAGATCCCCGTAAAGGGGAGGTAGCCGACTTGATTTCCCATGATAGAATGTTATAGTGCGCATCTAATCTATGTATTAAGCCATTTAAGGCATCAATGATCTGCGCCTCCGCATCCATTTCCGTCTGCAGAGGGTTGTTGCTGCGCTAGCAGGGCTCGCATAAAGTCTCACAAAAAGTGTGATGCTGCACTCTCCTACTCGGGGTCTGGCACCAATAGGACTCAGGGAGCTGCACCTAGATAGCTGGTATATACCGGATCGGGTAAAGGCAATTAGTTCTGCTATACTCGTGGAGACTCCATGCGAGTTTTAAAATGGCCGCTCTTCAGGGAAATAGTGTAAAATCCGCGGGTGGTATAAAAGCTCATCCCAGTGTCCATTCGGCTCAGTTCAGACTCCTCAAGTCTCCTTATGTGGTTTTCAATTACCTTAGTCGCTATTTTCAGAGGTTTTGGTAATAAGTGGATGGCCCATTATAAAGTTATTTATGCTGTAGGAGCAGAGCTCTCTCTATATGCGACCATTCAGATGCCCGGCTTGCTCCGCCCCCCATAATCTATCTTTTTAAACAACAAAAATTCTGGTGTTGACTGTCCCTTTAAACCGCTCTGAGACACATCTTCATGCAAATTCAATACAAACAACATTATAAAATGTCTGTCTACATGTTATTTTTTGTCTGCAGGAAACATACATACATACAGTATGTACACATTGCTGTTTATGATGGTACCATTGATTACATTATAGGTGATGTCATCAACAATATTTTACAATGTAATCTGTTATACAATAGTAATATATGTTTCCACTATAATAAATGTGCAAGGCTGTTGTCATGGGTTATGTCACTACTGATGCCATTTATGATGTCATAGTGATGTCATAGATTATTTAGAAATTATATTTTTTCTGTCACTAGTGATGCCATTGATGATATCATAGTAATGTCATTGAAGATGTTAATTACAATGTCATGTGTGATGTAATCAGTGATGTCACTGATGATGTCATGCAAAGCACCTGTTGCTGGGGCAGTTTAACCCCTTAACTGCTAGTGATGAAAAGTAGTCGTCATCCACACAATGCCATTACGGCAGATAAGGACCATGTGTTTACAAGATGATATTGGGTTTGACCTCAGTTACGGAATTCCTGAGAAATCGCCACATTTGGGCGTGGTGATGTCACTTAGACCCTGAAACCCCGAAAGTAACAGGCACAGTAAATAGGAGGGATGGGGAGTGATTTATAAAATTCCCATCAATCTCAGCTCCCTTTACTCCTACAAACCTCCAAGACAAACTATTAGAAAGGTAATTGTCTAGCCATTCTAATGGTATATGTATTGGGGCATACAATTTATAAAAAATTGAAAACATAATAAATTAAAGAAAACATATTTGTTTAGGAAGGGGGATTCTATGTGCCTGTAATATGTGATCAAAAAGGCCTAGAAACCAATATCCCCTTGTTTTAAAGCCTATAACCCCCACTTGAAAATGAATTCCCTATATAAGTTTTAATTGCCATTTGATCACTGTAGTAATAGGGATATAAATGTTCATTTATTTGAGCAGAGGCTTGTGGAAGCCCCTACGTGCAAATCAAAGTTATATAAATATACCAAAAGGCCCTAATTCATATGAAGATAACCTTTCTTGTTTGTCATATAGAGTTTAGGGGGAAAAAAAAACTAATATGTTGCGCAAAGTCCATGACGTATTCGCCTCGAAAAGTGTACATGCAAATATTTCATATTGCAAAAAATGTTTTCATAACGGAATATTTTCTATTTATTGCTAAATAAATATTACTCTATATTTGTGATGGTTTTTGGACTGATACAGTATATCTATTTATAGCGAGATATGTATATAAATATATATATATTTGTCTAGATATCTCGAGATCTATCTCTGAAAATACATCTGAGATATTGTTTAATGTGCATTAGATTGTAATGTAAAATATTTTCATTATCTTCATAGTTAAACATATCTCTATACATAGAAATCCATTTTTCTCTATGTATGTGTGATCTCATATCTTCGAGCCCTTATAACTTGTGAGTACAATTTTTTAAAATAATTTTCATTAGACAGAGTTAATGAGTGTAACTGTATTTTGTAATGTATTTTTGAAGTTTTTCGTTAAACTTTTATGTTGCACAAAACTGTTAACTGCAGAGAGTGGAAAGGATTGTTGCATAAAAGGCGAATGCACGTGCACAATCTCATTTTTTCAAGACTTGTAATACCTGCGCAATGGAAATTGATTGCAAAAAGACCACAACACCCATAGAAAACTCAGAACGCGCTACTTATCTTGCCTACAATATTTTAAATAAAACACAATCGCACCATCGCCTTTGCAATATTAGAAATAAAACACAATCGCGCCATCGCTTTTGTAACATTATGAAATATGAATATTGCGATTGGGCAATCACATTCTTAAAATAAGAAAAAAATATGCCTAAGGACACAATACAAGATTTGAACACTCACACCTAAAGTTTACATACATTTTCTAACACTGTATAAACATATTTCATACACTATGTGCCCATAGGAAGGTATTTTATTTTTCTTCATTAACAAAGTAGATTGTAGACATGATGAATATATAGGCGTCCATGGGAGGTTCAAGGGCGCTCCATAGGAGTAATCTGTATTTTAATGTGGAAACATTGCTGTGGACTACTTATGTGTAGTTTTGTTATACAATGTTGCAAAATATGACTGTCATAGAGTACTAAAGACACATGCACACTGCACTTAGTTTTACTCTTCAATAAAAGATACCAAGAGAACGAAGCAAATTTGATACCAGTAATAAATTGGAAAGTTGTTTAAAATTGCATGCTCTATCTGAATCATGAAAGTTTCATTTTGATTTTACTGTCCCTTCAAGTACACTGTGAGCAGCACAACAGGGTACTTATAGTTCTAGGCCTAGAACTCTAAGCCTTATTTTTATTTATTTTTTCATAAAAATTGTGTTGCAGGTCAGTTATACTTTACCTAACTGTACTTAAAGGGACAGTCAACACCATTACAACCAAAAAGTGCTCATATCTAACTATGTTTACAGGAACTAGCAGGGCAGTCAGCAAGTAAGACTTTTAGAATTTTTGGAACAACAAAGGGAGTGTTAGTTGAGCTTACTGATGTGACCCGCAAACGTTATCCTTAGTAGTTGTACTAGTGGTAATACCAGTACCGTAGTGTCTGCTTCAATTGTGGTTAGAGTTTCCAGCGCAACAATAACCACCAGTTTTATTTAGTACTAGTGAAGAACATGGGTCTATAGGTGGTAGTAACTTCAGCAGCAGAGTCAGAGGAGAGCCAAAAGTGGAGAAGGAAGATACTAGAAGTACAAGTTTATTGTTGACCCCCCCAGACTAAAACAGATATTGCAAGAACTCTTAACCCAAAAACTGCCTAGATTTTTTGTGATTTGGCATTTCAGATAGATGAAGAGGAACTGTAGTCTTAGCCAGAGGAAGAGAGGTCTAATAAGCTATATATTCTCAGTACCCCCAATATGTCCCTTTAGGAGAGTCAGGCTCATAGTCCTTCTGGTGCTGCAGGTAGTAATTATGATACAAAGCAGCCACTGACTGTTGTTGTACCAGAAGTAGAAAGAATTGAATTCCCTGTGGCTAAAGATGTCAGGTTACAAACTCCTGCACCATCTACCAGAAGCAGCATGGTCCCAGTTACTAAAGCTAGTTCTAGCACCACCACCAGTAGCAGCAGCCACAGTGCTAGAAAGACAAGCACCACTGCTAGCACTGCAGCAGCTGGCTTACAGAGACTTGGCAAAATATGGATTCACATTGAAAGCAAGGGTGATGGCCGCTTTGCTAAATGTAAAAATTGTGCCAAAGAAGTCAGCTGGGGTAAGTTGTTTGTCATTTCACAAGGATGTGTTACTTAGGAAGGAGAGTGGCAGATATAGGGGCCAAATTATCAAGCTCCGAATGGAGCTTGATGCCCCTGTTTCCATGTAAGCCTTCAGGCTCGACGGAAACAGCAGTTATGAAGCAGCGGTCTTAAGACCACTGCTCCATAACTGGTCCACTGCTTCTGAGGTTGCGGTCTGCAATCCGCCCAATCCTATATAATCAGGCTGATTGACACCCTCTGCTAGCGGCCGCAAATCTGCAGGGGTGGCATTGAACAAGCAGTTCACAAGAACTGCTAGTGCAATGATAAATGCAGACAGCGTATGCTGTCGGCATTCATCAATGACTGTTGGACATGATCTGCTGAGCGGATCATGTCAGACAGACCGATGATAAATCGTCCCCATAGTGTTGCTCAAAGCAGATCAGCAGCACCCTCCAAAACCTCATCCGACAGTGGCAACACTAACCTTCAGCAGAGCAGAAGTCAAGTAGCTTAAAAAAAAGCTACACAACCTTCAACTATCTCTGGCCTTCCCAGACTATCAGTTCAAAGATGATAAGGTCAAGGATGTGGTAGCAGCCACCATCCAAGCCTGGGATATTTTGGGGTGTTCCAATCTAGGGCTAGGTACAACAATCAGTCAGATAAGCTAACATGGCTAATACTTGTAGTTTATTGCTGTTGAAGGGGACTCTTACTCTTAAGTTTAATCGGTACCCTTTAAAATGATCTTGGAGTACTTGGCTCTTAGCTACAAGCTACCAGCTCACACTACCTTCAGTAGGAGAGTGATGCCAGGCGTGTACACCTCCTGTGCAGAAGCAGTGAAGGAAAAGATGGCTAAGGCTGCTGCACTTCACCTGTAACCTCAGGAATGCTTCTAGCATCCAGCATACCTTTTTGTCCATTACAGTTCACTGGTGGGACCCAAATGAAAGCAGGTCTAAGGCAGAGTATACAGGGAGTGCAGAATTATTAGGCAAGTTGTATTTTTGAGGATTAATTTTATTATTGAACAACAACCATGTTCTCAATGAACCCAAAAAACTCATTAATATCAAAGCTGAATAGTTTTGGAAGTAGTTTTTAGTTTGTTTTTAGTTATAGCTATTTTAGGGGGATATCTGTGTGTGCAGGTGACTATTACTGTGCATAATTATTAGGCAACTTAACAAAAAACAAATATATACCCATTTCAATTATTTATTTTTACCAGTGAAACCAATATAACATCTCAACATTCACAAATATACATTTCTGACATTCAAAAACAAAACAAAAACAAATCAGTGACCAATATAGTCACCTTTCTTTGCAAGGACACTCAAAAGAATGCCATCCATGGATTCTGTCAGTGTTTTGATCTGTTCACCATCAACATTGCGTGCAGCAGCAACCACAGCCTCCCAGACACTGTTCAGAGAGGTGTACTTTTTTCCCTCCTTGTAAATCTCACATTTGATGATGGACCACAGGTTCTCAATGGGGTTCAGATCAGGTGAACAAGGAGGCCATGTCATTAGATTTTCTTCTTTTATACCCTTTCTTGCCAGCCACGCTGTGGAGTACTTGGACGCGTGTGATGGAGCATTGTCCTGCATGAAAATCATGTTTTTCTTGAAGGATGCAGACTTCTTCCTGTCCCACTGCTTGAAGAAGGTGTTTTCCAGAAACTGGCTGTAGGACTGGGAGTTGAGCTTGACTCCATCCTCAACCCGAAAAGGCCCCACAAGCTCATCTTTGATGATACCAGCCCAAACCAGTACTCCACCTCCACCTTGCTGGCGTCTGAGTCGGACTGGAGCTCTCTGCCCTTTACCAATCCAACCACGGGCCCATCCATCTGGCCCATCAAGACTCACTCTCATTTCATCAGTCCATAAAACCTTAGAAAAATCAGTCTTGAGATATTTCTTGGCCCAGTCTTGACGTTTCAGCTTGTGTGTCTTGTTCAGTGGTGGTCGTCTTTCAGCCTTTCTTACCTTGGCCATGTCTCTGAGTATTGCACACCTTGTGCTTTTGGGCACTCCAGTGATGTTGCAGCTCTGAAATATGGCCAAACTGGTGGCAAGTGGCATCTTGGCAGCTGCATGCTTGACTTTTCTCAGTTCATGGGCAGTTATTTTGCGCCTTGGTTTTTCCACACGCTTCTTGTGACCCTGTTGACTATTTTGAATGAAACGCTTGATTGTTCGATGATCACGCTTCAGAAGCTTTGCAATTTTAAGAGTGCTGCATCCCTCTGCAAGATATCTCACTATTTTTGACTTTTCTGAGCCTGTCAAGTCCTTCTTTTGACCAATTTTGCCAAAGGAAAGGAAGTTGCCAAAGGAAAGGAAGTCATTACAGAGATGCACATCACCTAATATGCTTAATTGGTAGTAGGCTTTCGAGCCTATACAGCTTGGAGTAAGACAACATGCATAAAGAGGATGATGTGGTCAAAATACTCATTTGCCTAATAATTCTGTACTCCCTCTATGCGGAAGAGAAATGGGTGATGGATTTTGCACTTTCCTCTTCCAAACCAAAGTTATGGATGATACCCAAACCTCAGCTAACATTCTGTCAGTCCTGCAAAAGATGATATGGAATTGGGTAGACAATCAAGCAGGTAACTTTGTGTAAATGGGGTTCGTTGTCATGGATGGGGCAGCAAATATGTAAAAAGCATTGCGAGATTGGGATTATGTTTGTGTGCACTGTGTAGCACACATCCTCCATGTGGTGGTAAAAGCAGCATTACCTTCTGAGAACCGGTTATCTAACCTGCTGGGGCATTGCTAAAAGATAGCTGGCCATTTCCACCATAGTCTGAAAGCTATGCAAGCACTGAGGGAGCATGGCCTACCCGAACACACCCTAAAACAGGATGTTGTCACAAGGTAGAACTATTAGAGCAACAGAGAGTGCTACACTCCATATCTTTAGAGATAAACATTTGGGTGACTAGTCTACTGGGCAAGGACAAGTGGGCAACAATATTTCAGATAGTGGCAATTCTCTGTCCATTCAGGGATGTGACTTAGGATTTAAGTGCTGCCACTGCTAGTTGTGGCAATGAAATACCATTTTTCAATCATCTAATGGACAAAATGGATTCCTTTCTCACTCATTGTGAGACTGTACCTGGTGATATGTTGTTTGTCGATGCTGCATAATTTATATGCGTGAGAGCTCTCTTAATTAAAAATCTTGACATCAATCACAAACACCAATGTGACCCTAGGTAAAAAGCAGTATGGCTAAATTGCTAAACAAGCTAGAGGAAGTTAAGCTAATAAAAGGGTCAATGCATTGCAACATAGTTAACCACAGCTCTGAGGACGCAGTAATCATTCTAGTGTAAATTGCAATTGCACTCAAGTGATAGCATTTACTTTCAACTTGTATTACCAGTGCAATTTAACCTCTGCTCTAACGATCGTGAAAACTTAATATCGCATGTGCGCAAATGTAATTTGGCCCCGAATAGGGTGGTTGGAGTTGATTTTGCATTGGAATCAATGTGTTCTTAAGCTGAAGTCCCTTTTTATATTACTTTTGGTTTAATTAAAACAGGAAGATGACCCAAAACAAAACAAAAAACTGTATATGTTACAAAGTATGCTTATTATTTCAAGCATGTTAAGGAGTTAAAAAAAACCCATTTAAATGTATTAATAATTCAAGATTTATTATTTTGGCAAGCACTAGTACTAATTAGCATTTTAATATTCACAAAGTAACAATATTTATTATAATATGTCACTCAGAGAAAATAATGTATCTTGTATTTTTATAATTTATTAAAAATGCATAGTGCATGGATCAAATGGATTAATATTAATAATGTAATCTGCATTTTGAATAACTTTGTGATGTCTATGGAATGAATTTTCATACAACTCATCAATAAGCACTAATTGAAGTCTAATTATTGTTTCACATTATTAATCATAAAGCACTTTTCTAGAATATCTCTATTATGTGTGTAGACCCCAGTCACCAGCTAGGTCCCCTGCTCTTGAGCCTACCTAGGCATATTTGTCAATAAAGGATACCAAAAGAACAATGTAAATTTGATATTTATAGTAAATTGAAATCTCTTAAAATTGCATGCAACTGAACCTTTAAAGTTTCATTTTGACTTTATATATGTATTTTAAATGGGTTTTTTTTCCTGCACACCTTAAATAAGAATTTCATTGTGAAATTGAAATTCTTATATTGCTACCTACATATTTGAGTTTGAATGTATATTAAAATGATTTTAATGTGTGCTTTCATTTTATTGAAATCTATATAGTAACATATGTCTCAACTTAAAGAGATACAGAGCACTGTGAAGGACCTTGTAGCATTGAAAGATCTTTTTATATAACCTCGCAATTATTGGAGCACCTTAGAGAATTGGGCCCCGAGTGAGAACTTCTATGACATAAGATACTGTGAAACATTTACATTTAGATTGATAACATACTGCCCCTTTTTGTGTAGACAAACTGTAGTTCTATTGCTATTCCTGATCTAAAAATGAATTGTACTATCTATTTTTAATGCAAAACACAATCAATTTTAATGTTATGCAAACAACGTTTTCTAAAACTTAAGCCTTGTTTAATAAAATCAAAATAATCCAAAAGAAACCTATACTTTTTAATGCATTCATCCTCAATTCGTTGCCATCATTTCTTAAGGTATTGCCTATGGGGAGAAAGGCTAGAAAGAAAAAAATAAAATAACTGAGATGTTAAATTTAATATATGGAAGGATGATTATGGGGGTATTTTTTCATATTTGTTACAAATTAATATGTTAATTACAGCGCATATTTTCTGAAAAGATTAAGTGGAAGAAAAGTAAATTTATTTTTTGAACCAGCTGTTTTTTTACAGTCCATAAATTAAGCTGCAGAATACATAATGAGAGATAGCAACATGACATTATGCAAAATATTACAGCACATATGAGATAATGTCTTTTTATTTTAGCTAAACACTTTATTAAATATATCCGTGGCATTGCCACAACACCTGTTATTTTATAACACATTATTTGCTGGTAAAGAAAAATGTTAACTTTTGCATTATACTATAATAATAAAATGTTTTACCCAATGTTTTTCTGTTTCAGCATTAGTTAAAGGCTACAAATAATTCATATAATTGTTGTCATTATATTTTGTACCCAATAATTGTATCTGTTTCAGTAACAGTGTAGGGCTACAGCAACAAAAACATACTTCTTTTGATTTAATATTTTGAATTTAGGATTGATCCTGATTTTGATCATACTGCTATGACTTAAAAAAGCTGAGAACCTTTTAAAAAGAAAACACATCTTAACTCCCTCAGATTTTCTGCATCTATCTTTCATAACAGAAGCTCAGAAAGCTGATGGTGGATGCCCAACATAGGCCCAGTTTCCATTGATGTGGTAACATTTGGAAATCTGGTAATAACAAAAAAATTCCCTAAAGACTTTAATGGAGATAAATGTTTTTACCACCAGTTTCCAAGTTTTACCATCTCAATGGAAGCTAGGACATTGCAACTTTAACAAAGTAACATTTGTGTCCATTTTTAGCAGAATCCATCCCAGATAGGGGCCTAGTATCAATTAAGAGCTAGATTACAAGTGGAGAGCTAATTTATCGCATGCCCACAAACGGCAAATTTGCCCATTTGTGGACTTGCGATAAACAGCCAGCCATTACAAGTGGCTGGATTTTGCTACTGCGAACTCACGGTAGTAATCAGTGCTCATAAAATTAACCAGAGATCAGATTTCTGGTTAATTTATAAATGTAACAGGGGGGTTTGGTTAAGCACACCTAACAAAAACATCTTATATATAAGTGCACATATTGTGGGAGTGTTGCCAAAATGACCAAAATAAATACAAGACAAAAACAGGTATTGGCGCACATCCAAACACATAAGACCACATATTTTTAAATGCTGATCTTAGTCACACAGTATGGCCATATTCTGCTCAGCCAGTCACCACTTACCAGGTGTCCCAAAATAGACTGGTCCTAACACTAAAAAATGTCTTACTGGGCTGAATCATACAATTCTAATATTTCAAAATAGAATTCCAACACTGAAGTACTATGCCTCAAATCAAGACTGCATAGAATGAGACTCGTAAAAGTATATATATATATATATATATATATATATATATATATATATAACCTCAAAGATCAAATAAGCACTCACTGGACTTCAGTCATCTGTGGCAAAACTTTATTCTGTGATGTTTCGGGACACTAAACAGTCCCTTCTTGTGACAAACAACAAACAAAATATGGCAGCCTTATAAAGGCTAGTGAAACCTTCCCCCAATTAGTGAACCAATGGACAAGATGAATGTGTGAGGACAGAAGAAACAAGTCTTCTGATAGGACAGTGATACTGTTAGAACCCACCTGATAGGTTAAGAACATAAGTGATTGTAGTGAATAAAAATTGTGTATAATGTATACAAGTGCAACAATAATACTCTATTTTTTCCGTGTCCATAGCCTGTGTGATGTTGGCGATATGGGGTAGAGTATTATTGTTGCACTTGTTTACATTATACACGACGGGTTAGAGGTGATTGGTGCCTTCATGGTGTGTGATCTTTTGTCACCTCCCGATTGGATGCAGCCTAAAACTATGTGCTGATCTTGCGGCGTTTCCATTGGCTGGTAGGCATTTACACCCAGACCTTAGCGCACATCATGATAGGTGCAGGAGGGGGTTTGCTACTATAGTGGTATTCCATTGGCCATTGGGGCCGTAGGCAAATATATTTGGCTTTGTTAATACAGTTTTATGTATTTATGTTTTTCATTTATATTGTTTAATCTTGCCTTATGACACTTTGATTCATATCATTCTCTATAAATTGTAAGTGCTGGTTGTCCCTGATTTTTATATGAACTTTCATTTATTGAATTACTACATATAGTAGAGTATGAAGGGGGCTGAACTTTGTGACCAGTCCGTGTTTGGCAGTTGTTGATAGGTGGTTTCAGAATGGGATTTTGTATGCACAGATTTGATTGGTCAATGATGTTTCACAAACATATAAGTCCTATCAGAAGACTTGTTTCTTCTGTCCTCACACATTCATCTTGTCCATTGGTTCACTAATTGGGGGAAGGTTTCACTAGCCTTTATAAGGCTGCCATATTTTGTTTGATGTTTGTCACAAGAAGGGACTGTTTGGTGTCCTGAAACGTCACAGAATAAAGTTTTGTCACAGATGACTGAAGCCCAGTGAGTGCTTATTTGATCTTTGAGGTTATTTGCTACATTCAGAGCACCCTGGCGGTTGAAAATAGATGGTGAGAGTGCATACACCAACAAAAACAAACATTTATATATATATTACTCAATTACACTGTCTAGAACACACCTGATCAGGGTGGTGTGCTTTAACCAAGGGGATCAGTCTCCCGTAATTTAAGAAATACAACAGGGGGGTTTGGTTAAGCACACCTAACAAAAACATCTTATATATTAGTGCACATATTGTGGAGTCTTACTGTATGTGTTTGGATGTGCACCAATACCTGTTTTTTTCTTGTATTTATAAATGTCTCTGAATTAGCATCACATTTAGTAATAGTGTTGCTTTATTATATAAAAAAGTAGCATCTTTATAAAAAAAAATTAATAACTGCGCTAAGCTGTTTTTCTGGGGCCAAAGTTGGTGGGTGTAGGTTGTTTTA
This sequence comes from Bombina bombina, assembly GCF_027579735.1. NCBI lineage: Eukaryota > Metazoa > Chordata > Amphibia > Anura > Bombinatoridae > Bombina > Bombina bombina. Next base: position 1,248,771,921 of record NC_069499.1, read on the forward strand.
AAAAGAAAATGGCACTGAACACATCCTTTACATTGTGGTTTATGGGAACTGTGTTTTCCCAGTAAATATATATGTATATGCCAGTGGCGTATTTAGGTTTTGTGCTGCCCTAGGCACTTAAAATTCTGCTCACAGCCCTGCGGTAAAACATCAGAAAGGACTGTGCTGAAGAACAGAGAGGAAATGCCTGAGACTGCAGTGAGCGCTATCAAGTGTCTGAGAATGCGCTGACAGCGTGAGACTAGTAGTGTAACACACCCCTCCCCTAATGGAGCCTTTCCTCGACCTTGCATGATCACTAGTGAAAAGGGTCTCCGGCCTTGGCATACCTTACTTTCCTGGCCGTTCCCCATCTCTCTGGTGTTGCACTGCCGCCGTCCTGATATTCTTGTGACTATCACCTCCGTTGCCGCCTGGCCTAGGAGATCACGTGTGCATGTGCGTGACTCCCGGGCTCAAGCCCTGATGTGCGGCAGATAGGGGAAGCTGGCTGGTTGACCCGTGAACGCCCGCTCAAAGTTAAAAAAATATTTTTTTCAAAGCAGTTAGAACTTAGCAGCGTTAGTGCAGTGTGGTCACTGTGGTGTGGACAAGTGCCGCCCCCCAAAATCTGCTGATCTAGGCATCCGCCATGTTGGCCTCTCCATTAATACGCCCCTTGTATATGCTTATATACATATATATATATTTATATTTTCTGCCCATTTCTGCGTGACTTACCCCTTTCACTGTGCTAGTGTTCATACCATGTCTCATGGCATGAGAATGAGGCTTCCATTGAAGCCTATGGAAGTACGCTCTATTAAGTGCATAGCTTTCTAGCAATGTGAACGTGGTCATGTTCAAATTGCTCTGCACTACAAATACCAGCACACAATTATGTACTATGGTATTACGAGTGGAGCACAAATATTGCACCTGCGTAAGAGCAATTTTGCTCTCCACTCGTTATCTGGCCCTAAATGTTTTATCACCAGTTTCCACAATTTACTATTCCAATGGAAACTAGGCCATGGTCTTCTAATGTGTCAAAAGGATGAGTCTAGTGTAGTGCAAGGAAGTAAATATTGTGTTCATTTGGAAAATGATTAATCGCATCTAACTCACATTAAGTTTAATAATTGGTAGTAATAGCATGGAGAGTGCCCACAGGTCAAAGAGCCTCAATTGCCCATATACTGGCTTGAAAGCAGGGATTACATTTTATCCTCCAACTCTTTCCAACCTCTTAAGGGAAGGTATTTATTTTATTGCAGGCACCTCAACCCCCTAGCATATCTTAATGGTTTTTGGAACAGATTAATGCATATTAAGATTAAGGTTAGAGAATCTTGAAAATCTAAAAAACCCTTAAGTTATCGTTATACAATTTATAGTTAAGAGTTAACACTTACTTAGGTATGCTAAGTTCTTTAAAACATTATTTTAATTGTGGTTAAATAGCATCAAAGTTAAAAAAAGTAATATATTTAATGATGGATTTTCCTGGCCATACAAAACAGTACACTTGTTAGAAAGCAATAGTGCTTGAATAAATGCTTATTACAGAAAATATAGGACATGTAAAAAAAACAAAAAAAACACTCAATGATCTTATAAAAATCTAAACAAAATCCTGGTATCCTTTTCAGCTTCAATATAAAAAAAAAGTATGTAAGGAACTATCACCAGTAATGGTAATGCTACTTTAAACATGTTAAATGGAGCTTTTATAAATGGAAATTATATATATATATATATATATATATATATGGGCGAAGAGAGAGGGTTGTAGGTAGTTGCGCCACAATTAGAGCAATAGTAGTTGTTCAGTGAAATACTCTATGAGGATGTCCAATGCCTGCTGCTATTAGTGATGTCTCATTCCTCCTGGGTGAGACTAAAGTGGTGAGAATTGGAATCGGGTGTGTTCTAATAGCGCTTGCAGAAGATGTTCCTCATAAGTAAGTGGGAGGGAGGAAAACAGAAATGGGAATATCCCCAGATGAGTGATGGGTAGTTGAGATGGAAATAAATAATAATAAATGCTCACCTGTAGGATCACAGGGACCAGCGATCAGCGACGAGTAGAAATGGATGGTGTGTGTTAACACCAAAGCACATGTAAGGGAGACAAGAGAATATGCACCCAAATGGATATTTGTGTACCAACCTCCCCGGCGCCAAAGCTGAGTTCTCATACGTGTGTGTGTGTGTGAGAACTCAGCTTTGGCGCCGGGGAGGTTGGTACACAAATATCCGTTTGGGTGCATATTCTCTTGTCTCCCTTACATGTGCTTTGGTGTTAACACACACCATCCATTTCTACTCGTCGCTGATCGCTGGTCCCTGTGATCCTACAGGTGAGCATTTATTATTATTTATTTCCATCTCAACTACCCATCACTCATCTGGGGATATTCCCATTTCTGTTTTCCTCCCTCCCACTTACTTATGAGGAACATCTTCTGCAAGCGCTATTAGAACACACCCGATTCCAATATATATATATATATATATATATATATATATATATATATATATATATATATATATATATATATATATATATATATATATATATAAAACTCCATTAAAATTCTATTTATAAACATTCATTAAACATATTTCTTACCATAGCTAATCTAATATGAAACTATTAATAGCAAATTTAAAAAAGGAAAAAAATTTAATATGGAGGAGCACAAAAAGTAATTCTGAAACAACATAATTAATGAATTATAAAATCTAGCACATAATTGGAAGAGTTTATTATCTCTGTATAGCGGTTATTTATCTCTGTATAGCCTTCTTTCAGAGAACAAGGGGAGTCTCTCAATGCTATTGGCCATGAAACTTATTTGCATAATTAAACCCACATAATAAAAGCAAATGCCATTTTCTGATAGCATGAATTTACATAAATGTTAATCTTTGCATTAAATGGTTTATTATTTTAATAACTATTGTTAATGTATATTAAACACCTACACTTCCAAGATTAACCCATTAAAAATAAATTAATGTAGTGGAATAAAAACAAAATTTATCCTTACCTGATAAATTATATTCTTTCGGAATGATAATGGTCCACAGTCCTCCATAACATATGGGATATCTTTCCCGCCACTAGGAGGAGGTCAAGAACCCATAAAAGAGCTTTAAAACCCTTCCACCTCCCATATAACTCTTAGTTTTACTTATAGCCGAGTTGAGATTAGAAGGTAAGGTAGGAAAAGCAAAGCAGTGTCAAAAGAGGAGTCATTAGAACTGTCACCCAGGGCCTGTGGACCATCATCATTCCGAAAGAAAATAATTTATTAGGTAAGCATCATTTTGTTTTATTTTGCCCATTTGTGGATGTGTGATAAACAACCAGCCATTACAAGTGGCTGGTTTTTGCTACTGCAATCTCGCGGTAGTAATCAGTGCTCATAAAATTAACCAGAGATCAGATTTCTGGTTAATTTATAAATGTAACAGGGGGGTTTGGTTAAGCACACCTAACAAAAACATCTTATATATAAGTGCAAATATTGTGGGAGTGCTGCCAAAATGACCAAAATAAATACAAGACAAAAACAGATATAGGCGCACATCCAAACACATAAGACTACATATTTTTAAATGCTGATCTTAGTCACACAGTTTGGCCATATTTTGCTCAGCCAGTCACCACTTACAAGGTGTCCAAAAATAGACTGGTCCTAACACTAAAAACTCAGTTACACTGTCTAGAACACATCTGAGCAGGGTGGTGTGCTTTAACCAAGGAGATTTGGTCAATGTCCGTTAAAGGGACATTAAATACTTTGAGATGGTAATATAAAATGATAAATTGTATATATAAAACAGCTCTGCAATATACTTTCTTTATTTATTTTGTCCTCTTTGCCTGTAATTCCATTCTGAAATTGTGAGCTTTTCAGTTCCTGTTAGAAATGGAAGTGCAGAACACTGTTAAATCCAGCACAACCATTGGCTGCACACTCTAGTGACCTATTTATAACTGTCTCTAATTGGCCACAGCAGAGAAGGTAACACAAGTTACAACATGGCAGCTCCCCGTGTTTTATAGACACTAAAACTTTACACTTATTTTGTCACTTTTTAAACTACTAATGCAACTTTAAAAATACATCTACATGTTACTCATGGACTAATCTATTATTTGAATGCATCATTCTATCTAGCATGTATTTAGTGTTTAATGTCCCTTTAAGTTAAGAAATACAACAGGGGGGTTTGGTTAAGCACACCTAACAAAAACATCTTATATATTAGTGCACATATTGTGGGAGTGCTGCCAAAATGACCAAAATAAATACAAGACAAAAAAAAAAAATATAAAGCAGGCAATTTTTTGCAGCATTTAAAAATATGTGGTCTTATGTGTTTGGATGTGCGCCAATACCTGTTTTTGTCTTGTATTTATAAATGTCACTGAATTAGCATCAAATTTAGTAATAGTGTTGCTTTATTATATAAAAAAAACAGAATTTATGTTTACCTGATAAATTACTTTCTCCAACGGTGTGTCCGGTCCACGGCGTCATCCTTACTTGTGGGATATTCTCTTCCCCAACAGGAAATGGCAAAGAGCCCAGCAAAGCTGGTCACATGATCCCTCCTAGGCTCCGCCTACCCCAGTCATTCGACCGACGTTAAGGAGGAATATTTGCATAGGAGAAACCATATGATACCGTGGTGACTGTAGTTAAAGAAAATAAATTATCAGACCTGATTAAAAAACCAGGGCGGGCCGTGGACCGGACACACCGTTGGAGAAAGTAATTTATCAGGTAAACATAAATTCTGTTTTCTCCAACATAGGTGTGTCCGGTCCACGGCGTCATCCTTACTTGTGGGAACCAATACCAAAGCTTTAGGACACGGATGAAGGGAGGGAGCAAATCAGGTCACCTAAATGGAAGGCACCACGGCTTGCAAAACCTTTCTCCCAAAAACAGCCTCAGAAGAAGCAAAAGTATCAAACTTGTAAAATTTGGTAAAAGTGTGCAGTGAAGACCAAGTCGCTGCCCTACATATCTGAACAACAGAAGCCTCGTTCTTGAAGGCCCATGTGGAAGCCACAGCCCTAGTGGAATGAGCTGTGATTCTTTCAGGAGGCTGCCGTCCGGCAGACTCGTAAGCCAATCTGATGATGCTTTTAATCCAAAAAGAGAGAGAGGTAGAAGTTGCTTTTTGACCTCTCCTTTTACCAGAATAAACAACAAACAAGGAAGATGTTTGTCTAAAATCCTTTGTAGCATCTAAATAGAATTTTAGAGCGCGAACAACATCCAAATTGTGCAACAAACGTTCCTTCTTCGAAACTGGTTTCGGACACAAAGAAGGCACGACTATCTCCTGGTTAATGTTTTTGTTAGAAACAACTTTTGGAAGAAAACCAGGTTTAGTACGTAAAACCACCTTATCTGCATGGAACACCAGATAAGGAGGAGAACACTGCAGAGCAGATAATTCTGAAACTCTTCTGGCAGAAGAAATTGCAACCAAAAACAAAACTTTCCAAGATAATAACTTAATATCAACGGAATGTAAGGGTTCAAACGGAACCCCCTGAAGAACTGAAAGAACTAAGTTGAGACTCCAAGGGGGAGTCAAAGGTTTGTAAACAGGCTTAATTCTAACCAGAGCCTGAACAAAGGCTTGAACATCTGGCACAGCTGCCAGCTTTTTGTGGAGTAACACAGACAAGGCAGAAATCTGTCCCTTCAAGGAACTTGCAGATAATCCTTTCTCCAATCCTTCTTGAAGAAAGGATAGAATCTTAGGAATCTTTACCTTGTCCCAAGGGAATCCTTTAGATTCACACCAACAGATATATTTTTTCCATATTTTGTGGTAAATTTTTCTAGTTACAGGCTTTCTGGCCTGAACAAGAGTATCAATAACAGAATCTGAGAACCCTCGTTTTGATAAGATCAAGCGTTCAATCTCCAAGCAGTCAGCTGGAGTGAGACCAGATTCGGATGTTCGAACGGACCTTGAACAAGAAGGTCTCGTCTCAAAGGTAGCTTCCATGGTGGAGCCGATGACATATTCACCAGATCTGCATACCAAGTCCTGCGTGGCCACGCAGGAGCTATCAAGATCACCGACGCCCTCTCCTGATGGATCCTGGCTACCAGCCTGGGGATGAGAGGAAACGGCGGGAATACATAAGCTAGTTTGAAGGTCCAAGGTGCTACTAGTGCATCTACTAGAGTCGCCTTGGGATCCCTGGATCTGGACCCGTAGCAAGGAACCTTGAAGTTCTGACGAGAGGCCATCAGATCCATGTCTGGAATGCCCCACAGTTGAGTAATTTGAGCAAAGATTTCCGGATGGAGTTCCCACTCCCCCGGATGTAATGTCTGACGACTCAGAAAATCCGCTTCCCAATTTTCCACTCCTGGGATGTGGATTGCAGACAGGTGGCAGGAGTGAGTCTCCGCCCATTGAATGATTTTGGTCACTTCTTCCATCGCCAGGGAACTCCTTGTTCCCCCCTGATGGTTGATGTACGCAACAGTCGTCATGTTGTCTGATTGAAACCGTATGAACTTGGCCTTTGCTAGCTGAGGCCAAGCCTTGAGAGCATTGAATATCGCTCTCAGTTCCAGAATATTTATCGGTAGAAGAGATTCTTCCCGAGACCAAAGACCCTGAGCTTTCAGGGATCCCCAGACCGCGCCCCAGCCCATCAGACTGGCGTCGGTCGTGACAATGACCCACTCTGGTCTGCGGAAGGTCATCCCTTGTGACAGGTTGTCCAGGGACAGCCACCAACGGAGTGAGTCTCTGGTCCTCTGATTTACTTGTATCTTCGGAGACAAGTCTGTATAGTCCCCATTCCACTGACTGAGCATGCACAGTTGTAATGGTCTTAGATGAATGCGCGCAAAAGGAACTATGTCCATTGCCGCTACCATCAAACCTATTACTTCCATGCACTGCGCTATGGAAGGAAGAGGAACGGAATGAAGTGTCCGACAAGAGTTTAGAAGTTTTGTTTTTCTGGCCTCTGTCAGAAAAATCCTCATTTCTAAGGAGTCTATTATTGTTCCCAAGAAGGGAACCCTTGTCGACGGAGATAGAGAACTCTTTTCCACGTTCACTTTCCATCCGTGAGATCTGAGAAAGGCCAGGACTATGTCCGTGTGAGCCTTTGCTTGAGGAAGGGACGACGCTTGAATCAGAATGTCGTCCAAGTAAGGTACTACTGCAATGCCCCTTGGTCTTAGCACCGCTAGAAGGGACCCTAGTACCTTTGTGAAAATCCTTGGAGCAGTGGCTAATCCGAAAGGAAGCGCCACGAACTGGTAATGCTTGTCCAGGAATGCGAACCTTAGGAACCGATGATGTTCCTTGTGGATAGGAATATGTAGATACGCATCCTTTAAATCCACCGTGGTCATGAATTGACCTTCCTGGATGGAAGGAAGAATTGTTCGAATGGTTTCCATTTTGAACGATGGAACCTTGAGAAACTTGTTTAAGATCTTGAGATCTAAGATTGGTCTGAACGTTCCCTCTTTTTTGGGAACTATGAACAGATTGGAGTAGAACCCCATCCCTTGTTCTCCTAATGGAACAGGATGAATCACTCCCATTTTTAACAGGTCTTCTACACAATGTAAGAATGCCTGCCTTTTTATGTGGTCTGAAGACAATTGAGACCTGTGGAACCTCCCCCTTGGGGGAAGCCCCTTGAATTCCAGAAGATAACCTTGGGAGACTATTTCTAGTGCCCAAGGATCCAGAACATCTCTTGCCCAAGCCTGAGCGAAGAGAGAGAGTCTGCCCCCCACCAGATCCGGTCCCGGATCGGGGGCCAACATTTCATGCTGTCTTGGTAGCAGTGGCAGGTTTCTTGGCCTGCTTTCCCTTGTTCCAGCCTTGCATTGGTCTCCAGGCTGGCTTGGCATGAGAAGTATTACCCTCTTGCTTAGAGGACGTAGCACTTGGGGCTGGTCCGTTTCTACGAAAGGGACGAAAATTAGGTTTATTTTTGGCCTTGAAAGACCTATCCTGAGGAAGGGCGTGGCCCTTACCCCCAGTGATATCAGAGATAATCTCTTTCAAGTCAGGGCCAAACAGCGTTTTCCCCTTGAAAGGAATGTTAAGGAGTTTGTTCTTGGAAGACGCATCAGCTGACCAAGACTTCAACCAAAGCGCTCTGCGCGCCACAATAGCAAACCCAGAATTCTTTGCCGCTAACCTAGCCAATTGCAAAGTGGCGTCTAGGGTGAAAGAATTAGCCAATTTGAGAGCACGGATTCTGTCCATAATCTCCTCATAAGGAGGAGAATCACTATCGATCGCCTTTACTAGCTCATCGAACCAGAAACACGCGGCTGTAGTGACAGGGACAATGCATGAAATTGGTTGTAGAAGGTAACCCTGCTGAACAAACATCTTTTTAAGCAAACCTTCTAATTTTTTATCCATAGGATCTTTGAAAGCACAACTATCTTCTATGGGTATAGTGGTGCGTTTGTTTAAAGTAGAAACCGCTCCCTCGACCTTGGGGACTGTCTGCCATAAGTCCTTTCTGGGGTCGACCATAGGAAACAATTAAAAAAACTCTAAGCCATCTCCGTGGAGATGTTGCCTGTACAACGGCAAAGAGAATGACTGGGGTAGGCGGAGCCTAGGAGGGATCATGTGACCAGCTTTGCTGGGCTCTTTGCCATTTCCTGTTGGGGAAGAGAATATCCCACAAGTAAGGATGACGCCGTGGACCGGACACACCTATGTTGGAGAAAGTAGCATCTTTATAAAAAAAACAATTAATAACTGCACTAAGCTGTTTTTTTGGGGCTAAAGTTGGTGGGTGTAGGTTATTTGAAAAAGAAAACGGCACTGAACAATGTCTTTACATTGTGGTTTATGGGAACTGTGTGTTCCCAGTAATTATATATGTATATGCTTATATACATCTATATATTTATGTGTTAATATGTGTATATACACATATTAAAACATATATCTATATCTATATATATATGTATATATTTATATTTTCTGCCCATTTCTGCGTGACTTACCCCTTTCGCTGTGCTAGTGTTCATACCATGTCTCATGGCATGAGAACGAGGCTACCATTGGAGCCTATGGAAGTACGCTCTATTAAGTGCATAGCTTTCTAGCAATGTGAACGTGGTCATGTTCAAATTGCTCTGCACTACAAATACCAGCACACAATTATGTACTCTGGTATTACTAGTGGAGCACAAATATCGCACCCGCGTAAGAGCAATTTTGCTCTCCACTCGTTATCTGGCCCTAAATGTTTTATCACCAGTTTCCACAATTTACTATTCCAATGGAAACTAGAACATGGCCTTCTAATGTGTCAAAAGGATGAGTCTAGTGTAGTGCAAGGAAGTAAATATTGTGTGCATTTGGAAAATGATTAATCGCATCTAACTCACATTAAGTTTAATAATTGGTAGTAATAGCATGGAGAGTGTCCACAGGTCAAACAGCCTCACTTGCCCATATACTGGCTTGGAAGCAGGGATTACATTTTATCCTCCAACTCTTTCCAACCTCTTAAGGGAAGGTATTTATTTTATTGCAGGCACCTCAACCCCCTAGCTTAGCTTAATGGTTTTTGGAACAGATTAATGCATATTAAGATTAAGGTTAGAGAATCTTGAAAATCTATAAAACCCTTAAGTTATCGTTATACAATTTATAGATAAGAGTTAACATTTACTTAGGTATGCTAAGTTCTTTAAAACATTATTTTAATTGCGGTTAAATAGCATCAAGGTTAAAAAAAGTAATATATTTAAAGATAGATTTTTCTGGCCATACAAAACAGTACCGGCTAGATTTAGAGTTTTGTCGGTAAGGACCCGCGTAGCTAACGCCGGCTTTTTCTGGCCGCACCATAAAAATAACTCTGGTATTGAGAGTCCACATAAAGGCTGCGTTAGGCTCCAAAAAAGTAGCGTAGAGCATATTTAACGCAGCTTCAACTCTCGATACCAGAGTTGCTTACGCAAGTTGCCAGCCTCAAAAACGTGCTCGTGTACGATTCCCCCATAGGAAACAATGGGGCTGTTTAAGCTGAAAAACACCTGCAAAAAAGCCGCGTTCAGCTCCTAACGCAGCCCCATTGTTTGCTATGCGTAAACACTTCCTACGTCTGCACCTAACACTCTAACATGTACCCCGAGTCTAAACACCCCTAACCTTACACTTATTAACCCCTATTCTGCCGCCCCCGCTTTCGCTGACCCCTGCATATTATTATTAACCCCTAATCTACCGCTCCGGACACCGTCGCTACTTACATTATCCCTATGTACCCCTAATCTGCTGCCCTAACATCGCTGACCCCTATATTATATGTATTAACCCCTAATCTGCCCCCCACAACGTCGCCTCCACCTGCCTACACTTATTAACCCCTAATCTGCCGACTGGAGCTCACCGCTGTTCTAATAAATGTATTAACCCCTAAAGCTAAGTCTAACCCTAATACTAACACCCCCCTAAGTTAAATATAATTTACATCTAACGAAATTAATTAACTCTTATTAAATAAATTATTCCTATTTAAAGCTAAATACTTACCTGTAAAATAAATCCTAATATAGCTACAATATAAATTATAATTACATTGTAGCTATTTTAGGATTAATATTTATTTTACAGGCAACTTTATGTAATTATTTTAACCAGGTACAATAGCTATTAAATAGTTAAGAACTATTTAATAGTTACCTAGTTAAAATAATTACAAAATTACCTGTCAAATAAATCCTAACCTAAGTTACAATTAAACCTAACACTATACTATCATTAAATTAATTAAATAAAATACCTACAATTACCTACAATTAAACCTAACACTACACTATCAATACATTAATTAAATACAATATCTACAAATAACTACAATGAAATAAACTAACTAAAGTACAAAAAATAAAAAAGAACTAAGTTACAAAAAATAAAAAATATCTGCAAACATAAGAAAAATATTACAACAATTTTAAACTAATTACACCTACTCTAAGCCCCCTAATAAAACAACAAAGCCCCCCAAAATAAAAAATGCCCTGCCCTATTCTAAATTACTAAAGTTAAAAGCTCTTTTACCTTACCAGCCCTGAACAGGGCCCTTTGTTGGGCATGCCCCAAGAAGTTCAGCTCTTTTGCCTGTAAAAAAAACATACAATACCCCCCCCCCAACATTACAACCCATCACCCACATACCCCTAATCTAACCCAAACCCCCCTTAAATAAACCTAACACTAAGCCCCTGAAGATCTTCCTACCTTGTCTTCACCATAACAGGTTCACCGATCGGTCCTGAAGAGCTCCTCCGATGTCCTGATCCAAGCCGAAGCGGGGGGCTGAAGATGTCCATGATCCGGTAGAAGTCTTCATCCAAGCGGGGCAGAAGAGGTCTTCCATCCGATTGAAGTCTTCATCCAGGCGGCATCTTCTATCGACATCCATCTGGAACGGAGCGGCAGCATCCTGAAGACCTCCGACGCGGAACATCCATCCTGGCCGACAACTGAACGACGAATGACGGTTTTTTTAAATGACGTCATCCAAGATGGCGTCCCTCGAATTCCGATTGGCTGATAGGATTCTATCAGCCAATCGGAATTAAGGAAGGAATATTCTGATTGGCTGATGGAATCAGCCAATCAGAATCAAGTTCAATCCGATGGTCTGATCCAATCAGCCAATCAGATTAAGCTCGCATTCTATTGGCTGTTCCGATCAGCCAATAGAATGCGAGCTAAATCTGATTGGCTGATTCCATCAGCCAATCAGAATATTCCTACCTTAATTCTGATTGGCTGATAGAATCCTATCAGCCAATCGGAATTCGAGGGACACCATCTTGGATGACGTCATTTAAAGGAACCGTCATTCGTCGTTCAGTCGTCGGCCAGGATGCATGTTCCGCGTCGGAGGTCTTCAGGATGCTGCCGCTCCGTTCCAGATGGATGTCGATAGAAGATGCCGCCTGGATGAGGACTTCAATCGGATGGAAGACCTCTTCTGCCCCGCTTGGATGAAGACTTCAATCGGATGGAAGACCTCTTCTGCCCCGCTTGGATGAAGACTTCTACCGGATCATGGACATCTTCAGCCCCCCGCTTGGGCTTGGATCAGGACATCGGAGGAGCTCTTCAGGACCGATCGGTGAACCTGGTATGGTGAAGACAAGGTAGGAAGATCTTCAGGGGCTTAGTGTTAGGTTTATTTAAGGGGGGTTTGGGTTAGATTAGGGGTATGTGGGTGGTGGGTTGTAATGTTGGGGGGGTATTGTATGTTTTTTTTACAGGCAAAAGCGCTGAACTTCTTGGGGCGTGCCCCGCAAAGGGCCCTGTTCAGGGCTGGTAAGGTAAAAGAGCTTTTAACTTTAGTAATTTAGAATAGGGTAGGGCATTTTTTATTTTGGGGGGCTTTGTTGTTTTATTAGGGGGCTTAGAGTAGGTGTAATTAGTTTAAAATTGTTGTAATATTTTTCTTATGTTTGTAGATATTTTTTTATTTTTTGTAACTTAGTTCTTTTTTATTTTTTGTACTTTAGTTAGTTTATTTCATTGTAGTTATTTGTAGACATTGTATTTAATTAATGTATTGATAGTGTAGTGTTAGGTTTAATTGTAGGTAATTGTAGGTATTGTATTTAATTAATTTATTGATAGTGTAGTGTTAGGTTTAATTGTAGGTAATTGTAGGTATTTTATTTAATTAATTTAATGATAGTATAGTGTTAGGTTTAATTGTAACTTAGGTTAGGATTTATTTGACAGGTAATTTTGTAATTATTTTAACTAGGTAACTATTAAATAGTTCTTAACTATTTAATAGCTATTGTACCTGGTTAAAATAATTACAAAGTTGCCTGTAAAATAAATATTAATCCTAAAATAGCTACAATGTAATTATAATTTATATTGTAGCTATATTAGGATTTATTTTACAGGTAAGTATTTAGCTTTAAATAGGAATAATTTATTTAATAAGAGTTAATTAATTTCGTTAGATGTAAATTATATTTAACTTAGGGGGGTGTTAGTGTTAGGGTTAGACTTAGATTTAGGGGTTAATACATTTATTAGAATAGCGGTGAGCTCCGGTCGGCAGATTAGGGGTTAATAATTGAAGTTAGGTGTCAGCGATTGTAGGGAGGGCAGATTAGGGGTTAATACTATTTATTATAGGGTTAGTGAGGCGGATTAGGGGTTAATAACTTTATTATAGTAGCGCTCAGGTCCGCTCGGCCGATTAGGGGTTAATAAGTGTAGGCAGGTGGAGGCGACGTTGTGGGGGGCAGATTAGGGGTTAATAAATATAATATAGGGGTCGGCCGTGTTAGGGGCAGCAGATTAGGGGTACATAAGGATAACGTAGTTGGCGGTCGGCAGATTAGGGGTTAAAAAAATGTAATTGAGTGTCGGCGATGTGGGGGGGACCTCGGTTTAGGGGTACATAGGTAGTTTATGGGTGTTAGTGTACTTTAGAGTACAGTAGTTAAGAGCTTTATGAACCGGCCTTAGCCCAGAAAGCTCTTAACTACTGACTTTTTTCCTGCGGCTGGAGTTTTGTCGTTAGAGTTCTAACGCTTACTTCAGCCACGACTCTAAATACCGGAGTTAGAAAAATCCCATTGAAAAGATAGGATACGCAATTTACGTAAGGGGATCTGCGGTATGGAAAAGTCGCGGCTGAAAAGTGAGCGTTAGACCCTTTTTTGAGTGACTCCAAATACCAGAGTTAGCCTAAAACCAGCGTTAGGAGCCTCTAACGCTGGTTTTCACGGCTAACGCCAAACTCCAAATCTAGGCCTACACTTGTTAGAAAGCAATAGTGCTTGAATAAATGCTTATTACAGAAAATATAGGACATGTAAAAAAAAAAAAAGCACTCAATGATCTTATAAAAATCTAAACAAATTCCTTGTACCTTTTTCAGCTTCAATATAAAAAAAAAAAAAGTATGTAAGGAACTATCACCAGTAATGGTAATGCTACTTTAAACATGTTAAATGGAGCTTTTATAAATGGAAATTATATATATATTTATATATATATATAAAAAACTCCATTAATATTATATTTATAAACATTCATTAAACGTATATCTTACCATAGCTAATCTAATATGAAACTAATAATAGCAAATTTAAAAAAGGCAAACATTTTAATATGGAGGAGCACAAAAAGTAATTCTGAAACAATATAATTAATGAATTATAAAATCTAGCACATAATTGGAAGAGGTTATTATCTCTGTATAGCGGTTATTTATCTCTGTATAGCCTTCTTTCAGAGAACAAGGGGAGTCTCTCAATGCTACTGGCCATTAAACATATTTTTATAATTAAACCCACATAATAATAGCAAATGCCATTTTCTGATAGCATGAATTTACATAAATGTTAATCTTGGCATTAAATGGTTTATTAATTGAATAACTATTGTTAATGTATATTAAACACCTACACTACCAAGATTAATCCATTACAAATAAATTAATGTAGTGGAATAAAAACAAAATGTATCCTTACCTGATAAATTATTTTCTTTTGGAATGATGATGGTCCACAGTCCTCCATAACATATGGGATATCTTTCCTGCCACTAGGAGGAGGTCAAGAACCCATAAAAGAGCTTTAAAACCCTTCCACCTCCCATCTATCTCTTAGTTTTACGTATAGCCGAGTTGAGAATAGGAAGGAAAGGTAGGAAAAGCAAAGCAGTGTCAAAAGAGGAGTCCTTAGAACTGTCACCCAGGGCCTGTGGACCATCATCATTCCGAAAGAAAATAATTTATTAGGTAAGCATCATTTTGTTTTATTTTGTAAAATGATGATAGTCCACAGTCCTCCATACTTTATGGGATTAATACCCAAGACAATGGTCTGTGTTACGGAATGGGTAGGGAAATTTTACTGGCAGTACTTATTTAGCTGACAGTGTGGCCTGAAGGACTTTCCTGTCAAAAGCTGTTTGCTAAAAAGCAAAACCTCAAGCGATAAACTCTGAAAAAAGTTTACAGATAAGACGTGTTGAAGATTTGCAAATCTGCTCCAACGATGCAAATCTCTAAAAAACCCATAATGCTGCAATTGCTCTTGAAGAAAGAGCTGTAGTGCATTTAGAAAGATGAGCTTCCAACAGTTAAGAAAGTCTTGAATCCCTTCTTATAGGCAAATGCTACCTTAGTAGTTTTCTGCCCCTTACTAGACTTAGGGTAAGATTACAAGTGGAGCACAAAATATCCCTTGAGCTAAAGCAATATTTGCACTCCACTTTGTAATACTAGCACAGAACAAGTTTATAGCAATGCAAATGAGAGCTTGCATTCACATTGCTGGGAATCATTGTGCTCAAGAGAGCACGATTCCATAGGCTCTTATGGGAGCTTAGTTCTGACAGACGGCATCAGAACCTCATGCAGCAAAGAGGTAAGTAGCACAGCGATGGGAAGCACTTAGTAAATATCCAGTAATGGCCAAAAATATTGGCACCCCTGCATTTTTGTCAGATAATGCACCAGAAAGTTGTTGCAATTACAAATGTTTAGGCATTCTCATGATTATTAATTTTGTTTGTATTGGTATGCCACAAAAAAGGGAAGAAAAAAAAGCCAAATCTGACACATTCCACGCAAAACTCCAAAAATGGACTGGACAAAATTATTGGCACCCTAAATTTAATAATTGGTAGCACACCCCTTGGAAAAAATAACTGAAATAAATTGCTTCCTATAACCATCAATTAGTTTCTTACACCTCTCTCTCTTACACTGCTCCAGGTCTCTCAGATTGGAAGGGTTCTATTTCCCAACTGCTGTTTTGAGATCTTTCCACAAAATGTATATGTATATAAGCATTTACATATATATTTACATTGCCGTCTATGAGAACACACAGTTCCCATAGACCGCAATGTAAAGGCACTTTTCAGTGCTGTTTTTTTTCTACCACCCAACTCCCACCAACTTTAATGTCCCAAAACTTAATGCTACATTTGTTTTAAATATAAAAACTATAATGCCCTATATGTTGAGGGCATTTGGGGCACTATTAGAAAATTAAGATTGGATCACTGGTTCATTTTCAGAGAGCTAAAATAGCCAGCCACTTGTAATGGCTGATTAATTATTGCACTCCCGCGAACAGGCAAATATGCCCATTTGCTGGAGCGCAATAATTTAGCACTCAACCTGTAATCTAGCCCTTAGTAGTGGAACAGCAAACCAGAAGTTTGACTTAAATTTATAGTTTTTCCTGTATTTTTTTTTTTATACAGGAAGCACATAGACAATTAGATGATACTAACCAATTTGTACAACTATTGGGGGATCCCACAAACAAATATAAAAATGAACTTTCACATTTAGTAGTTAATGGGTTTGAATATGGATACTTTGATTCAAATACCAAAGAATATCTTTCAGTAGACCAACCTACTGTGCCAATTTTCAATCTATTACCTAAAATACATAAGGGCATAGCTAATATGACTGGGAGACCAATCATCAGTGGGATAGGATCTTTAAATGAACATCTATCAGAATGGTTAGATGGGATATTACAACCAATAGTATCTAAATTAAATAGCAATTTAAGAGACACAAAACAGTTGTTGACTGAATTGAAAGACATCAAATGGGATAAAAACTATAGTTGGCTAACAATTGATGTACAAGCTTTGTACTCTTTGATACCGCATAGCATGGGGTTGAGAGCTATTGAATTTTTCATAAACAGATTAGCTAACCATGATCCAGACTTTTGTAAATATATTGTTGAAGTAACTAATTATCTGTTAACACAATTATTTTTCATTTGAGGGGGTCTTTTACCTCCAGAGATGTGGGACAGCTATGGGGGCGAAATTTGCCCCCTCTTATGCCAACCTATTTATGGATGTCAGGACCCCCTCAAGGACAAGATAATATATTATAAACGATACATAGATGACCTGATTTGTATCTGGAATGGTGAAGCAGATAGTGCATACAGCTTTGAATCCTTATTAAACACTAACAAGATGGAAATACAATTTACCTCTGAATGGGCCAAACATGAAATACACTTTTTAGATGTACTATTAAGAGGAACAATGGAAGGCAATACAGAAACAGAGGTATATGTGAAACCATTTGCAGGCAATATATTACTGCATGCAAATAGCAACCATCCCAAGAGAGTTTTCAGTTTGGTAGCTAAAGGACAATTCACAAGACTGAAAAGGAATTGCAGCACAGATGAATTATTTAATAAACATGCAGAAATTCTAGCTGACAAATTGAAAGCCAGAGGCTACTCTAACAGCTTAATTACAAATACTAGGGAAGTAGTATCAAATACTAAGAGAGAGGACTTATTGAAAGACAAAACAAATAGTAGAATGCATTGCAAAGATGAAAGAGTCACATTTGTTACACAGTATAGCAATCAATATGAACAAATCTGTAAGATCATTCAGAAGCATCTGCCCATGCTGCAAGCAGATGATAAACTTATCAATAGAGTTAAACAAGGGTGCAGATTTTCCTTTAAAAGGGGCATGTCTCTAGGAAATAAGGTAGCAACAACACGTTTAAAAACAACTGAGGACAATAAAAGCTTGTGGCTTACATTTACAGGTACATATCATTGTAGCAATCAGTCCTGTAAAGCTTGTGAATTCTTGCAGTCAGGAAATCAGTTTAGATGCTCAGTTACAGGTCAGACATTTAATCACAGGATATGCTTAAATTGCAGACAGAGTAACGTAGTGTACCTCCTCACATGCAATATGTGTGACCTACAATACGTAGGACTCACCACAAGAGAACTACGTGAAAGAATCAGGGAACATGTCTCTAGCATTAAGAAGGGTAAAATGACAACACCATTAGTACAGCATTTTAAAATAAACCATAACTGTAATCCAATCTAATTAAGATGGACAATCATAGAAAAACCATACAAGGGCAATTCAGGTACAGAGAATTATCTAGCACTAAGAGAAGTGTTTTGGATCCATAAGTTAAAAACTAGGATACCACTTGGTCTAAATAGCGAATATGATCTTATTAATTTCTGCCAAAAATAAGATTAGGAATAGAGCGAACCCAGCAGGCCACAGTTTAAACAGAGGCATAAGTATCAATATAATTATGAATGATTATTTTTATTTTTCTCTTCAACAAACAATAGAAAAAAAACAACGTAACCATATAAGTATCTTGAATTATAAATAGAGCCATTAACTTGGGTTTTTTGTGAGGAAATAAATAAATAATCAATGGTGTTCATTTTTGATCAAGTGTTTTGAACTTAAGTACAAGTAAAGTGAAGTAAATATATTCACAGGAAACTGACAGATAGAAAGAGATAGGGAGTCTTACTATATGAATACATCAATTTATTAACTTGAAATCTCAAGTGATAATAAAGCTGAGGCCAATGCTTAGATGTAACACAGACTATAGCTTAAGATGAGCCTTGAATATATGGTACGCTTTAATGAAGATCTGGTATAAATTGCTACCTATGTACTTATATATGATAATGAATATGTAATATGAAGTAAACACCAAACGTTGTTAGACAGTGTAACATTGCATAAATACATGTGCAAGAGCTCCGTTACACAGTTAAATATTGAAAAGAAAATAAAAGATCAACATACTAATACAATATAAATTAAAACAAACGTTACAAGGATGTCAGTGCAGAAAAGTATATTCAAAGGAAAGATCACTCATAATCTATTGTTATAACGATCAAACTAAGTTATATTATGCCAAAAGCTTTATTAAGTTCAGCGATAATTGCACAGACCAAACGAAAAAACAATGATACATCGCAAAGTTTAAAAAGACACATTGTATTAAAATGAAAATATGCATTAAATATACAATAAGCTGCATATATAAGAGATCTTCTAGGAAGTCAAGAGTTAACACCACACCTGTTCATGTGGATTAGAGAGGTGAATGAGTCATGGCTAAAGAGCCAATCAGATAGGAGTCAGTTAAGTTTTTACAACCAATCGGATTTTGGTGGGGATTTTAAAGGTGTTCTGTGTTTGTAAATTTCTCAAGCTATGAGTACGGCTATCACCGAAACGCGTAAGCAGGAGAAATACTGATCCATTTGTATCATGTGAAGAGCTGTTTTGTTTCATACTTGAGCCAGTGGGCTTAATAAAGGTTAAGTTTTATATAAAGAATTATGTCTGGTGCTCCTCAATTGATCATCTGATCGCTGTTTGAACTGTATACTATTGAGGCCACAGAGAGAGCACAGACACGGAGAGATTCAAGAGCCAGACCCTGTGTTAAAAATAAAGGTGATATCCTGGAGGGCACTGCAACGGTTTCAGTTACGGATCTTAAAGGGAGAGTGAGCTGAGCCATCAAAGGGGTGATCGAGGAGGGAGCAGGACCAAGTGAGTTCATCAGCTCCTGTGGACCGGCACTTACCAAGAGACGGAACGCTAAACCGCACATCACCTCATTCCGAGGTAAAAGCTGAGTATTGGAGCCAGTATTGGAGTGATCGAGGAGGGAGCGGGACCAAGAAAGGTCTGTTTGTTGATTTATTTGCACGCTCCTGTGGACCGACACACATTCACACATTGGCGTGATACCAAACTGCAGCAGTGACATATGGATGAGAGTGGGTAAGACGAAACCTAAAGTTTAATCCATTTAAGTGAAGAGTAATAATCTATTCTGAAGCTGTACTAAAGTAAAGGAATTAATGTTTAAGAAAGACTCACTGAAACAGTGCTAATAGATCCAGGTTATACATTCACCTATCACAGGTTACTCAGAATTTTGAAATGATTTTCCATTGGTGCTAGGACTTTGTTTGTTTAATTTGTGCTTAAATTTATAGTTGTTTGGGGATAGAACTTCAAAGCATTTGCTATAACCAAATTATTAAATTATGTAATAAACACTACCTAGAGTTAGCAGGATCTGAACACAATAAAGGAACAACCATCTCTTGATTGATATTTTACTTTAGGAAGAAAATTATATTTAGTACAAAGTATAGCCTTCACCTTGTGATAGTGAAACATTTAGAATTACAGACAATGTTAACAATTTAGAAACTCATTATGCTAAAGATTGCTAAAATAAAGAGTGTTTTACCAGTTAATAGACAATAGCAATGTAATGCAAAGAGAAGAACCTTGTAATATTTAAATAAGTAAGTTCAGATTCCTGGGTGACAAAATAGGTTCCATCAGTGGCCTAATTCTATGTAATGCCTGAACAAAAGTTTGAACCTTAGGAAGTTTAGCTAACTTCCTATGAAAAAGAGATAAGGCTGAAAATAGTGGACAAACCTTTGATCAGGGCATCTTGAAAACTGAAGGGTTCTAGGAATTTTAAAGGATACCAAGAAAACACTCTAGAAGAACAACATTTAAAGTATGTCTTCCAATCTTGCGTTAAATCTCTTGTGTTACAGGCTTTTTGGCCTGCATGAAATATTCAACAACTGAATCAAATAAATATCTATGTCCCAAAACTAGGCATTCAAAAAAGGCACAACATTAAATTAGAGATTTGAGATCTGGATAGAAAAGAGAACCTTGAGACAACAGAGTCTGTCTCAGAGGAAAATAACTATGGAAAGCAAAAGGACATTTGTACTAGGTCTACATACCAAGTCCTGCGGTGCCAGAAAAGACGCTGGGAATAAAAACAAAGGAAACAGGTATGCTAGATGAAAGTCCAAAGGACACACCAAAGTGATCTTTTGATCTTGCACAATAGCTTGGAAGTATGAGATTTAAGTGAGAGGCCTTTAGAACTATGTTCTGTCAGCCCATTGGATCAAAAAGAGAACAAAAATCTCCAATGGAGAGACCACTCTCATGAATAGACTGATCAACCTCCCAGTTGTTTACACACAGTATTGTGATTGCCAATAGGGATCTATAATTCCTCTCTGCCCAAGACAGATTGATGACACTTTTAGCATGACTAGTGAACTGCAGCTAACCTCTGTGATCACTTAAGTAAGTCACCATCATGATGTTTCCCACTGGAAACAGATAAACTTTCCTCCTTCAAAAGAGGCCAGGGCTGACTAGTCCGAACATCGCTCAAGTTCCAGAATGTTGTTTGGTAACCTTGCCTCAAGATGATACCAAACTTCTTGCAATCTTTAAGAAATCCAGACCACCCCGCAGCCTGAGAGACCGGAGTCTATTGGTACAATAAGCAAAGGGTAATGAAGGAAGGATGTCCCAAGGGACAAAGACAGACAATGGCCTCTAGTTATCAAGCCGTCAACTGCAAATACGCTGGAATTCTACAGCGTATTTGTGGCGAGGCTGATTCGCCATAGTTATCAAGCCCTACAGCCTGGCAAAAGTAGAATATAGTGACGTAACATACGATCCGTCGGACTCAGTCTGACACAGATCGATGGTTGCATCACTACAGATGTTCCGAACCCAAGTTTGGCACAATCTGACTACTTTTGGAAGTTATCAAAGAACAACCAGGTACGCTCGCCACTATTCCGGCCCAGCGTACCTGTTTTCAATCCGCCGCCCTCGAGGCGGCGGATCCCATAGGAATCAATGGGAGTCTGAGAGCAGCGAGAGCTCATGTTCGCTGCTGCCCAAAATCCCATTGATTCCACGGGAAGTGTCTGCACCTAACACCCTAACATGTACCCCAAGTCTAAACACCCCTAATCTGTCCCCCCTACACTGCCGCCACCTACTTTATACTTCTTAACCCCTAAACCGCTGCTCCCGGACCCCGCTACAACTATAATAAATATATGAACCCCTAAACCGCCGCTCCCGGACCCCTCCGCCACCTACATTATACCTATTAACCCCTAATCTGCCGCCCCCTATACGGCCGCCACCTACAAAAAGTTATTAACCCCTATCCTGCCGATCTCGGACCCCGCCGCAAATAAATTAATTGTTTAACCCCTAAACCGCCACACCCGGAGCCCTCCGCCACCTACATTACACTGATTAACCCCTAATCTACCCCCCTACACTGCTGCCACTATATTAAATGAATTAACCCCTAAACCTAAGTCTAACCCTAAACATAACACCCCCTAACTTAAATGTTATTTAAATTAATCTAAATAAATATTCCTATAATTAACTAAATAATCCTATTTAAAACTAAATACTTACCTATAAAATAAACTCTAAGATAGCTACAATATAACTAATAATTACATTATAGCTATTTTAGGGTTTATTTTTATTTTACAGGCAACTTTGTATTTATTTTAACTAGGTACAATAGTTATTAAATAGTTATTAACTATTTAATAGCTACCTAGCTAAAATAACTACAAAATTACCTGTAAAATAAATCCTAACCTAAATTACAAATACACCTAACACTATACTATCAATAAATTAATTAAATAAATTAACTATGATTATCTATAATAAAATACAATTATATAAATTAAACTATATTACAAAAAACAAACACTAAATTACAAAAAATAAAAAAATATTACAAGAAGTTTAATCTAATTACACCTAATCTAAGCCCCCTAATAAAATAAAAAAGCCCCCCAAAATAATAAAATTCCCTATCCTAAACTAAATTACAAATAGTAGTAATCAGCTCTTTTACCAGCCCTTAAAAGGGCCTTTTGCGGGGCATTGCCCCAAAGTAATCAGCTCTTTTACCTGTAAAAAAAAAGAAATACAATACCCCCCAACATTACAACCCACCACCCACACACCCCTACTCTAAAACCCACCCGATCCCCCATTAAATAAACCTAACACTACCCCATTGAAGATATCCCTACCTTGAGCCGTCTTCACCCAGCTGGGCACCACTGGTCATCCGATGCAGCAGAAGAGGACATCCAGACCGGCAGAAGTCTTCATCCGATCGGGCCATCTGGCAGAAATCTTCATCCAAGCGGCATCTTCTATCTTCATCCTTCCGGCAATGAGCGGCTCCATCTTGAAGACCTCCGGCGCGGAACATCCTTCTCGGCCGCCGGAAGGATGAAGATAGAAGATGCCACTTGGATGAAGATTTCTGCTGGATGGAGGACCTCTTCTGCCCCGATCGGATGAAGACTTCTGCCGGTCCGGATGTCATCTTCTGCCACATCAGATGACCAGTGGTGCCCGGCTGGTCGAAGCCGGCTCAAGGTAGGGTGATCTTCAATGGGGTAGTGTTAGGTTTATTTAAGGGGGGATTGGGTGGGTTTTAGAGTAGGGGTGTGTGAGTGGTGGGTTGTAATGTTGGGGGGGTATTGTATTTCATTTTTTTTTTGCAGGTAAAAGAGCTGATTACTTTGGGGCAATGCCCGCAATAGGACCTTTTAAGGGCTGGTAAAAGAGCTGATTACTACTATTTGTAATTTAGTTTAGGATAGGGAATTTTATTGTTTTGGGGGGCTTTTTTATTTTATTAGGGGGCTTAGATTAGATGTAATTAGATTAAACTTCTTTTATTTTATTATAGATAATTGTAGTTAATTTATTTAATTAATTTATTGATAGTGTAGTGTTAGGTGTATTTGTAACTTAGGTTAGGATTTATTTTACATGTAATTTTGTAGTTATTTTAGCTAGGTAGCTATTAATTAGTTAATAACTATTTAATAGCTATTGTACCTAGTTAAAATAAATACAAAGTTGCCTCTAAAATAAAAATAAACCCTAAAATAGCTATAATGTAACTATTAGTTATATTGTAGCTATCTTAGGGTTTATTTTATATGTAAGTATTTAGTTTTAAATAGGAATAATTTATTTAATTATAGGAATATTTATTTAGATTAATTAAAATAATATTTAAGTTAGGGGGGTGTTAGGGTTAGCGTTAGACTTAGGTTTTGGGGTTAATTCATTTAATATATTGGCGGTGGTGTAGGGGGGGGTAGATTAGGGGTTAATCAATGTACTGTAGGTGGCGGCGGTGTAGGGGGGGCAGGATAGGGGTTAATAAATGTAATGTAGGTGGCGGAGGGCTCAGGGTGCGGCGGTTTAGGGGTTAAACAATTAATTTACTTGTGGCGGGGTCCGAGATCGGCAGGATAGGGGTTAATAACTTTATGTAGGTGGCGGCGGTATAGGGGGAGGCAGATTAGGGGTTAATATGTATAATGTAAGTGGCGGCGGGGTCCGGGAGCAGCGGTTTAGGGGTTAATATATTTATTATAATTGCGGAGGGGTCCGGGAGCGGCAGTTAAGGGGGTAATAACTTTATTTAGGTGCAGGGGGCTCCGGGAGTGGCGGTTTAGGGGGTAAAACAGTATAGTATAGTGTGGGTCCTTAGTGACAGGCTATCAATAAAGCTGCGAAGAAGCCGATGAACAGCGAGATCGATGACTGTCAGTGAACAACAGTCCGCTGCTCATCGCCCCATACTTGGTGAGCGGCTTCTTGACAGCTTTTTTGATAACTTTGGCGAACGTATTCAGGTTCGCGGTGGCGATGTTAGGCGAGCTTAGGCGAGCGTATTGGGCCGGCGAATGCAGGTAAATACGGAGCTTCATAACTAGATGCCTATCTGTCTTTAAAATAGAGACTGACTAATGGAGAAATCCAAAGCAATCTGTGTGCCAAATGTAGATAATTCATTAACTACTAATGTAGCATAGCCATTAAAGTTGTCTTGAGTGAAGAGGGGGCTAAAGAAACTGTGACTGAAGCAGCATCCAAATGACCCAATGTGTCCATGCACCGTTGGATGGAGCTCATTGTAGGAAGAGACACACCATCTGAATATTAATAATGCATAAGGATTGACAGCTAGATTACAAGTTTGGCGTTATGAGTGAAAAAGCATTGTTATGCTTCATAATGCTGCTTTTTCCCTAATGCCGCCATTACAAGTCTTGCAGGTATAGGTGTACCGCACACCTTTTTGGCCGTCACACAACGTCAGTACCGCACTTTTTCAATGGGACTTTCAAAGTGCTGGTATTACAAGTTTGCCTGGGAGGTCAAAAAGTGAGCGGTACACTCTATAACCACAAGATCCGTACCGCCATCTAAAGTCAGTAGTTATGAGTTTTACGTTACAAAGCTGTAGCATAAAAGTCATAACTAAAGTGTTAAAAAGTACACTAACACCCATAAACTACCTATTAACCCCTAAACCGAGGCCCTCCCACATCGCAAACACTATAATAAATTAATTAACCCATTGTAAATTCTAAATGCCCTTTTAAGGGCAATGGCCATCCAAATGCCATTTTCAGGGCAATGGTTAGCTTGAAATCTACAGAGCATGTATTATCTTTAAAAGTTACATTTTAGCCTAGATTCAAAGAGACTCTTGAGGTTGCCAAGGCAAAAGGCAAAATTAAAGGGACAGTAAAACCCTTTAAGTGGATCGTCTGGGGTTAGTGTTAGCTTTCTTTAAGGGTTTATTGGTATGTTTTATTTTTAGAGTAGGGTTTTGGGCAATATAAGAGCTGAATTATTTTTTTATTTTGTGTAATTTAGTGTTTATTTTTTTTATAATTTAGATAATTGTATTTGATTAATTACATGTTTTTATTTTATTGTAATGTTAGTTTTTAGTGTAAGGCAGGTTAGATTTTATTTTACAGGTAACTTTGTATTTATTTTAACTAGGTAGTTAGTAAATAGTTAATAACTATTTAGTAACTATTCTACCTAGTTAAAATAAATACAAACTTACCTGTGAAATAAAAATAAAACCTAAGCTAGCTACAATGTAACTATTAGTTATTTTGTAGCTAGCTTAGGTTTTATTTTACAGGTAAGTTTGTATTTAGTTTTAAATAGGTTATTAAAGAGGTTATTTAGGTAATAATTGTAAGTTTTATTTAAATTTATTTTAATTATATTTAAGTTAGGGGGTGTTAGGGTT
Source organism: Bombina bombina (assembly GCF_027579735.1). Taxonomy (NCBI): domain Eukaryota; kingdom Metazoa; phylum Chordata; class Amphibia; order Anura; family Bombinatoridae; genus Bombina; species Bombina bombina. The sequence goes on from NC_069499.1 coordinate 1,248,797,776, forward strand.
AGGTTCAGGGATACGTTAGGGTTAGACTTATGTTTCGGGTTAGGGTTACATTAGGGTTAGGTTTAGGGGTTAATATATTTATGTAGTGTTAGTGATGTGGGAGGCCAGAGGTTTAGGGGTTAAAAACTTTAGTATAGTGGCGTCGACATTGGGGGCGGCAGATTAGGGGCTAATAAGTGTAGTTAGTAGGTAGGTGGCGGCAATGTTCAGGCCAGCAGATTAGGGGTTAATAACTGTAATGTAGGTGGCGGCGATGTTAAAGGCGGCAGATTAGGGGTTAATAAGTGTATTTAGGGGGCGGCGATGTTCGGGCCAGCAGATTAGGGGTTAATTACTGTAATGTAGGTGGCGGCGATGTTAAGGGCAGCAGATTAGAGGTTAATAACATTATGTAGGTGGCGGCGATGTCGGGGTGGCAGATTATGGGTTAATAACATTATGTAGGTTGTGGCAATGTCGGAGACGGCAGGGGTGTTTAGATGTGTTTTTTATGTTAGGGTGTTTGGTTTAAACATAACTTTTTCTTTCCCTATAGTCATAAATGGGGCTGCGTTGCAGAACTTTTCATTCCACGATCGCAGGTGTTAGGCTTTTTTTTAGCTGACTTTCCCCATTGATGTCTATGCAGAAATCGTGCACGAGCACGTCAAAACACCGCTTGTATTTGGGTGAGGTATGGAGCTCAATGCCACCATATTGCCCGCTGCGCTATAGTGAGGTGAAATACCGCCGCTTTTGTGGCAGTTGTTAATTTCAAAACTCGTAAACTAGCTATGAGTCTTTTATAACTCCCGTAAATGCTACCATCATAGCAGAATATAAGGAGCTATAATTACATTGATACTCCAACTATTGTCTTTAAAGACAGATGTTTGACAGTAAGAGCAACATTTTTTTTAATATTTTTTATTAGATGGTGTTATGAGTGTAACTATACTTTGGAATGTATTTTTGATGTGTTTCGTGAGACTTTTTTGTTTCACGAAACAGTTAACCACAACTCTGAGTACTCTATAACCCGACAAGTGTTAACTTTAATTGTGCTCAAGCAATCGCATCCATTTTTCTCCAGAGCCTTTTAAATCATTTCAGTTTCCACATATGTCTCATTTATAGAACGTAGAAATCTAGCTAATTTTAAATAAAATATTAACAATATGTTACATATGTGATTTCACAAGTTTCTTGAAATCTACAGAACATGTATTATCTTTAAAAGTTACATTTTAACCTAGATTCAAAGAGACTCTTGAGGTTACCAAGGCAAAAGGCCAAATTAAAGGGACAGTAAAGTCAAAATTAAAATGTAATGATTCATATAGGGGATGCAATTTTAAACAACCTTCCAATCTACTTTTTAATCATCAAATTTACTTTGGTCTATTAATATTCAGCAAGATTACGAGTTTTTAGTGCTATAGGGAAATTAACGACCTCCACAAAAGCGGCGGTATTTAACCTCCCTATAGTGCTGCTATTACAGGTTTTGCAAAACCCGGCTTGTGCAGGCGATATGCTTGCGTTGAGCTCCAAACCTCACCAAAATACAAGCAGTGTTTTGACATGCTCGTGAACGATTTCCCCATAGACATCAGCACCAAAATAAAAAAAAACCCTAGCCTTCACTAAACTGCCAATGGCCCTTAAAAGAGCCTTTTGCGGGGCATTGCCCCAAAGAAATCAGCTCTTTTACCTGTAAAAAAAAATACAAACACCCCCAACAGTTAAACCCACCACCCATACAACCAAACCCCCCAAATCAAAACCTCTAAATAAACCTAAGCTAACCATTGCCCTGAAAAGGGCATTTGGATGGGCATTGCCATTAAAAGGGCATTTAGCTATTTTACATTGCCAAAACCCTAAGCTAAAAATAAAACCCACCCAATAAACTCTTAAAAAAAACTAACACTAACCCCCGACAATCCACTTACAGTTTTCGAAGACTGAACATTCATCCTGATCCAGGCGGCAGAAGTCTTCATCCAAGCAGGCAGAAGTCCTCATTGAAGCCGGCAGAAGTCTTCAACCAAGCAGGCAGAAGTCTTCATCCAGACGGCATCTTCTATCTTCATCCATCCGGCACGGAGCGGGTCCATCTTCAAGACATCCAGTGCAGAGCATCCTCGTCTTCTGATCGCTGCTATAGAATGAAGTTTCCCTTTAAGTGACGTCATCCAAGATGGCGTCCCTTACATTCCGATTGGCTGATAGAATTCTATCAGCCAATAGGAATTAAAGCTGAAAAAATCCTATTGGCTGTTGCAATTAGCCAATAAGATTGAGCTTTCATCCAAATGGTTAGCTTAGGTTTATTTAGATAGGTTTTTATTTGGGGGGTTTGGTTAGTTTGGTTGGGTGGGTGGTGGGTTTTACTGTTGGGGGCTGTTTGTATTTTTTAACAGGTAAAAGAGCTGATTTATTTGGGGCAATGCCCCGCAAAAGGCCCTTTTAAGGGCCATTGGCAGTTTAGTGTAGGCTAGGGTTTTTTTTTATTTTGGGTGGGCTTTTTTATTTTAAAGAGGGCTATTAGATTAGGAGTAATTTGTTTTTATTTTTGATAATTTCAGGGTTTTTTGTGTAATTTAGTGTTAATTTTCTTTTGTAATTTAGATAATTGTATTTTATTAGTTTCATTTATTTTATTTTATTGTAATGTTAGGTTTTAGTGTAAGGCAGGTTAGGTTTTAACTAGGTAGTTAGTAAATAGTTAATAACTATTTACTAACTAGTCTACCTAGTTAAAATAAATACAAACTTACCTGTGAAATAAAAATAAAACCTAAGCTAGCTACAATTTAACTATTAGTTATTTTGTAGCTAGCTTAGGTTTTATTTTATAGGTAAGTATGTATTTAGTTTTAAATAGGAATTATTAAGGTAATAATTGTAAGTTTTATTTAGATTTATTTTAATTATATTTAAGTTAGGGGGTGTTAGGGTTAGACTTAGGGTTAGACTTAGGCTTAGGGTTACGTTAGGGTTAGGTTTATGGGTTAATATACAGGGAGTGCAGAATTATTAGGCAAGTTGTATTTTTGAGGATTAATGTTATTATTGAACAACAACCATGTTCTCAATGAACCCAAAAAACTCATTAATATCAAAGCTGAATAGTTTTGGAAGTAGTTTTTAGTTTGTTTTTAGTTATAGCTATTTTAGGGGGATATCTGTGTGTGCAGGTGACTATTACAGTGCATAATTATTAGGCAACTTAACAAAAAACAAATATATACCCATTTCAATTATTTATTTTTAACAGTGAAACCAATATAACATCTCAACATTCACAAATATACATTTCTGACATTCAAAAACAAAACAAAAACAAATCAGTGACCAATATAGCCACCTTTCTTTGCAAGGACACTCAAAAGCCTGCCATCCATGGATTCTGTCAGTGTTTTGATCTGTTCACCATCAACATTGCGTGCAGCAGCAACCACAGCCTCCCAGACACTGTTCAGAGAGGTGTACTGTTTTCCCTCCTTGTAAATCTCACATTTGATGATGGACCACAGGTTCTCAATGGGGTTCAGATCAGGTGAACAAGGAGGCCATGTCATTAGATTTTCTTCTTTTATACCCTTTCTTGCCAGCCACGCTGTGGAGTACTTGGACGCGTGTGATGGAGCATTGTCCTGCATGAAAATCATGTTTTTCTTGAAGGATGCAGACTTCTTCCTGTACCACTGCTTGAAGAAGGTGTCTTCCAGAAACTGGCAGTAGGACTGGGAGTTGAGCTTGACTCCATCCTCAACCCGAAAAGGTCCCACAAGCTCATCTTTGATGATACCAGCCCAAACCAGTACTCCACCTCCACCTTGCTGGCGTCTGAGTCGGACTGGAGCTCTCTGCCCTTTACCAATCCAGCCACGGGCCCATCCATCTGGCCCATCAAGACTCACTCTCATTTCATCAGTCCATAAAACCTTAGAAAAATCAGTCTTGAGATATTTCTTGGCCCAGTATTGATGTTTCAGCTTGTGTGTCTTGTTCAGTGGTGGTCGTCTTTCAGCCTTTCTTACCTTGGCCATGTCTCTGAGTATTGCACACCTTGTGCTTTTGGGTACTCCAGTGATGTTGCAGCTCTGAAATATGGCCAAACTGGTGGCAAGTGGCATCTTGGCAGCTGTACGCTTGACTTTTCTCAGTTCATGGGCAGTTATTTTGCGCCTTGGTTTTTCCACACGCTTCTTGCGACCCTGTTGACTATTTTAAATGAAACGCTTGATTGTTCGATGATCACGCTTCAGAAGCTTTGCAATTTTAAGAGTGCTGCATCCCTCTGCAAGATATCTCACTATTTGTGACTTTTCTGAGCCTGTCAAGTCCTTCTTTTGACCCATTTTGCCAAAGGAAAGGAAGTTGCCTAATAATTATGCACACCTGATATAGGGTGTTGATGTCATTAGACCACACCCCTTCTCATTACAGAGATGCACATCACCTAATATGCTTAATTGGTAGTAGGCTTTCGAGCCTATACAGCTTGGAGTAAGACAACATGCATAAAGAGGATGATGTGGTCAAAATACTCATTTGCCTAATAATTCTGCACTCCCTGTATTTATGTATTGATGTGGGAGGCCAGAGGTTTAGGGGTTAATAGTTTATTTTATTATATTTTATTGTGGTTTAGTGGTTAATAGGTTTATTATAACGACGGTGTTGGCAGACGGCAGATTAGGGTTTAATAATTTTTAAATAGTGTTTGTGATGTGGGAGGGTGGTGGTTTAGGGGTTAATAGATTTATTATAGTGGCGACGATGTCGGGGCGGAATAGGGGTTAATACATTTTTTAAGTGGTGGCGATGTCCGGAGCAGCAGATTAGGGGTTAATATTTTTAATTATAGTGTTTGCGATGCGGGAGGGCCTCGGTTTAGGGGTTAATAGGTAGTTTATGGGTGTTAGTGTACTTTTTTAACACTTTAGTTATGAGTTTTTTATGTTACAGCTTTGTAACGTATATCTTATAACTACTGACTTTAGATGGCGGTACGGATCTTGTCATTTTAGGCTGTACCGCTCACTTTTTGACCTCACAGCAAAACCTGTAAAACCGGCGCTATAAAAAGTCCCATTGAAAAAGGACTTTTTTAAAAAGTGTGGTACTGACGTTGCATGACGGCCAAAATGGTGTGCGGTACACCTATTCTGACAAGACTTGTAATAGCGGCATTAGGGAAAAAGCATCGTTATGAAGCATAATGCTGCTTTTTCACTCATAACGCCAAACTCGTAATCTAGCTGATTCTTTGTTAAAGGCTAAACCTAGGTAGGCTCATAGGCTAATTTTTTAAGTCCTTGCTATTTCCTGTGTGCCATATTAATATTGTGCTCAATCCTGTGGAGTTATACATGAACTAGAACTAATTAAATGAAATGCAAGTTTGTTAAAAGCACTGAGATAACGGGGGCAGTCTGCATAGACTTAGATACAAGGTAGTCACAGTGGTAAAATGTGAATTATTATAACAGTGATGGTTGTGCAAAACTGGGGATGGGTACTAAAGGGATTATCTAGCTTTTTAAACAATAAAGATTTTCAAGCAGACTGTCCCTTTAATTTTGAAATTCATTGAGCAACACTTCCTCTATCTTTTTCATTGTTTCTTTAGTGGATGTTGCTGACATTAACATTTATAGTTGCATTAGGTGCCCAATACATGATATCTCTCACTTGAAACATGAACTGCTTGAAATGAGGAAAAACAATAGTTACAACTGCAACACTTCAGATACATGGGGAGAGATTACATATACTGCTTAGGCTTCAGCGCAACTGCTGAAAACCATGTCGTCCGTAAGTTTACCTCGCACATCGGGTGAATCACAAATAAGGTGGTGGCAGATCAGATACTGCTGTAAGTCGGTTAAACTGGCTATGTTCAGAAATGTGTGAAATAGACATTTCTGGAGTCGCCAGTGACTTACGGCAGTATATGATCTGCCAGTACCTAAATAAAAAGCAAAAAAAGTTTAAATCACCTGTAAAAGTCTAACCCGCCTCCAAAAAATGAACCCTGCATGTCAAAACCACTATATCCACCATTTCCCCACAACTAATAATAAAACTAATTAACCCCTAAACCACCATCCCCCCACAACGCAATATACCTAATAAATGGCTAGATTTGTTGCGGTACAGCTTTTAATGCTAAAAAAATGGCAATTCCAGCGTGATGGCCAGTAACGCATATTATGAGTCGTGTCGGTATAGCTATATCGCAAGCATTTAAGCCTGTAATTCAACGTCCATTCTGCACACAGAATTTTCATAGCACCGGTATTACAGGTTGTGCATTCAGGCTAAAATGCTTGCTTTACAGCCTATACCGACACAAGCCATAGCAACATCTGAGATCAGTAGTTATGGATTTTACGAAACAAAAATGTTTCACAAAACTCATAACTAAACTGTTACAAAGTACATTAACACCCATAAACTACTTATTAACTCATAAACCATTGCCCTCCTGCATCACAAACACTGTAATAAAGCTATTAACACCTAATCCGCCGCTCCCCAACATCGCCAACACTATACTAAAGCTATTAACCCCTAAACCTACGGCCTCCCACATCGCCGCAACTAAATAAACTTATTAACCCCTAAACCTCTGGCCTCCCACATCGCTGCCACTAAATAAACCTATTAACCCCTAAACCTACAGCCCCCCACATCACCGCTACTAAATAAAACCCTAAACCTCCTGCCCCTTACATCATCGCCACTAAATAAACCTATTAACATCTAAACCTCCGGCCCCCACATCGCCGCCACCTAAATAAACCTATTAACCCCTAAACCTCCGGCCCCCCACATTGTCGATACTAAATAAACCTATTAACCCCTAAACTGCCAGCCCCCCACATCACAAAACACTAAATTAAGCTATTAACCCCTAAACCTGACACCCCCCTATCTTAAAATTAAAATTACAATATAACTATCTTAAAATAAATAAAAACTTACCTGTGAAATAAATAAAGCCTAACATTAAACTATAAATTAACCTAACATAACATAACTATTCAAAAAAATAAAAAATACTACCAATTAAGAAACCTAAATTACAAATTTGAAGAAACCTAACACTACGAAAAAAAATACAAATTCTAAAATTACAAAAAATAATAAACACTAAATTACGAAAAATAAAAAACACTAAGCTTACAGAAAAACTAAATTATCAAAAATAAAAACAATAACACCTAATGTAATAGACATATAACAATAAAAAAGTCCCCCCCAAATAAAAACACCTCCTAGCCTACAATAAACTACCAATAGCCATTAAAAGGGCCTTTTGTAGGACATTGCCCTAAGGTAAACAGCTATTTTACCTGTAAAAAAAATAGGGGTTAATAGGTTTATTTAGTGGTGGCGATATGTGGGGGGGGGGGGCAGAGGTTGAGGGGTTTATAGTTTTTTTTGTGGCAACGATGTGGGGGGGTGGAGGTTTAGGGGTTAATTGATTTATTTAGTGGCGACAATGTGGGGGGTGGAGGTTTAGGGGTTAATTGGTTTATTTAGTGGCGGTGATGTGGGAGGCCGGAGGTTTAGGGGTTAATAGGTTTATTTAGTAGCGGCGATGTGGGGGGCCGGAGGTTTAGGGGTTAATAGGCTTATTTAGTGGTGGTGATGTCAGGGGGAGAGGTGGAATAGGGTTTAATAACTTTATTATAGTGTCGGTGATGTCGGGGAGCGGCGGAATAGGTGTTAATAACTTTATTTAGGTGTCGGCGATGTCAGGAGCGGCGGAATATTGGTTTATAACTCTTATTAGTGTTGGCTATGTCGGGGGCGGCAGATTAGGGATGTTTAGACTAGGGGTTTATGTTAGGGTGTTAGGTTTAACTTTTTTTTCCCCTATAGACATCAATGGGGTTGCGTTATGGAGATTTTTCATTTCGCAATTCAGGTGTTAGTTTTGTGACACTCTCTCCCCATTGATGTCTATGAGGGAAAGCATGCACGAGCACATCAAATCAGCCCTTGGCTTTTGTGCGGTATGGAACTTAATGCCACAATATCCCATGCACAGGGAGGCTTTTCAGTAACTCATAATGGCAGCGGTATGGAGAGTGAAATAACGCAACTTTTTTGGCATTAGTTTTGCACCCTGTTTAGCACAAAACTTGTAATCTAGGTGAAAGTGATTAACCCCTAATCCACCAACCCTCACATCGCAAAGTACCTAATAAATGTATTAACCCCTAATTTGACAACCCCCACAAAGCAATCTACCTATTAACACTATCAACCCCTAAACCGCCAACTCCCCACAATGCAAACTACCTAATTAACCTATTAACCCCTAAACCAACATCCCCCCCACAACACAATCTACCTAATTAACCCCTAAACCGCCATCCCCCAAAACTCAAAGTATTATCTAATCACTAAACACCCTAACCTAACACCCCCTAAATTAACCCAAATTACATAAAATAAAAAAAACACTACCTCACTAATTAATTAAACATTACTAAAATAAAAAATCTTAACTTTACATAAAAAATCTAATATTACAAAATATTAAAAAATCTAAAATTATAAAAATAAAAAAATTATCCCTATTCTTATACCCCTATAAAAAAGCCATCCAAAATATAAAAACAGCACCTGATCTAACACTAAACTACCAATAGCCTTTAAAAGAGCATTTTATAGGGAATTTCCCTGAAGCAATCAGCTATTTTACCTAAAAAGAACTACAAATTATCCCCTAACAGTAAAACCCCCACCACCCAACCCCTCAAAATAAAAAAAAATAAAAAACTCAAAAAAATCTAAGGTACCCATTGCCCTAAATGGGCATTTGTATGGGCATTGCCCTTAAAAGTGCAATCCGCTCTTTAGTGCCCATTAAAAATAAAAAAAATCCCTAATCTAAAAAAAAAAAACCACAAAAAACTTAACACTAACCATTCCTGAAGTCCGGAGGTGAAGGTCTTCATCCAGGCGGCTCCATCTTCATCCATTGTGGGACCATTTTCTTTCTTCTTGCCAGAATTGTGGAGTGGTCTTCACTGATGCGCGGATCCGGAGCGCTGGTCCTCCTCAGCAGCGGAGTTGGTCTTTAGCGACATGGAGGCTCCTCTTCAGGCAATCGACCGCCACACACTGAAAATTGAATGCAAGGTACCCCTTTTATATTGATGTACCTTGCATTCATATTGGCGGAAAATTTCAAATCAGCCAATAGGATTAGAGCTACTGAAATCATTTTGGCTGTTCCCGCAATGAATGAAGATGGAGCCACCTGGATGAAGACTTTCAGCGCCTGGAAGAAGATGGATGTCCGGACTTCAGGAATGATGAGTACATTTTTTGGGGTTAGTGTAAAAAGCTGACTGGAAAATATCACCTGAGCATCTCTATGTAAAAAAGGAAGATATTTTACCTCACAACTTCCTCAGCTCTACAGGGTAAGTTCTGTGTAAAAAGTTAACTTCAGCTGCAGGTAATAGAAAAAAAAAGGGAAGAAATAAACAGCAGCCAATCAGCATCAGCAGTGCTGAGGTCATGAACTCTTTTACTGTGATCTCATGAGATTTCACTTAGATCACATGAGATTTCATAGTGAACTCCCTTAAACTGAATAGGACATAACACAAGTGTTATCCTGCATCACTTTCAAGTGTTTCAACATTTGGATATCATGGCCCTTTAAGAATAACAATGCATTAGCTAGGGAAATGTTTGATGAACTCAGTGTCTTGTCCATTTTGCTGCACTTTTCAAATACAAACCTCAGGGTTAGGGTTTTTGTATTGTCCTAGTGGAGGTTTGTACTATCCTGGTCTTTGCACTCATCTAACAGTTTGTTCTATGGGAGAGCACATATTCTTGGTAGTGTACTATGAATATGTTTCTCATACTGGTTTTAATGTTTGAATGTCTCCAGGATTTGAGAAAGATGGAGATGGTGGATAGAGGAGCATTGGAGGCAACTTGGATGGGGTCAATTTGTTATCTAGCATCTTGGTAGAGGGAAGTTACATTGGCTTTGAAGCTTGTTTTTTTGTATTTCATTGACATATTTGGTAGGACTTTTTTTTTTCTGGAGGGGGGTACAGTTTAAAAATAAGGTAATTCAAGTTTTATGGTTTCAGTAGCCTGAAGTGGGATGTCTTGTTGAATATAGAAAGTTATACCAGATTTGGTTATTTCCCCAAGCATAATTTTAGCAAAGTATTTTTCTTTTTCTTTTTTCTAAGTCATTGACATATTTTTAAGTGGTAGCACTATTTTTTTTTCTGGAGGGGGGGGGGTGCAGTTTAAAAATAATGTAATTCAACTTTTATGGTTTCAATAGTCTGAAGTGTGATATCTTGTTGAATATAGAAAGTTATACCAGATTTTGTTTATTTCCCCAAGCATGATTTTAGCAAAGTATTTTTTTTAGAAGTTATTAATCAAAAATGATTTTTGTTGTAGTTGAAGTTGTTTAGATGTGTTAGTAATGTGCTAAGAGATGTATTCTAGACTCCGGTGATATAACATTTAAGGGATCCATTTCAAAAGGGCCAGGTGGACAGGGGCGGGCGTTTTGTTATTACTAGTAACAAGCTAATGCTTCATAATTTGAAAAATGCCTCTTTGCCAAGAAAGTTACACACAATAAAGACATCAGTGCTATAGCCAAAATGACAAATATTTTCATAAGCAAAGTTAAGAAATAAGAATTTTTTACAATAAATCAGTATGACACTAAGGGCCTCATTTATCAAGCTGTGAAAGCAGCTTTGGGGCCCTGGCATTTCAGGCTTGCCTGACCGCTTCTGCTTAACCTGTCTGCCACAAATCATCCCGATCCAATCCCCTGCTAGCAATACTTGTACAATATTAAATGTTGACAGCATTCGATGTGGGTCAGTGAAAAAGAATACCAGGATATCCAGATTCAAGTCAGAGAAACATGACATTCATATAGGGAACTACATTATAAGTGTCGTGCTAACTAGCTTGGGTTCCAATAAGCCATATAACACCTGTGCTAACATGCGTGCATATTACAAGTTGAAAGTAAAAGTGCATACTAAATTTGCGTTCGTCTGGTTGCACTAAACACAACATTAATACATTAAAATAAAGTGTTACACTCATATATATGCTAATAAAAATTATTCATTTTTATAAAGGTCAAAAGGTATGTGCTATATATATATATATATATATATATATACAGTGGGGCAAAAAAGTATTTAGTCAACCACCAATTGTGCAAGTTCTCCCACTTAAGAAGATTAGAGAGGCCTGTAATTTTCATCATAGGTATACCTCAACTATGAGAGACAAAATGTGGAAACAAATCCAGACAATCACATTGCCTGATTTGGAAAGAATTTATTTGCAAATTATGGTGGAAAATAAGTATTTGGTCACCTACAAACAAGCAAGATTTCTGGCTCTCACAGACCTGTATCTTCTTCTTTAAGAGGCTCCTCTGTCCTCCACTCATTACCTGTATTAATGGCACCTGTTTGAACTTGTTATCAGTATAAAAGACACCTGTCCACAACCTCAAACAGTCACACTCCAAACTCCACTATGGTGAAGACCAAAGAGCTGTCGAAGGACACCAGAAACAAAATTGTAAACCTGCACCAGGCTGGGAAGACTGAATCTGCAATAGGCAAGCAGCTTGGTGTGAAGAAATCAACTGTGGGAGCAATAATTAGAAAATGGAAAACATAGAAGACCACTGATAATCTCCCTCGATCTGGGGCTCCACGCAAGATCTCACCCCGTGGGGTCAAAATGATCACAAGAACGGTGAGCAAACATCCCAGAATCACACAGGGGGACCTAGTGAATGACCTGCAGAGAGCTGGGACCAACGTAACAAAGGCTACCATCAGTAACACACTACGCCGCCAGGGACTCAGATCCTGCAGTGCCAGATGTGTCCCCCTGCTTAAGCCAGTACATGTCCGGGCCCATCTGAAGTATGCTAGAGAGCATTTGGATGATCCAGATGCGGATTGGGAGAATGTCATATGGTCAGATGAAACCAAAGTAGAACTGTTTGGTAGAAACACAACTTGTCGTGTTTGGAGGAGACAGAACACCATACCTACTGTGAAGCATGGGGGTGGCAACATCATGCTTTGGGGCTGTTTTTCTGCAAAGGGAACAGGACGACTGATCCATGTACATGAAACAATGAATGGGGCCATGTATCGTGAGATTTTGAGTGCAAACTTCCTTCCATCAGCAAAGGCATTGAAGATGAAACGTGGCTGGGTCTTTCAGCATGACAATGATAGCAATGAAGGAGTGGCTTCGTAATAAGCATTTCAAGGTCCTGGAGTGGCCTAGCCAGTCTCCAGCTCTCAACCCCATAGAAAACCTTTGGAGGGAGTTGAAAGTCTGTGTTGCCCAATGACAGCCCTAAAACATCACTGCTCTAGAGGAGATCTGCATGCAGGAATGGGCCAACATACCAGCAACAGTGTGTGACAACCTTGTGAAGACTTACAGAAAAAGTTTGACGTCTGTCATTGCCAACAAAGGATATATAACAAAGTATTGAGATGAACTTTTGATATTGACCAAATACTTATTTTCCACCATAATTTGCAAATAAATTCTTTCCAAATCAGACAATGTGATTGTTTGGATTTGTTTCCACATTTTGTCTCTCATATTTGAGGTATACCTATGATGAAAATTACAGGCCTCTCTCATCTTCTTAAGTGGGAGAACTTGCACAATTGGTGGCTGACTAAATACTTTTTTGCCCCACTGTATATATATATATATATATATATATATATATATATATATATATATATATAAAAATATGTGTATCTGTGTGTGTACATGTATGTATATATTAATATATACAGTATCTCACAAAAGTGAGTACACCTCTAACATTTTTGTATATATTTTATTATATCTTTTCATGTGACAACACTGAAGAAATGATACTTTGCTACAATGTAAAGTAGTAACTAAAAAAAAAACAATATGAGAGAAACACTTCTAAGACTCAATATAAGCTACACCTAAAAATTACAACCTTCCTCAAGATGTAAATAATAATAATGAAAACAGACAATAAGGTGAGCGCTAAATTTATAGCAAATTGAGAAAATAAAATATGTGATAATGTATAAAAAATGTATATGATACCTAATATATAATGTGTGCACTAAATGAGATAGTATGCAAGTATGGAAGGATAAAGACCACCTGGGCCGAAACCGGTAGAGAGTTCAGTGTTACTTTGACATTTGTTTGAAACTTTTAAACAACACTGCATTTAGGAGTCCTCAGCGCAAATCACTTTTGACTTAGTGATTGGCAGGATCTCGCAGTTTGCTTGAACTTAGAACAGACACTGTCTGTCAGGAAATCCATTGTTTTACACAGACGCTGTCTGTAGGAAGTCACTACAGCCTCTGCATTGCTTCATCACCTGTGGGAAACTACCAATCAGACGCTGTCTTTCTGGAATATCAAAACACACACAGACGCTGTCTGTTGGAATTGCAGCACTCAATTACAGACGCTGTCTGTTGAAATTATCGCTTATAGTTACCCACCAATCCCAAGATTTGGATTGTGAGCTGACTCAGCTGTTACACTTTCCTCCTATAACACACTCTGGAGTGAATTACACGATCTATGTTCTCCACCTAACCTGCAAAATCAACACTTTTTTAGCCTTGTTCTTTTATTAGCATTTGTTGAAAGATATAACTGCTCTTCCCCCCAAAAGGATTGTTTGGGCTCATGGTCTATTAAGCTACTGTTTACACTTACTTAAGCACCGTTCTAAGAGACATTATTTTAAACTTGCATTGTACTTCTATCAAGATATGCACTTCTAATCCTATAGATTTTTTTAGATATTGTTGTTATTTTAATTGTTTGCACATATTGTTCCAAAACAATTTGTTCCTGACATATTGCATCTAACTCAATGCCATTTTAGTTGTTAGTTAATACCTTGCAAGGTTTAGTGTTTTTAATGTTTTTAATGTTTATATGAATTTACTCACCTGCATATTAAAATGTTTACATTTTTAACAGAGCTTTAGGTCTCTTTTAATCCTTTATATAGTATAACAATTATCATAAATTATTAAATTTTATACTATCTCATTTAGTGCACACCTTATATATTAGGTATCATATACACTTTTTGTATACATTATCACATAGTAAAGTAGTGACTGTACAGCCTGTATAACAGTGTAAATTTGCGGTCCACTCAAAATAACTCAACACACAGCCATTAATGTCTAAACCGTTGGCAACAAAAGTGAGTACACCCCTAAGTGGAAATGTCCAAATTGGGTCCAAAGTGTCAATATTTTGTGTTGTCACCATTATTTTCCAGCACTGCCTTAACCCTCTTGGGCATTGAGTTCATCAGACCTTCACAGGTTGCCACTAGAGTCCTCTTCCACTCCTCCATGACAACATCATAGAGCTGGTGGATGCTAGAGACCTTGCGCTCCCCCACCTTCTGTTTGAGGATGCCCCAGAGATGCTCAATATGGTTTAGGGCTGGAGACATGCTTGGCCAGTCCATCACCTTTACCCTCAGCTTCTTTAGCAAGGCAGGGGTCATCTTGGAGGTGTTTGGGGTTGTTATCATGTTGGAAAACTGCCCTGCGACCCAGTCTCCGAAGGGAGGGGATCATGCTCTGCTTCAGTATGTCACAGTACATGTTGGCATTCATGATTTCCTCAATGAACTGTAGCTCCCCAGTGCCGGCAGCACTCATGCAGACAAAGACCATGACACTTCCACCACTATGCTTGACTGTAGGCAAGACATACTTGTTTTTGTACTCCTTACCTGGTTGCCGACACACACGCTTGACACCATCTGAACCAAATAAGTTTATCTTGGTCTCATCGGATCACAGGACATGGTTCCAGTAATCCATGTCCTTAGTCTGCTTATCTTCAGCAAACTGTTTGCAGGCTTTCTTGTGCATCATCTTTAGAAGAGGCTTCCTTCTGGGATGACAGCCATGCAGACCAATTTGATGCAGTGTGTGGCGTATGGTCTGAGCACTGACAGGCTGACCCCCCACCCCTTCAACCTCTGCAGCAATGCTGGCACCACTCAACCTCTGCAGCAATACAGACACCACTCATATGTCTATTTCCTAAAGACAACCTATGGATATGACGCTGAGCACATGCACTCAATTTCTTTGGTCGACCATGGCAAGGCCTGTTCTGAGTGGAACCTGTCCTGTGAAACCAATGTATGGTCTTGCCCACCATGCTGCAGCTCAGTTTCAGGGTCTTGGCATTCTTCTTATAGCCTATGGCATCTTTATGTAGAGCAACAATTCTTTTTTTCAGATCCTCAGAGTTATTTGCCATGAGGTGCCATGTTGAACTTCCAGTGACCAGTATGAGAGAGTGTGAGAGCGATAACACCAAATTTAACACACCTGCTCCTCATTCACACCTGAGACCTTGTAACACTAACGAGTCACATGACACTGGGGAGGGAAAATGGCTAATTGGGCCCAATTTGGACATTTCCACTTAGGGGTGTACTAACTTTTGTTGCCAACGGTTTAGACATTAATGGCTGTGTGTTGAGTTATTTTGAGGGGACAGCAAATTTACACTTTTATACAGGCTGTACACTCACTACTTTACATTGTAGCAAAGTGTCATTTCTGCAGTGTTGTCACATGAAAAGATATAATAAATTATTTACAAAAATGTGAGGGGTTTACTCACTTTTGTGAGATACTGTATATATATATAGGTAGATTCTTTCACCACAATGCCATCCAGGTGGATTCCGAAAAAAGCAGGGTGGTGAAAGAATCCATCCAGGTGGATTCTTTCACCACCCCTTTTGCTCTCTCTCCCCCCTCTCTTTTTCTCGCTCTCCCCCCTCTCTTTTGCTCTCTCTCTCCCCCCTCTCTTTTGCTCTCTCTCTCCCCCCTCCGCGGTCATTGGTCTTCAGCCCCGCTCTGCGCCGGATGTTCCTGGAAGAAAGAAGAGGTTGCCGCTTGGAAGAAGACTTCACCGCCTGGAACAGGACCTTCTCCGCCAGACTTAAGAAATGGTAAATACCAACCTGGGGGTTAGACTTAGGTTTTTTTTAAGTTTTTTTTTTGTGGGGGTTGTTTTATTTAGATTAGGGATGGGCAGTAAAAGAGCTAAATGCCCTTTTAAGCGCAATGCCCAAACAAATGCCCTTTTCAGGGCAATGGTAGTTTAGGTTTTTTAGTGTTAGGTTCTTTTATTTTGGGGGGTTTGGTGGTTGGGGGGTTTACTGTTAAGGGGACTTAGACTTTTTTCTGTAAAAGAGTTGTTTATCTTGGGGTAATGCCCTGCAAAAAAAAAAAAAACTTTAAGGGCTACTGGCAGTTTATTCTTAGATTAGGGGGTGTTTTTATTTTGGGGGGGCTTTTTTATTTTCATAGGGATTAGGTTTAATTTTGTAAACTTTGGTAATTTGTTTTTTTCTATTTTCTGTAATGTTAGCCTTTTTTATTTTTTGTAATCTTAGCTTTATTTTTTTGTAACTTTAGTATTTTTTAGTTTAGTTAATTTGTGTTAATTTAGGGGGTGTAAGGTTAGGGGTCTTAGTAATTTAATTAGTTATTTGTGTTGTGGGTTTTGGAGGTTTATTAGGTTTATTGCGATGTGGGAGTTTTGCTGTTTATTGGTTAATAGGGTAAATAGATTTATTGCGATGTGTGGGTTTTGCGGTTTAGGGGTTAATAGGGTAATTAAGTTTATTGTCATGTGGGGGTTTAGGGGTTAATAGGGTAATTAGGATTTTTGCATTGTGTGGGCTTTGTGGTTTAGGGGTTAATAGGTTAATTATGTTTGTTGCGAAGTGGGGGTTTTGCGGTTTAGGGGTTAATAGGGTAATTAGGTTGTTTGCGGTGTGTGGGTTTTGCAGTTTAGGGGTTAATAGGTTAATTATGTTTATTGCGATGTGGGGATTTTGCGGTTTAGGGGTTATTAGGGTAATTAGGTTTATTGCGATGTGGGGGGTTTGCGGTTTAGGGGTTAATAGGGTTATTAGGTTTATTGCAATGTGGGTGGTTGACGGTTAAGGGATTAAGGGGTTAATTACTTTATTATTTTGCAATGTGTGGGTTTGCGGTGTAGGTGTTAATACTTCGTGTGGGAGGTTCGTTTTTTTTTTTTGTTATACTTAGTACGGGCAGTGTTTTTTTTTTTGTGATGCTCCGTTTGCTTTCGCTGTATCCCGGTGGATTCAGAAAATGGCAGGGTGGTGAAAGAATCCACCTTTGCTGCATCCAGGTGAATTCTTTTGGCTGTGCGTGCAGCCAACATTCTGTTGGCTGCCTCGCGCTGCCAACATTCCATTGAGGATGCGTGCGCAACTGCCGACGGACATTACAAACTCAATTATATTAAAGATTATGTTTATACCCTATTATCGTATTTTCATATGTGTTTTAATACAATGGGGCCTCTTTATCAAAGGTCTTGCGGACCTGATCCGACAGGATAGATCAGGTCCGCAAGACCTTGTTGAATGCGGAGAGCAATATGCTCTCTGTATTCAGCATTGCACCAGCAGCTCACAAGAGCTGCTGCTGCAACGCCACCCCCTGCAGACTCCCGGCCAATCAGCCGCCAGCAGGGGGCATCAATCAACCCGATCATACTCGATCGGGTTGATTTCCGGTGATTCCTGTCCGCTTACTCAGAGAAGGCGGATAGGGTTATGGAGCAGCTTCATAACTGCTGTTTCTGGCGAGTCTTCAGATTCAGGCCCACAAGCTCTGTTCGGAGCTTGATAAATGGGCCCCAATGTATTAGCATAATATATCTTTGCCCAATCAATATTCATTTAGTTCATCCCCATATTACATCTTGCTCTATTTTTGGAGCACCAGCTACATATTCCAAACATGAATAAAGTTAATAATCCCTATTTCACCACTCCCCAACACTGCCGCCCCTTTAATAAAGCTATTAACCCCTATTTTGCCACTCTCCGACATCGCCTCCACATAAAGTTAAAAGTTATTAACCCCTAAACCTCTGGCCTCCCACTTCACCGCCATTAAATAAACCTATTAACCCCTAAACCACCATCCCCCCACATCGCAAAAAAATAAATTAAACTATAAACCCTCAAACCTAACAACCCCCTAACTTTATATTAAAATTACAATATTCCTATCTTAAAATACATAAAAGCTTACCAGGGAAATTAAAAACCTAAGTTTAAACTAACAATTAACCTAACATAACTATTATACTAAAGTTTAAATAACTACCAATTAAATAAACTAAATTGCACATTAAAAAAACCTAAGACTACTAAAAAAATGTAAGTCTAAAATTACAAAAAATAAAAAATACTAAATTACGAAAAATAACAAGCGCTAAATTATGAAAAATAACAAATGGAATTATCAAAAATAAAAACTAATACACCTAATCTAATAGCCCTATAAAAATAAAAAAGCCCCCCCCCAAAATAAAAACAACCCCTAGCCTACAATAAACTACCAATAGCTCTTAAAAGGGGCCTTTTGTAGGGCATTGCCTTAAAAAATCATCTCTTTTACCTGAAAAAAAATACAAAGAGCCCCCAACAGTAAAACCCACCACCCAACCAAACCCCCAAAATAAAAAACCTAACTAGCAAAAACCTAAGCTACCCATTGCCCTGAAAAGGGCACTTGTATGGGCATTACCCTTAAAAGGGCATTGAACTCTTTTACATTGCCCTGAAAAGGGAATTCAACTCTGTTACATAAAGCCCAAACCCTAATCTAAAAAAACACACAAAAAAAGTTAAAAAAACACACTAACCCCCGAAGATCCACTCACAGTTTCTGAAGTCCGGACATCCAGGCAGTAAGAAGTCTTCATCCAGGCGGCAAGGTCTTCATCCATCCAGGCGGCGTCTTCTATCTTCAACCAGGCAGTGTCTTCTATCTTCATCCCGGCGGTGTGGAGAGGGTCCATCCATGAAAACATCTGGTGTGGAGCGTCCTCTTCATACCTTCACCGTCGTACACTGAATCTTTAATGCAAGGGAGCCTTTTCAAAATGGCGTCCCTTGCATTCCTATTGGCTGATTTGATTCTTGAAATTCAAATCAGCCAGTAGGATGAGAGCTACTGAAATCCTATTGGCTGTTCAAATTAGCCAATAGGATGAGAGCTAATGAAATTCTATTGGCTATTCAAATCAGCCAATAGAATTTCAGTAGCTCTCATCCTCTTTGGTTTGTTATTTTTCATAATTTAGTGTTTGTTATTTTTCGTAATTTAGTACTTTTTCATTTTTTTAAATAATGTTAGGTTTTTTTTAATGTGTAATTTAGTATTTTTAATTGGTATTTATTTTAATTTTAATATAATAGTTTAGTATAAATAGTTATGTAACTGTTAGTTTAATTGTAGTTAAAACTTAGGGGGTTGTTAGGTTTAGGGGTTAATAGTTTAATTTAGTTTTTTTGCGATGTGGGGGGGCTGGCGGTTTAGGGGTTAATAGGCTTATTTAGTGGTAGTGATGTGGGAGGCCAGAGGTTTAGGGGTTAATAATTTTATTTAGTGGCAACAATGTCGGGGAGTGGCGGAATAGGGGTTAATAGCTTTATTACAGTGTTGGCGTTGTTGGGGTGCGGGGGAATAAGGGTTAATAACTTTAATATAGTGGCGGCAATGTCCGGGAGTGGCGGAATAGGGGTTAATAACTTTTATTAGTGGCGGCGATGACGGGAGCGGCAGATTAGGGGTTAATAACTTTATTTCGGTGTTGGCGATGTCGGGGGCAGCAGATTAGGGGTGTTTAGACTTGGGGTATATGTTAGGGTGTTAGGTTTAAACGTAACTTTTTTTCCCCATAGACATCAATGGGGTTGCGTTACAGAGCTTTTCATTCTACGATCGCAGGTGTTAGTTTTTTTTACTAACACTCTCTCCCCATTGATGTCTATGGGGAAAGCGTGCACGAGCACGTCAAAGCTTTTGTGCGGTATGGAGCTTATCGTAACCATATCTCACGTACAAGTCAGCTTTTCAGAAACTTGTAATGGCAGCACTATGGAGGGTAAAATAATACAACTTTTTGTTAAGTTCGTTTTGCACCCTCTATAGCGCAAAACGCGCAATCTAAGCGAAAGTGAGCTCTTACTGACATAGAAATATAAACCGGGTCACTCACAATTCCGTGTTCTCTGTCACAATATATATAATTTTGAGCCCTTTCCACCTCAGTACTTTAACATGAAAATAATTTGTATTCTATTTTAATGTTTGTATTGTGTTTTATTGTAAATAATTTATATTCCAATGTTTTTCACGTAGAATAAAATGTTCTTTTTATTTTTAAATATTTGTTTATATAAATATATATATATATATATATATATATATATATATATATATATACAGTATATATATATATATATAGTTCAAAAAAGGCAGCTCTCACAGGTGTTTAGAAAAATAAAAATTAACTTTAAATATACCCTTCAAAATACAAAGGGAGATTGCATGATGTTTCGGTGCTGTACTGACACCTTTATCAAATGTTTCCCAAAGTAGAGATAGTCCCAAGGTCAGTCCATCCTAAGAGTATTGTCCCACAACGAAAAGTATAAAAGTCTGTCTGACTACAGCTCCTATATATCCTGTGTAATAATCAAATGTCAAACACCTGAAAAGCTTGCCTACGTGCACGTCTCGTTGTATAGCACGTCCCATGAGATCAACCAGTGGTCAGTATTAGTAACCGCCTCTGTAGACCGCATGGCTAATCTGCATATCAGCTGATACGCTGTTGTAGTGACGTGGGGGGCGTGTGTGAACTGGGGGCGTGTGTGAACTGTATGCTTAAAGATGAAAGACAGATATCGGCACATGAAAATTTTTGCAACACTGTTGCGTGTTAAGCAAATCTATACAGTATGATGTTCCACAATTGGCGGATGATTCCATAACATAAGCGTAAGCATATTAAGCTGTAGCAATTCATCACACATTGTAATCAAATATAGATGTAGCAGTGTTCAGCCCTTTAACCAGGCAACATCCAAAGGTATTTATGTGACAACATATTTCACAAAGTGCTGAATAGGGAGTCCAACGCATGGTCATAAGCACTATATGTGCCTCTAGGAGAACTTGCTCCATCGTTATGCCCCACATATAGTGGATGACACCCAATATCAGAAATCATTCACCTAGATATGACACTCCTCTTCATGTTGATAAAGATTCATATAATATTTGAGGCAGCTGGTAGAAAACAGGTGTCGAAAAATAATTTTTATATATATGGCTTGAAACTAGAGTCCCAACCAGATGGTATCAGGGATAACATATAAAAAGAGACTGTAGTCACATTAGGTATGATATGATGATGATGGCACACAACATCAAAAACAGGAGACTAGAGTCCTATCACGGTATAGACATAGCCACTCTTATTCAACCCAGAAATGGGCCAATGTTCAGTTTAATATTTAGACCTTTGGGAGATACTGTGTCCAACATATATATCCATCTTGACTCCAATTGCAATAACAATTTTGCACGATCCCCTCCTTTTCTTTGCGGGGGGATGTGATCAATGATTATGCTTTGTAAACTGGACAGATTGTGTTTGTGAGTTGCAAAATGTCGTGCCACTGGGAGATCAGATTTGCCACTTTTTAGTGCCTCTCTTATCGAGCATCTATGGTTGGCCATTCTATCTCTAAAAGACGTGGGTTGTTCGTAATAATTCTGAACCTGAACTACTCAACTTATAATTAGATCAGATGTGTGACAAATTAGCCAAAAGAGGATATGACAAAAAAGACATTCTGACCACCAGGAACCATTTGGAGAATTATACATTTGCACCCTGGTAGTTGCTAATTTTGATACTAGGAGTACAACACCTTTTTGGAATATATATATATATATATATATATATATATATATATATATATATACTGTATTCATATATGCTGAATATATATATACTGTATTCATATATGCTGTATATATATATATATATATATATATATATATATATTTATATATGTGTGTGTGTAGGTATAGATATATATTTTCCAAAAAAATAATCATATATATATATATATTTATAGAAATATATATTTAGATATAAAAAGAACATTCTTTCGCTGCGGAATCTGTTGGCACTCTACAAATACCTGATAATAATAATAATAATATATGAAGAACATTGGAATGTTAAATATTCATAACTTGTGTCAGGTTAAGGACACTTTGTCTTACTTGGTCAGGTTAGCGCGTGAGCGATAAGTGTTAGTTTTTGGTTTTTTTTTTTTTTTTTTTTAAACGCTCTCCATTAATGAATATGGGGAGAAGATGTTAGTGCTGTCACTATATCTGAATTCCTGAAGTTAGCAAGCTTCGGGTTTCACTTGTATGCAAACATGTTCCTTTCTATAACCACACTAACTTGCTTACTTAATTCCAGCAGTGTTTGCGCATGAACAAAAGCGATAAGTAGCGCACCACATGTAATCTAGAGTTGACACAATTGCAAACATAGGCCAAATACAGGAATCAAATCAGGGGAACAGGATATCTAAATATACAGGTAAGGGTATAAACAAACAAATATTTATACAATAGCACATACACAACAGCAAATAAGCAAGAATTTAACAGTAAGGCAGATTCTTAACAACTGAAAGGACCTGTAAATACAGTAGTTTTGCACAATCAACAAATGTATGATAAAAAGACAATGCAAAACTTCAAATGAGCAGTACATTGTTTTTTTCTGGCAAATTTTAAAGTTAGGTCTATTTTCATTCCCACTGCATCATGTGACAGCCATCAGCCAATCACAAATGCATATACGTATATTCTATGAATTCTTGCACATGCTCAGTAGGAGCTGGTGACTCAAAAAGTGTAAATATAAAAAGATAGTGTTCATTTTGTTAATGGAAGTAAATTGGAAAGTTGTATAAAATTGCATGTTCTATCTGAATCATGAAAGTTTAAGTTTGACTTGAGTGTCTCTTTAAATCTATAAGAGATCAAAGGCAAATCTAAAGCATAGTAGTCAGAAGTTAGAAGTGAAATATCTAACCTATCAGAGCAGCTCAGTGACCAACTCATAGAACCTAGTACAAAACTCAGAACAAAAGCTCAATACGCAAGCGACCACGTGCTACACCATGGGGCCGATTTAAGAAAGTGCGAGTGAACATGATATGATGTAGTGTATCATGACTGCCGCACACCGATAAATGCCGACAGCATACGCTGTCAACATTTATCATTGCACAATCAGTTCTTCTGAACTGCTCGAGCAATGCGGCCCCCTGCAGATTCGCAGCAAATCGCCTCTAGCAGGGGGTGTCAATCAGTCCGATCATATAGGATCGGGCAGATTGATGTCCACACCCTTAGAGCAGACGGACAAGTTATGGAGCAGCGATCTTTAGACCGCTGCTTGATAACTGCTGTTTCCGGGCAGAAACGGGGGCATCAAGCTCTATTCGGAGCTTGATAATTCGGTCCCAATATATAAATAAGCAACTGCAATTAATGGCTGATTAGAACTGTGCCTTAAAGGCAAAGCACAACTTAATGCAGCAAATATCTAAATACTTCTTAAAAGTGCAGCAAAAGAAAATGCAATTCCTAATATTAAAAAATAAAAATGATGAAAGATAAGAGGTATATGTATGCTCCTGAGGCTACCTATGTATGCTTTTCAGCAATGGATTTGAAGAGCACAAAGTAAAAATGTATTAAAGAAATACATATATTAAAATTGCATGCTCTTTCTGTACCATGAAAGTTTATTTGACTTTAATGCTCATTTTATTTAGAGAAATAAGCACACAAAATATAATATATTTTGCATACAAAGAGAGAAGCGCTCTACCAGGAACGAACAACAGCTCAGTGGCTTGTTCTATGGCGATTTACCACCCGGAAGCAGCCTCTTTTAGACCAGTGTGCTTTTCACAGAAGAAAACTTTCCTGAAGTATATCAGTCTGATCCCGCCAAGTACGGTCAGTCCAGCCCCGAAATACCAGGCAATTCTCCTCTGAACAAGGAACATGACAACCCCAGACGATCGTTTCGGCCTTCTATGGGCCTCGTCAGTGAGGTGCAGCCACATTCCTCTAAGCACACTGGGCAAGGAGTCCACGTCTGGTTTCCCCCATCACCCATTGGGAGACTTCCCCAGGGTCATAATAATTTGCATACAAAGAGAGAAGCGCTCTACCAGGAACGAACAACAGCTCAGTGGCTTGTTCTATGGCGATTTACCACCCGGAAGCAGCCTCTTTTAGACCAGTGTGCTTTTCACAGAAGAAAACTTTCCTGAAGTATATCAGTCTGATCCCGCCAAGTACGGTCAGTCCAGCCCCGAAATACCAGGCAATTCTCCTCTGAACAAGGAACATGACAACCCCAGACGATCGTATCGGCCTTCTATGGGCCTCGTCAGTGAGGTGCAGCCACATTCCTCTAAGCACACTGGGCAAGGAGTCCATGTCTGGTTTCCCCCATCACCCATAGGGAGACTTCCCCAGGGTCATAATAATTTGCATACAAAGAGAGAAGCGCTCTACCAGGAACGAACAACAGCTCAGTGGCTTGTTCTATGGCGATTTACCACCCGGAAGCAGCCTCTTTTAGACCAGTGTGCTTTTCACAGAAGAAAACTTTCCTGAAGTATATCAGTCTGATCCCGCCAAGTACGGTCAGTCCAGCCCCGAAATACCAGGCAATTCTCCTCTGAACAAGGAACATGACAACCCCAGACGATCGTTTCGGCCTTCTATGGGCCTCGTCAGTGAGGTGCAGCCACATTCCTCTAAGCACACTGGGCAAGGAGTCCACGTCTGGTTTCCCCCATCACCCATAGGGAGACTTCCCCAGGGTCATAATAATTTGCATACAAAGAGAGAAGCGCTCTACCAGGAACGAACAACAGCTCAGTGGCTTGTTCTATGGCGATTTACCACCCGGAAGCAGCCTCTTTTAGACCAGTGTGCTTTTCACAGAAGAAAACTTTCCTGAAGTATATCAGTCTGATCCCGCCAAGTACGGTCAGTCCAGCCCCGAAATACCAGGCAATTCTCCTCTGAACAAGGAACATGACAACCCCAGACGATCGTTTCGGCCTTCTATGGGCCTCGTCAGTGAGGTGCAGCCACATTCCTCTAAGCACACTGGGCAAGGAGTCCACGTCTGGTTTCCCCCATCACCCATAGGGAGACTTCCCCAGGGTCATAATAATTTGCATACAAAGAGAGAAGCGCTCTACCAGGAACGAACAACAGCTCAGTGGCTTGTTCTATGGCGATTTACCACCCGGAAGCAGCCTCTTTTAGACCAGTGTGCTTTTCACAGAAGAAAACTTTCCTGAAGTATATCAGTCTGATCCCGCCAAGTAAGGTCAGTCCAGCCCCGAAATACCAGGCAATTCTCCTCTGAACAAGGAACATGACAACCCCAGACGATCGTTTCGGCCTTCTATGGGCCTCGTCAGTGAGGTGCAGCCACATTCCTCTAAGCACACTGGGCAAGGAGTCCACGTCTGGTTTCCCCCATCACCCATAGGGAGACTTCCCCAGGGTCATAATAATTTGCATACAAAGAGAGAAGCGCTCTACCAGGAACGAACAACAGCTCAGTGGCTTGTTCTATGGCGATTTACCACCCGGAAGCAGCCTCTTTTAGACCAGTGTGCTTTTCACAGAAGAAAACTTTCCTGAAGTATATCAGTCTGATCCCGCCAAGTACGGTCAGTCCAGCCCCGAAATACCAGGCAATTCTCCTCTGAACAAGGAACATGACAACCCCAGACGATCGTTTCGGCCTTCTATGGGCCTCGTCAGTGAGGTGCAGCCACATTCCTCTAAGCACACTGGGCAAGGAGTCCACGTCTGGTTTCCCCCATCACCCATAGGGAGACTTCCCCAGGGTCATAATAATTTGCATACAAAGAGAGAAGCGCTCTACCAGGAACGAACAACAGCTCAGTGGCTTGTTCTATGGCGATTTACCACCCGGAAGCAGCTTCTTTTAGACCAGTGTGCTTTTCACAGAAGAAAACTTTCCTGAAGTATATCAGTCTGATCCCGCCAAGTACGGTCAGTCCAGCCCCGAAATACCAGGCAATTCTCCTCTGAACAAGGAACATGACAACCCCAGACGATCGTTTCGGCCTTCTATGGGCCTCGTCAGTGAGGTGCCACTGAGCTGTTGTTCGTTCCTGGTAGAGCGCTTCTCTCTTTGTATGCAAATTATTATGACCCTGGGGAAACCAGACGTGGACTCCTTGCTCAGTGTGCTTAGAGGAATGTGGCTGCACCTCACTGACGAGGCCCATAGGAGGCCGAAACGATCGTCTGGGGTTGTCATGTTCCTTGTTCAGAGGAGAATTGCCTGGTATTTCGGGGCTGGACTGACCTTACTTGGCGGGATCAGACTGATATACTTCAGGAAAGTTTTCTTCTGTGAAAAGCACACTGGTCTAAAAGAGGCTGCTTCCGGGTGGTAAATCGCCATAGAACAAGCCACTGAGCTGTTGTTCGTTCCTGGGAGAGCGCTTCTCTCTTTGTATGCAAATTATTATGACCCTGGGGAAGTCTCCCTATGGGTGATGGGGGAAACCAGACGTGGACTCCTTGCTCAGTGTGCTTAGAGGAATGTGGCTGCACCTCACTGACGAGGCCCATAGGAGGCCGAAACGATCGTCTGGGGTTGTCATGTTCCTTGTTCAGAGGAGAATTGCCTGGTATTTCGGGGCTGGACTGACCGTACTTGGCGGGATCAGACTGATATACTTCAGGAAAGTTTTCTTCTGTGAAAAGCACACTGGTCTAAAAGAGGCTGCTTCCGGGTGGTAAATCGCCATAGAACAAGCCACTGAGCTGTTGTTCGTTCCTGGTAGAGCGCTTCTCTCTTTGTATGCAAATTATTATGACCCTGGGGAAGTCTCCCTATGGGTGATGGGGGAAACCAGACGTGGACTCCTTGCTCAGTGTGCTTAGAGGAATGTGGCTGCACCTCACTGACGAGGCCCATAGGAGGCCGAAACGATCGTCTGGGGTTGTCATGTTCCTTGTTCAGAGGAGAATTGCCTGGTATTTCGGGGCTGGACTGACCTTACTTGGCGGGATCAGACTGATATACTTCAGGAAAGTTTTCTTCTGTGAAAAGCACACTGGTCTAAAAGAGGCTGCTTCTGGGTGGTAAATCGCCATAGAACAAGCCACTGAGCTGTTGTTCGTTCCTGGTAGAGCGCTTCTCTCTTTGTATGCAAATTATTATGACCCTGGGGAAGTCTCCCTATGGGTGATGGGGGAAACCAGACGTGGACTCCTTGCTCAGTGTGCTTAGAGGAATGTGGCTGCACCTCACTGACGAGGCCCATAGGAGGCCGAAACGATCGTCTGGGGTTGTCATGTTCCTTGTTCAGAGGAGAATTGCCTGGTATTTCGGGGCTGGACTGACCTTACTTGGCGGGATCAGACTGATATACTTCAGGAAAGTTTTCTTCTGTGAAAAGCACACTGGTCTAAAAGAGGCTGCTTCCGGGTGGTAAATCGCCATAGAACAAGCCACTGAGCTGTTGTTCGTTCCTGGTAGAGCGCTTCTCTCTTTGTATGCAAATTATTATGACCCTGGGGAAGTCTCCCTATGGGTGATGGGGGGAAACCAGACGTGGACTCCTTGCTCAGTGTGCTTAGAGGAATTTGGCTGCACCTCACTGACGAGGCCCATAGGAGGCCGAAACGATCGTCTGGGGTTGTCATGTTCCTTGTTCAGAGGAGAATTGCCTGGTATTTCGGGGCTGGACTGACCTTACTTGGCGGGATCAGACTGATATACTTCAGGAAAGTTTTCTTCTGTGAAAAGCACACTGGTCTAAAAGAGGCTGCTTCCGGGTGGTAAATCGCCATAGAACAAGCCACTGAGCTGTTGTTCGTTCCTGGTAGAGCGCTTCTCTCTTTGTATGCAAATTATTATGACCCTGGGGAAGTCTCCCTATGGGTGATGGGGGAAACCAGACGTGGACTCCTTGCTCAGTGTGCTTAGAGGAATGTGGCTGCACCTCACTGACGAGGCCCATAGGAGGCCGAAACGATCGTCTGGGGTTGTCATGTTCCTTGTTCAGAGGAGAATTGCCTGGTATTTCGGGGCTGGACTGACCTTACTTGGCGGGATCAGACTGATATACTTCAGGAAAGTTTTCTTCTGTGAAAAGCACACTGGTCTAAAAGAGGCTGCTTCCGGGTGGTAAATCGCCATAGAACAAGCCACTGAGCTGTTGTTCATTCCTGGTAGAGCGCTTCTCTCTTTGTATGCAAATTATTATGACCCTGGGGAAGTCTCCCTATGGGTGATGGGGGAAACCAGACGTGGACTCCTTGCTCAGTGTGCTTAGAGGAATGTGGCTGCACCTCACTGACGAGGCCCATAGGAGGCCGAAACGATCGTCTGGGGTTGTCATGTTCCTTGTTCAGAGGAGAATTGCCTGGTATTTCGGGGCTGGACTGACCTTACTTGGCGGGATCAGACTGATATACTTCAGGAAAGTTTTCTTCTGTGAAAAGCACACTGGTCTAAAAGAGGCTGCTTCCGGGTGGTAAATCGCCATAGAACAAGCCACTGAGCTGTTGTTCGTTCCTGGTAGAGCGCTTCTCTCTTTGTATGCAAAATATAATATATACCTGAAGTAATTCAAAGGATAAAGGTCTAGATATCAAGTGGAGCGCTAACTGTTGTACATGAGTGAAAAGGTGTTTAGCGCAGCTTTTTGCGCATGTCACTAGTAGAATGCGTATTACAGGTTGAAAGTAAATACGTTCGCTTGAGTGCAATTGAATTTAACACATATAGGGATGATGTGACTTCAGAGCTCTGGTTAACTGTTATGCAAGATAAAAAATTGCACAAAACACATGAAGTATAAATATTTATTTTACCAAAAAAAAAAAAATATATATATATATATATATGTGTGTGTGTGTTTATGAATAAACATATAATTTTATGTGAAGAACATTGGAATGTTAACTATTAAAATTTCATGTCAAGTTAGTGCACTTGATGGGCGAATGTTTTGCAACATTTGAAAAATTAAACAAACTTTAACACAATTTGTTTCGAATTTCATAACATTCTAACATTTGTCTAATGTAATAGTATTTCTAATGGTTTCTTTAAATGTAATTTTATATTCAAATTTTTCTAATAATTCAATTTGAATTATGCAATATTCAAATTCGAAAAAAACAAATCTATATAATTGTAATAGTATTTCTAATGCTCCCTTTAAATATAATAATCAAATTATGCAATATTTGAAATAGAAACATTTGAATTTATATTTATATTTGATTTTTTTATCTATTATGTATCAATTTACTAAATTCCCTACCACATGAACTATTGAACTTGTTAATAGTATTTGTTAAATCGAATGTTACATTCGAAATTTCGAATGTGGATATTCAATTTAATTATGAACACTCGAAAACTTAGCAACATTTTATCGTCTAAAATGAATGTCCACAGGACTATTCGTTCTACCAAATGAATTACACTTTAAGCCCAATCGCCAATTCCTACTTTGCACACGAGTATGGGTGTTAGTTTTTTTTACCACTTTTTTTACTCAGTTGAAGTCTGTGGGGGAATACGTTAAAGAATTGTGATATTTGAAGTTCAGTTTTTTACATAATATGCGCTACCGTACGCGAGTAAAAAGCTTACTTCTTGCGGATTAAACACACAAGCTGGATAAATAGCGATCCACTTGTAATCAAGCCCAAAATATGAACTATAAACATTAAATACCTTACTGTTCCACAAGCTATAGGGACAGTTGACCTGTGGAGCAATCTCCTCATTTATATAATTTTCACAACTGCAAAAATAGTTTTGTGGATTTTCTTAATAATGCACTCTTCTAAAGCAAATGATATTTAAAGATCTTGTATAGCTACACTGGTTTATTGAAGCATCATTTAAAATTAATCAAATCATTTACATGCTCTACCTAATTAGAAATTATACAGTCTTGTTTCCATGTCATCAGAAAAGCCCTCATACCGTTAACCTCCTTATTTTCCATTCACCTGGAATTTTGCATCTTAAACTTGAGAATTTTATTCATACATTTATTGAAAGTAAATGCCCTTGTGTCATAAGTACTTTTATACAGCAATAATTTTCATATCAAAAGAATGTGTGTAATGTAAAAGGAGAAACCTGCTATTGCTTTTTTTTTTTCAAAATCTAATAAAACATTTCTTTGAAGCCTTACCACATTTGTGTGAGATTTAATTGAAATACAGCTTATTCTGCATCTCATTATTAGGTGACTATTGAGGATGCTAAATTAGCCATAAGTTTTTTTTTTTTCCTTCCAAAAGTCATACAAAGCTACAGCATTAAGTAGCCATGGTCTCATCAAAACCATATTAAATTAATTAGGATTAAAATATCCATAAAATAGGATGTTTGATCATCTGAGCAACATAAATGATTAAAATATTATTTTAAGCAAAGCTTTATACATGCTTGAAAAGAAATTAAATTTATATTAAAAATTGGTGCAGAGGGAATACTTTTCACATCTGTATGCGCACAGAAAGAATCTGTCTTGGAAAAGACATAAACGCTTGTCTGAAAACATTCTTTTCAGTGCAGTAACAAAGTAAAGCTTTCTTACATCTTTAACAGAGATATCACCTACTTTGAGTGATTTTGTATGATCAGCACTGCCCTATATACCTAGTTTATCTTTTTCTTCCTTGAGAAAATACAATTTGCTGCAACAAAAATTCAGGTCCTGTGCATACCTATCTAGTTATGGTTAAAGGGACGTGTACTGTAATTATCTTTCCCCCTTTAATGTGTTCACAATAATCAATTTTTCATTTTAGAGTGTATTAAAGGGACAGTCTAGGCCAAAATAAACTTTCATGATTCAGATAGGGCATGTAATTTTAAACAATTTTCCAATTTACTTTTATCGCCAATTTTGCTTTGTTCTCTTGGTATTCTTAGTTGAAAGCTTAACCTAGGAGGTTCTTAGACCTTGAAGGCCACCTCTTTTCAGAATGAATTTTAACAGTTTTTTACCACTAGAGGGTGTTAGTTCATGTGTTTCATATAGATAACACTGTGCTCATGCACGTGAAGTTATCTGGGAGCAGGCACTGATTGGCTAAACTGCAAGTCTGTCAAAAGAACTGAAATAAAGGGGCAGTTTGCAGAAAATTAGATACAAGATAATCACAGAGGTTAAAAGTATATTAATATAACTGTGTTGGTTATGCAAAACTGGGGAATGGGTAATAAAGGGATTATCTATCTTTTAAAACAATAACAATTCTGGTGTAGGCTGTCCCTTTAAATTGTTTTCAAACACCTCATTTACCTTTGTGTTGTCATAGGAAGCAACTGTTTTTACCTGTTGAAACTACAACCTATAGTGAAAGTATGATTACTGTAGTATTTTCTATAATAAAAAGCTATGCAAACAGAATTAGACATGTGCGATTCGTTTTGGATCGATTTGGAAATTTGGCCGAATTTCTTAAATTCGGAGATTCGGATCTATTTGAATTTCCGAATCGAAATAGTGCCGAATCTATCGAATAAATCCGAATTAGTTTGGATTTATTTGGTAGATTTGGATGGCCATGGATTACACTAGTATTGTACAGTATATTAGGTTATATCACTCTGCTATGGGTTACACCTAATATACAGTACATAATACTAGTCTAATACACAGCATATCCCACCTAACACATACCGAAATTTTGAATTTCCGAATCGAACCGAATCGAATCGAACCGAATCCAGCCGAATTTATTCGAATCCGAATGAATCCGAAACAAATCCGAAATGAATTCATTCAAATTTTTCCGAATTCGAATCGATCCGAACCGAAATTCTAAAAAATCTGAATCAATCCGAACCGAATTTTTCGATCATGCACAAGTCTAAACAGAATGCGGCAAGATAAATTAACCTCACATAGTAGGGTGGGAGCTAGAGAGATTTTTTATCTGAAATAGCTGGTTTTGCTTGTGGAACTCCACTCCCACTATAATTAACTTAAAGGACCAGTCAACACCGTAGATATGCATAATCAACAAATGCAAGATAACAAGACAATGCTATAGCACTTAGTCTGAACTTCAAATGAGTAGTATAATTTTTTTCTGACAATTTTAAAAGTTAAGTCTTTTTCCACTCCCCCTGTACCATGTGACAGCCATCAGCCATTCACAGATGTATACACATACCAAGTGACAGCCATCAGCCATTCACAAATGCATACACGTACCATGTGACAGCCATCAGCCATTCACAAATGCATACACACTTATTCTTGCACATGCTCAGTAGGAGCTGTTGACTCAAAAAGTTTAAATATAAAAAGACTGTGCACATTTAGTGAAAGGGATAGTCTACAATAGAATTGTTATTGTTTTAAAATATAGATAATCCCTTTATTACCCATTCCCCAGTTTTGCATAACCAACACAGTTATATTAATATACTTTTTACCTCTGTGATTACCTTGTATCTAGGAACCTTCTTCCAGCCCCATGATCA
Organism: Bombina bombina; assembly: GCF_027579735.1. Taxonomy (NCBI): domain Eukaryota; kingdom Metazoa; phylum Chordata; class Amphibia; order Anura; family Bombinatoridae; genus Bombina; species Bombina bombina. Next base: position 1,248,830,389 of record NC_069499.1, read on the forward strand.
CATGACTGTGACTGTTTATTATATTGTCTTGCATTTAGCATTGTAATGTGCTAAATCTTAAATAACTTCCTGTGCCTGAACACAGTGTTATCTATATGGCCCACGTGTACTTTCTGTCTCTTTGTGTTGAAAAGGAATTTAAAAAGCATGTGATAAGAGGCAGCCCTCAAAGGCTTAAAAATTAGCATATGAGCCTACCTAAGTTTAGTTTTAACTAAGAATACCAAGAGAAAAAAGCAAATTTGATGATAAAAGTAAATTGGGAAATTGATTAAAATTACAAGTCCTATCTGAATAATGAAAGTGTAATTTTGACTAGACTGTCCCTTTAATGGAAGTTAATTGGAAAGTTGTTTAAAATGGCATGTTATATCTGAATAATGAAAGTTTAATTTTGATTGAGTGTCCCTTTAGGACATATAAAACAAGAACATGTCGGGGGCGTGACTAAGCCGCGGCCATGATGAGTTGCATAACTTTGCAGCTCTGCCTATAATTTGAACAATTTGTGGATTATCTCTCTACATATACAACATCCTTTGCAGCAATTCCAGATATATACCAAGGAGAAGACTCTGAGTTAAATGACACAATTTTTACTGATATCTCACAAGCAGAAGTCTTAAGCTAGTTTACTCGAGTTTAAAGGCAGCGGCCCACATCACTTTACCAACATCACCCCCGGCTCAGGGATTAGCCGGGCTGAGCAGTTTTTATCTGCTATATCTGTATTCACAATATATACATGCATTAGGATTTATGCACAACTCCTTACAGCTACTTGCTAACCATATATGGAAAACAAATGGAGTAGCTACAAGTTTACTATGGCGCTATAACTATGCTATTTTCGTCACTATTACCCCAACTGAACTGAACTGTGCAAATAAAGCTTCAAAATGGAATCTGACTACACTGCTTTAATAGCTGCGGTAGCTAGCAAATTAGACGACCACTATACAAGTTTTCTAGCGCACTTGAAAATGGAATGGCGCAGTGATCCTAAGCTATCCGATCAACCAGCACACAAGGTAACTTTCACACAGAAGCAGGAGCTGGAAAATCATACTGGGAGATCATCATCTTCTACAGATGAGAACCTCCCAATGAAGCTGACCTTAGATTACCAGAAGTGACTATCACCGATATCCATTCTTTCAATCAGCTCCTCGGTGGAGAATAGCTCACAGTGCAAGCCTTACCTTGAAGATGAGCTGGTGCGGGGTCCTGTGGGGAAGCGGCCGTTCTCCGGGGGACGCTGGACTGCTCTTAACCTCCAACCTTCACTCAACTTAATGGCGGAGGCGATATGCAACACTTTTGAGGCTCTTGTCAGACTCCCGATCCAGATTAGGAGACCTATGACATCTAACACTCGTCTTGTCATACAGACTTGTAGGGTTCTAGAGGACTCCAGTTTTTCTGCCTTCCTGCAAAAATTGCCAACACAGATATACTCAAATATACAGTTTGTGGGATAGGGTAAATTGCTCTACTTCCATGCTAAGCTGAATGGGACGCTCTCATTTTATCTGGGCACCATATAGGTTGTACTTAGAACCTTTAGTATATTAATGGTCCCCTTTACTCTTATAGGATTTGGTCATAAAGATTTCTATTATAAGTCACACATAGTACATTATTTTGTGATCACTATTTAATATTTTACACATATAGGTATATTTTGGTATCTTAGTTCCATTAATCTAGATATGATAATTGGCAATACTGTTAATGAGGATAATTTATATCTGAGGGTATAGAGTATTGCTAATACCCCCTTTTTTCCCATATAGTCGATTTCTAGCTAGACCCTCATTATACTTCAATAAGTTTCTTTCAGTGTTGCTGATATAGCTAGTTGTTTTTTTGTGCCTGTTAAATCTTCATGTTTTCAACCACATATATAAGGTAAAGTTAATTGTATAGTCTTCTTCTTGCTTACTACCAAATACTCTTTTTTTCAAAACAAGGGTTGTATTTACTTCCTATAAGTGGTCTATGTAACCATGACTTAATACCCATCAATATGGAGTTGGATATAACAGCTTTCTCTGAATATTTTAGTATCACCAGGCATTAGAAAGTATCATTGGGCTAGTTTATTTTGATCCCATATTAGCAATTGATCCAGCCAATATAATGCATATTTCTGTATCACAAACTCTGTCATCATTTATATCTTCTAGATTGTATTGTATATGTATGCATCATTTAAAGATATCCTACTGCAGTATGTAGATTAAAATTCCCATATGGCGGGCATATTATACCTATCAACCTAGTTGAGATACAATGTGTACATCTCTTTATGATTATTTAGTACCAGCATCAATGATGGGTAGTTGTGGTCTTTATTTAGCTTAATGATACTAATGCTTTTGGCATGCATCACTAATGCATGGTCTCTTATTCGACTATATAATTTTACAATTACTCATAAGTCTTTATATTCATCTGCTGATATCATTCCCTTCGTTTGAGTGCACAGTCTTCATATCATTTCTTATAATCTCTTGTTATATATCGCTATACTTGGCAATTTTCTTCATCAGGGAATGCTTATTTTAAAAAAACTTAAACATTGCTATGTGTTTTGTAGGAAATGAAGATGATCTTGTCTAAATTTGTACTATTATGGTGTATTTTTATGCGATTGATATGTATGTGACAGAACATATATATTGTCATATTGTAATGCCCAAAATCCTCAATAAAAAACTTTGATTAAAAAATAAAAACAAGAACATGTCTACATTTTCTGCAGGCTCAGCCCTTAAATATGGGTATGCCTTTGAGAACAATTGGTGATAGATTCAACAAGGTATTTCACATACATTTAATACTAGCAGCTAGCGTAACAAGTAATTGGGAGCACATTAAAGGGACGTTAAACTGCTGGGTACAAGTACTACAACTACAGTAGTATGGTTACTATTCACTTCCTTACTTTACCTGCAGCTCTCTTTAACACTGTTAAAGGGATGGTAAATTTTATCATGTATCTAATGTTGCAAATGCTGTATTACATATCTCAGTATCAAACCGCATTTACCTATAATTAAGATATTATTAACTTTTTTTATATATCTATTTTCTATTGTCTATTTTTTTTTACTGTCAATCATTTTTCTGGCTCCGCCCCTCAAAGTATTCCCTCTCCACTGTTTTTTTCAATTTGTCTCCCCATTTTTCTCCTCATGATTGTATTGACATAAACAGCAGTCCCGACCCCTGGGCGCTTCACTTTTTGTAAAGCGCTCATTTTCTACTAACAACTAGTTTCTATGCATGTCTGCGCATATCTTACATTGTGCTTGCACCTTCAAATATGCTGAGCGCTCTTCTCTTTACTGAGAATTACCTTTTCTTTGGTGAGCTTTTGCTCGCTCACGTCTAGTAACAGGATTGCGCATGTGTTTTGTTTTTGTTTTTTTACTTGAGCCCCAATCTTCACAGTAAATGGAGTATTTGGAGATGATCTGTTTACTTGCTTGCTAAAAATACTGACTACGCGAGTATTCAATAATCCCCTAGCTGCTAACGAGCACATTTTTAATAAAAGCATGTAAGTCTATTCATTAAATTATAAATATATTACTTATTTTATACAAAAATACATCAATTACATCAATTTTATATATATACAGTATATATATATTGCTTAGGTGTTTCTTGATCTGCGCTGTGTATGTTGCAAATGGTTATTTTGCTCTAATTAGTTTCTCCTGATATATTTCAATGGCAGCTAGTTTCTGAATATTCCACTATCAACAAATGCAATGTGAAGGAAAAAGGTATAGAGTTGAGTTTCAGAGTTCAGCGCACATAGAATGGAGAAAAACAAAACAAAAACAAATCATGGTGCAGTATATAAGTACTGGGCAATCAAAAACTAAAAGTGAGATTTAAATGTGCTCACCTTCTTTAACCTTAAACATGTGAGGTATGTTGGAAGCATGGAGGGAATGTAATCCCTATCTGTGGTAAAGATGTTTCCAGCTGCTATGCAGAAACTTTTGGCAGGTGGAAATCTTGATATCCCTGGAGTAGAAATGTGTTGGTACCCTCTGATGAAGTGAATGAAATTCACGAAATGCATAAGGGCACGCCCACATGTTACGTCACTTCCTGTCTGGCGAGACTGAGCTTCAAACACTTCAGCAACGGACCCTGTCACTGACAGGCTTAAGAATCCACATCCATCCGGATATTGTGAGCCATCTAGAGCTCAAAAAACCACAAGGAATCATCATCCAGCTGTATTCACAGTAGTTTATGTAACTATTTATTACGGTTTTCTACCATAAACACCAACTTATCTACATGAACACTGTGAGCTTTTCAGAGCTCAAAACCACCACAAGGAATCTACTTTCAGCTGTACTTACAGCATCCTATACCACTATATCACCAACTTTTATAAGCCAGCTTTTTTTGCATCAGCCCTGATAAGAAACTCACAACCGGATTTAAAGAAATGTACTATATTTCATCTGCTCACCTATTCTGTCCCTGATCTTGACTGTTATTAAAGAGGATTTCTGTTTATCATTTTTTTATTGGATATTGGAAAATAAAAGTGTTTTATTTTAAATTCCACTTTGTGTCCTTGCAAGCATCATTTATACACATCTCATGAGTGCTGCAAATAATATCCACAATTGATCTGATAGTATGTAAACTGAGCACTAATCGGTTTGCATACATAAAGTTTATACCATACTCCAGAGAAGAGATGCCTTTCAAGTATAAAGAAGGTGAAAAGAAATAAACAGCAACAAGGAATGAAATTCAGCAACAAGAAATCAAGTTATTCTACCTTACTACAGAGAGGAGAAGTTTGTCTGAAATACCAACACATTTCTACTCCAGGGATATCAAGATTTTCTAGCGCACTTGAAAATGGAATGGCCCAGTGATCCTAAGCTATCGGATCAACCAGCACACAAGGTAACTTTCACACAGAAGCAGGAGCTGGAAAATCATACTGGGAGATCATCATCTTCTACAGATGAGAACCTCCCAATGAAGCTGACCTTAGATTACCAGAAGTGACTATCACCGATATCCATTCTTTCAATCAGCTCCTCGGTGGAGAATAGCTCACAGTGCAAGCCTTACCTTGAAGATGAGCTGGTGCGGGGTCCCGTGGGGAAGCGGCCGTTCTCCGGGGGACGCTGGACTGCTCTTAACCTCCAACCTTCACTCAACTTAATGGCGGAGGCGATATGCAACACTTTTGAGGCTCTTGTCAGACTCCCGATCCAGATTAGGAGACCTATGACATCTAACACTCGTCTTGTCATACAGACTTGTAGGGTTCTAGAGGACTCCAGTTTTTCTGCCTTCCTGCAAAAATTGCCAACACAGATATACTCAAATATACAGTTTGTGGGATAGGGTAAATTGCTCTACTTCCATGCTAAGCTGAATGGGACGCTCTCATTTTATCTGGGCACCATATAGGTTGTACTTAGAACCTTTAGTATATTAATGGTCCCCTTTACTCTTATAGGATTTGGTCATAAAGATTTCTATTATAAGTCACACATAGTACATTATTTTGTGATCACTATTTAATATTTTACACATATAGGTATATTTTGGTATCTTAGTTCCATTAATCTAGATATGATAATTGGCAATACTGTTAATGAGGATAATTTATATCTGAGGGTATAGAGTATTGCTAATACCCCCTTTTTTCCCATATAGTCGATTTCTAGCTAGACCCTCATTATACTTCAATAAGTTTCTTTCAGTGTTGCTGATATAGCTAGTTGTTTTTTTGTGCCTGTTAAATCTTCATGTTTTCAACCACATATATAAGGTAAAGTTAATTGTATAGTCTTCTTCTTGCTTACTACCAAATACTCTTTTTTTCAAAACAAGGGTTGTATTTACTTCATATAAGTGGTCTATGTAACCATGACTTAATACCCATCAATATGGAGTTGGATATAACAGCTTTCTCTGAATATTTTAGTATCACCAGGCATTAGAAAGTATCATTGGGCTAGTTTATTTTGATCCCATATTAGCAATTGATCCAGCCAATATAATGCATATTTCTGTATCACAAACTCTGTCATCATTTATATCTTCTAGATTGTATTGTATATGTATGCATCATTTAAAGATATCCTACTGCAGTATGTAGATTAAAATTCCCATATGGCGGGCATATTATACCTATCAACCTAGTTGAGATACAATGTGTACATCTCTTTATGAATATTTAGTACCAGCATCAATGATGGGTAGTTGTGGTCTTTATTTAGCTTAATGATACTAATGCTTTTGGCATGCATCACTAATGCATGGTCTCTTATTCGACTATATAATTTTACAATTACTCATAATTCTTTATATTCATCTGCTGATATCATTCCCTTCGTTTGAGTGCACAGTCTTCATATCATTTCTTATAATCTCTTGTTATATATCGCTATACTAGGCAATTTTCTTCATCAGGGAATGCTTATTTTAAAAAAACTTAAACATTGCTATGTGTTTTGTAGGAAATGAAGATGATCTTGTCTAAATTTGTACTATTATGGTGTATTTTTATGCGATTGATATGTATGTGACAGAACATATATATTGTCATATTGTAATGCCCAAAAACCTCAATAAAAAACTTTGATTAAAAAATAAAAACAAGAACATGTCTACATTTTCTGCAGGCTCAGCCCTTTAATATGGGTATGCCTTTGAGAACAATTGGTGATAGATTCAACAAGGTATTTCACATACATTTAATACTAGCAGCTAGCGTAACAAGTAATTGGGAGCACATTAAAGGGACGTTAAACTGCTGGGTACAAGTACTACAACTACAGTAGTATGGTTACTATTCACTTCCTTACTTTACCTGCAGCTCTCTTTAACACTGTTAAAGGGATGGTAAATTTTATCATGTATCTAATGTTGCAAATGCTGTATTACATATCTCAGTATCAAACCGCATTTACCTATAATTAAGATATTATTAACTTTTTTTATATATCTATTTTCTATTGTCTATTTTTTTTTACTGTCAATCATTTTTCTGGCTCCGCCCCTCAAAGTATTCCCTCTCCACTGTTTTTTTCAATTTGTCTCCCCATTTTTCTCCTCATGATTGTATTGACATAAACAGCAGTCCCGACCCCTGGGCGCTTCACTTTTTGTAAAGCGCTCATTTTCTACTAAAAACTAGTTTCTATGCATGTCTGCGCATATCTTACATTGTGCTTGCACCTTCAAATATGCTGAGCGCTCTTCTCTTTACTGAGAATTACCTTTTCTTTGGTGAGCTTTTGCTCGCTCACGTCTAGTAACAGGATTGCGCATGTGTTTTGTTTTTGTTTTTTTACTTGAGCCCCAATCTTCACAGTAAATGGAGTATTTGGAGATGATCTGTTTACTTGCTTGCTAAAAATACTGACTACGCGAGTAGTCAATAATCCCCTAGCTGCTAACGAGCACATTTTTAATAAAAGCATGTAAGTCTAATCATTAAATTATACATATATTACTTATTTTATACAAAAATACATCAATTACATCAATTTTATATATATACAGTATATATATATTGCTTAGGTGTTTATTGATCTGCGCTGTGTATGTTGCAAATGGTTATTTTGCTCTAATTAGTTCCTCCTGATATATTTCAATGGCAGCTAGTTTCTGAATATTCCACTATCAACAAATGCAATGTGAAGGAAAAAGGTATAGAGTTGAGTTTCAGAGTTCAGCGCACATAGAATGGAGAAAAACAAAACAAAAACAAATTATGGTGCAGTATATAAGTACTGGGCAATCAAAAACTAAAAGTGAGATTTAAATGTGCTCACCTTCTTTAACCTTAAACATGTGAGGTATGTTGGAAGCATGGAGGGAATGTAATCCCTATCTGTGGTAAAGATGTTTCCAGCTGCTATGCAGAAACTTTTGGCAGGTGGAAATCTTGATATCCCTGGAGTAGAAATGTGTTGGTACCCTCTGATGAAGTGAATGAAATTCACGAAATGCATAAGGGCACGCCCACATGTTACGTCACTTCCTGTCTGGCGAGACTGAGCTTCAAACACTTCAGCAACGGACCCTGTCACTGACAGGCTTAAGAATCCACATCCATCCGGATATTGTGAGCCATCTAGAGCTCAAAAAACCACAAGGAATCATCATCCAGCTGTATTCACAGTAGTTTATGTAACTATTTATTACGGTTTTCTACCATAAACACCAACTTATCTACATGAACACTGTGAGCTTTTCAGAGCTCAAAACCACCACAAGGAATCTACTTTCAGCTGTACTTACAGCATCCTATACCACTATATCACCAACTTTTATAAGCCAGCTTTTTTTGCATCAGCCCTGATAAGAAACTCACAACCGGATTTAAAGAAATGTACTATATTTCATCTGCTCACCTATTCTGTCCCAGATCTTGACTGTTATTAAAGAGGATTTCTGTTTATCATTTTTTTATTGGATATTGGAAAATAAAAGTGTTTTATTTTAAATTCCACTTTGTGTCCTTGCAAGCATCATTTATACACATCTCATGAGTGCTGCAAATAATATCCACAATTGATCTGATAGAATGTAAACTGAGCACTAATCGGTTTGCATACATAAAGTTTATACCATACTCCAGAGAAGAGAAGCCTTTCAAGTATAAAGAGGGTGAAAAGAAATAAACAGCAACAAGGAATGAAATTCAGCAACAAGAAATCAAGTTATTCTACCTTACTACAGAGAGGAGAAGTTTGTCTGAAATACCAACACATTTCTACTCCAGGGATATCAAGATTTCCACCTGCCAAAAGTTTCTGCATACCACTGATACCAGCTAGAAACATCTTTGCCACAGATAGGGATTACATCCCCTCCACGCTTCCAACATACCTCACATGTTTGAGGTTAAACAAGGTGAGCACATTTAAATCTCACTTTTAGTTTTTGATTGCCCAGTACTTACATACTGAACCATAATTTGGTTTTGGTTTTCTCCATTCTATGTGCGCTGAACTCTGAAACTCAACTCTTTATATATATATATATATGAGCTTGAGAAAGGGGCAGGTGCCCCGAAACGTTGCTCTAATAAAGGTATAACCTTAAATACTGTGTGCCACTTTTGTGTTGTGCTTTTATATATATATATATATATATATATATATATATATATATATATATATATATATATATAATCTGTATTTGATGTATGTTTATATAAAATCAGTAATATATGTATAATGTGATGATTGGACTTACATGCTTTGATTAAAAATGTGCTCATTAGTAAAAGGTATTTCTTTGGTCAGCAAAGCTCCACTTAGTAAAGAGTAGAGCGAATAAGAACGCGTAAGCACAATGTAAGATATGTGCAGACATGCATAGAAACAAGCGCTCAGTTGAAAATGAACGCTTTACAAAGAGTGACATGTACAGTGGGCGGGACTGCTGTGCACGTCAATCTGCTCATGCAATGAGTTTGGAGAATGGAGATGGGAAAAAAAGGAAGCGTTCATATGTTCTGAACACGCAGCTCTACTCCTAGTGATGTGTACAGCGGGGGCAGAACTGCTGTACACGTTACTTTACTTTTGTGGTAACATTTTCTGAGGAAAAAAGGTAATAAAATTATTGGAATAGGTCTACTGGTGATGTGCACAGCAGGCGGGACTGCTGCACACGTTACTAGAATCATCAGTAATAAAATTGGTAAGTGAAATAAAAAAAATGTAAGTAAAATAAAAAAAAATGATCATGAAAAAAAGAGCATTTACAAAAATTTGAAATTTTGATGAGCATCAATCAGTTGAGGTATATTATGAATGGTCCAAATGACTGAGCTTTTGATTGGGCAGAAAAAAGGGAAGAAAACAATTAATTTAATAGAAGTATTGAAAATAAAGAAGAGGTTTTAAGAAAAATAATTGCATGAACTTTAATTTTTTAAAAGTTATATTGAAGAGGTTACAATCCCTTAAACGTATTTTAACTTATTTTAACAGTTGGTAAATATCAGCATTTTATACTGGGTGCCGCCATCTTGCAGCTCGCGTATTGTTGCATCCTGTGATAGGAGCAGTGCACTTTCACAGATCTGCTTTTTTGATAGCTGTACCTTTCACTTCAGATAAGCTCACATAACAGAGAGCGAAAGCGTTAAACTTTTTCTAAGCTTTTTGTACAGTTTAAACGTTGTATAGCAAATTTAAAGGGACAGTTTACTCAAACATTTTCTCCCCTTTAATTTGTTTCCAATGATCCACTTTACCTGCTGAAGTGTATTAAATTGTTTGCAAGTAGCTCCTTTACCCTTATATTGGCATTTGAAATTGTTGATTTAGCATGTGGTATCCCCACCTATTCTGAAAGTTTGTGGCCGCGCGTACCAGCTATAGATAAGCTTTGTAAACACAGCCAGCAGAAGAAATTACACTCCCAGTCGGATATAGCAGAGATAAGGTAATACAATGTTGATTTTCCATTGTTCTCTCAAAGTACTGGTGATTGTTTTAAGGACAGATATAAGATAAAGAAGCAGGTATATGTACACAATGTGATACAGTAATGAGATCTGATTATACCTACAAGCTCAACCCATTTTATTAGGTTGTGGCTTCAAAACACAAAATCAGAGCTTTAATATACACAAATAAGCCTTAAAAAGCTAATTTTCATACATTTTTTACTCTGCAGTTGGTAAAAAAAGCAATTGTAAACACATTAAGGGAAAAACTATTTTACAGTATACTGTCCCTTTAAGCTCCAAGAAGGCGGCGCCCAGTGTGAAGATGCAGATCTTCACTAAATAATACTTGTAGCGGGTTAAAATAAGAGAACGACTTTGAAGACAGCTGCAGCCACAGGAGGAAAAACACTAGCATGGTGGGTACTATATTGTAGTTGTACTCAGCAATTTAATGTCCGTTAAAAGGAGAAACAAATTTTACATTGCAGTGTCCATTTAACCATTAGTCATACAGAAATAGACTTGCTTATATATAGGTATATACACTGTATATATATATATATATATATATATATATATATATATATATGTATATATATATATATATATATATATATATATATACGCAGTATATATATATATATATATATATATATATGTACTGTATATTATATATATATATATATATATATACGCAGTATATATATATATATATATATATATATATATATATATGTACTGTATATTATATATATATATATATATATATATATATATATATACTGTATATATATATATATAGATAGATATATACTATAATTACGTTTGTAATGTCCGCCGCCGTTAGCAGTAAGCTGCATCCCGGCATAAGCTGCATCCCGGTGGATTCCGAAAATGGCAGGGTGGTGAAAGAATTTCACCACCCTGCCATTTTTGGAATTCACCGGTATGCAGCGAAGGCAAACGGAGCATTACAAAAAAAAAAATATGGGGGGTGTGTCCAGGCAACAACCATGCTAGCACGAAAAAATTGGAGCTCCTCACTTCTTCTAATAAAATCAATGGTTATCTTGATATAGAAGAGCTATTTATATCCTTTATACAGAGTACAAGAGGTGTTATCATCCACTGAGCTGACTGATAATATTATACAAATAACTGTGAAGAGCTTTAATATGGACTGATCACAATAGTTGCCGTGGCCTATCCTTTCTTTTCTCTACAAACGGCTTCCTCCCATCTTACTCTGGGTTTTGCATTGCATTGCAGGAATAAACAAACACCTTCTGAGCGTTATATACTTATACCCTTCTCTTTTTCATTTTATGTGGCAACAGATGGTATGCAACAATTACACTCGCCATCTTATCTTCGGACTTATTAATTTTCAAGGGGTGATCATGGCTATCCCGGCGGCAATCAAGGACGCCATTGAGAACCTCTGCATACGCATAGACTTACAATTCCACACCCTCAAGCAAGAGATCGCAGCCCTAATCACACAAGCTCACGTAGCTGACCCAGGCTATACTAGCGGTATTTTACACCCACATCTGTCCCATACCTTAAAAATCATACCGACGACCCAGCATCTGATGAGAGCAAAAGTCCCAGTCCAAGTTGAGTCATTTCCTGATCACTCAGCAATTTCTCTCGGAAGCGGCCGCAACTCAGAGGGTTCTAGAAATTGGACGGTCTCAGGGGCAGCACCAGCACAACAGAGGAACACATAGGCAGAGACATTTCTGCAAACAGGGGTCTATGTGGGCACCTTAATACCTCAATCTACAATAGGAACCCCACCTGATCTCCCTACTGAAATGCAGTATGAACTCCGGTTTCCAAACAAAAGCTGGCCTGGCGTAAAGCCTATAGCGCTGCAGTTCACAGCCTGCAAAATGACAGCGATCCTAATGAAAGCAATAGCCGAGCTGTAGATAGGTCTGGCTGACTCTTATTTCAAGAGCAGTAGAGACTTTTTTAGAAGCACCATTCTCTCTCTTTTAGGCTGATCAAGGACTTCACACCCTGCAATTTTCTGATTCCTAGGAAGACTGTCCTCTGATCGATACGGCAAGTACCTGAAAATAACTGGTGCTGGTTAGACCTTTGAACTGCAGCTAGGAACATTGGAGACTGTATTCACAACCTCTACAACGTTCCCTTCTGCTTAAAGCTACGGCTCCCTCAAATTAAAGGACGTGAGCTATATAAGCCTATATACTACTGGACTTAAACTAGCACTGTTTCTAAGGTTAAAATTAAGTTTCTTTGGGGCTATATTTAATGTCCCTCAAGTTTCTCTAGAGATAAGATTTATTAACATATATGTTCCTATATTTTACTACAAAACTCACATGGTAGATTCATTAATAGTAGGATACACAGTCAGAATGATAGTGTAGTCAGAGCTAACAAATATTCACAAGCTGCCCAGCCATCTTAACGTTATTTCAGCTTGAGATATACTTACACTATATGTGTTTAACTGATACGGTCTGTGATAATCTTAAAGCCACAGTTAATCATTAGAGGAGCTACATCAACAATGACTCCTTTGTGTGTCGTTGTTCACACTAAGTCAGCTGTTTCAGTTTCAGTGATCAACCCCTTGTTACAGGAGTTTACTTTACATAATCCTTTGTCCTATGGGGGGTCCCTTACCATGTGTTTTCTCATCCTTATAATTCCATATTTTTGCTTCAATGTGCTAAGCTAATCACTGTACCCATTCGCTGTATTTTATGCTTCTGTGTTCTGAACAATCCACACCAGTGGGATATCTCCTATGCTTCACTTATTATTGTTGCATTCTCTAGGATGTTTATATGTTAGAAGATACGCACATGCTGGTTTATTGGAGTGGACTTCCTCCTGCGCTAGTGATACTTTTCTTCATTCTTGCTGCTAAGTTGTTTGGCCACAATAACATATCTTAATACAATGCATTACTCTTTAACTACCTCCTGGGAGACAGACGCAATAGTACATGACATCAAGAGAATTAGTTACACTTGTGAAACCAACTATCTGTATTTTCATACCACAAGGGATATCTAGGTTGTCTCACTGTTTCACTTACCATGTAGGGGACGCTGACACCTCAGTCTCTGTTTCTTTTCCTTTATTTTAGTAAGTTTGGCAGTCTGGATACCCCTATAACATTGGTTCTACTTGTGTATTTGTATAACTATCAGCAGCCCACGCTAATATCAGACCAATGTACAGTAATAAATTGGTGGCAGCTGAAATTTGTGCAACAGCTTTCTATTAACAGCTACATATCCAGGTACCGGGTAATACTCTCTCATTATATCACGCACTCTTACCGCCTATTTTCAGATACCATATAGTTACCCATTCCTCATTATTAATCCTGCTCATAGTTCTCCTTTAATTTGACAATCCCATAGGACCGTCTCTTCTCAAGCACCTTTAAAAATATTCTTTACCCTTCATATTTGAGATCCTTTGAGTCTTCCACCTAACATAGGAGCATGTCCTTAGATTCTCATAATCCACCTTCTGACCTCGATTGCAAGTCATGCTTCCAAATTTACCAGCTCATACTTATTATTATTATTTTAGCAATATACCCCTGGACATGCCCCCCCCCCTGTCCCTATTATTAAAGCAGCTCCTGTCTGCTGACTACCCCTTATGTTTTTTTCTTTCATTATACTACTTCATACTAAACCTCTCCCTTTTTAAAAAATTAGATTGCGTACTATTAAGTTCATTCACATATTCATTGGTGGAGCTCTAAGATGACCAACAGATAAGAAAGATAAGATTTAGAAACTTTACAATTAAAAACCCCTCTCTTTTATACTTTAGCATATACTTATAGATTGTCATGTCAAAGGATATGACCATGGCTTACTTCTACACAGACTACCTCCTACTTTCTTATAGACACTATCCTAGAGAGATACACCCCAAGAGGTATAATTGTGTCCTCTGCCGCATTTATAATAAGCCTACAAATAGGTCCTATAATTTATTATCTAGGTTATCCACCCTTATATTCCATGTACTTTGTGTATTATTTGTTGATGTTAATGAACAATATTCATATATGTTGTATTAGCCAACAATCTCAATAAAAATTGTTTTACAAAAAAAATATGCCCACAATAAGTATGAAAAAAACACCTAACCGCCTGCAATAAGTATTTAAAAAAAAAAAAAACCTAACTACCTAATACAATTATTAACCCCTAAATCTGCAAACCCCAACATTGCAAACTACCTAATACATTATTATTATTGGTTATTTGTAGAGCGCCAACAGATTCCGCAGCGCTATAAACAAAGGGGGAGTACAACAAAACAATTATAGGGATCAAATGGGTAGAGGGCCCTGCCAAGAGTTGCACTGTTGTAGTCAGCTCTTAAGAAGGTGATCTACAAACAGCTGGACTTTTAGGCTTACATGCTAAGGGGGTTCAGGGGACAGCAATGGAGGAGAGGAACTGGTATTAGGAAAGGTTAGTGTAGGTTGTATGCATCCCTGAACAGTAGAGTCTTTAGGGAGCACTTGAAGCTTTTAAAACCAGAAGAGAGTCTTGTGGAGCGAGGCAGAGAGTTCCACAAGATGGGAGCCAGTCTGGAGAAGTCCTGTAAAGGGGAGTGTGATGAGGTGACAAGAGAGGAGGAGAGTAGGAGGTCATGAGCAGAGGGAAGGGGACGGGAGGGAGAGTATCTGGAGACAAGGTCTGTGATGTAGGGGGGAACAGTGCAGTTGAGGTCTTTGTATGTCAGAGTGAGAATTTTGTGTTTGATCCTAGAGGCAAGAGGAAGCCAGTGAAGGGATTGGCAGAGAGGTGCAGCAGATGAAGAGCCACATGTAAGGAAGATGAGTCTGGCAGAGGAATTCATTATTGATTGTAAAGGAGCTAGGCAGCAGGTGGGGAGACCAGAGAGGACAGAGTTGCAGTAATCAAGGCGTGAAAGAATGAGAGATTGGATTAAAATCTTAGTTGTGTCTTGTGTAAGGAAGTGTCTAATTTTAGAGATGTTTTTAAGGTGGAAGCGGCAGACTTTAGCCAAGGACTGAATGTGAGGAGTGAAGGAAAGATCTGAGTCAAATGTGACCCCGAGACATCGGGCATGCGGGGTAGGGTTAATGATGGAGTTGTCCACAGTTATAGAGATATTGGGGGTGGAGATTTTGGAAGAAGGGGGGAAAATGAGGAGCTCAGTTTTGGAGAGATTTAGCTTGAGGTAGTGAGAGGACATCCAGGAAGAGATGTGAGAAAGACAGTTAGTGACATGGGTTAGCAAGGAAGGAGATAGGTCTGGTGCAGAGAAGTAGATTTGGGTGTCATCGACATACAAATGATATTGGAAACTGTGGGACTTAATTAGGGAACCTAGTGATGACGTATAGATTGAGAAGAGAAGGGGACCGAGGACAGAGCCTTGCGGTACTCTGACAGAAAGTGGTGACGGGGCAGAGGAGGCCCCAGAGAAGGCTACACTGAAGGTTTGATAGGTAGGAAGAGAGCCACGAAAGGGCTGTGTCACAGATGCCGAAGGATTGGAGGGTTTGGAGCAAAAGAGGGTGGTCGACAGTGTCAAAGGCTGTGGACAGATCAAGGAGGATAAGCAGAGAGAAGTGGCTTTTTGATTTAGCTGTAAGTAGGTCGTTGGTGACCTTAACAATAGCTGTCTCTGTGGAGTGATAGGGACAAAATCCAGATTGCAGCGGGTCAAGAAGGGAGTTTAACGTAAGGAAATGGAATAGGCGTGCATATACTAGTTTTTCGAGAAGCTTTGAAGCAAGAGGGAGGAGGGAAATAGGGCGGTAGTTGGATGGGGAGGTAGGATCAAGGGAAGGTTTTTTGAGGATAGGTGTGACCAGTGCATGTTTCATCGATGAGGGAAATGTACCAGTGCTGAGGGAGAGGTTGAAAATGTGTGTTAGTATAGAGGTAAGGGTAGCAGAGAGGGAGGGGAGTAGCTGTGAGGGGATAGGGTCAAGGGGACAGGTAGTGAGGTGAGAGTGCAGTATAGGTGCCGAAACTTCTTCCTCAGTAACAGGGGAGAATTAGCTAAGTTTCAGGTTATGAGGGTTGTGGTTGAGTGAGAGCATTTGAGGGTGGGGGGAATGGAATTATGTTGAGAGCTGATTTCATGTATGATGGAGTCAATTTTGTTAATGAAGTGACTGGCAAAGTCTTGAGCTGACAGAGAAGTTGTATTTGGAAGTGGGGGATGGCGGAGGAGAGTATTGAAAGTGAAGAACAGACGTTTTGGGTTTGAAGAAAGATTAGAGATAAGAGTAGAGAAGTAGTGTTGCTTGTGGAGATTAAGAGCAGAATAGTAGGAGTTCAAGATGAATTTGTAATGAAGAAAAACAGCTGAACTCCATGATTTTCTCCAATGCCGTTCAGCAGTACGGGAACATCTGCGTAGGTACCGTGTCAGAGGAGTATGCCAGGGCTGGGGATGAGTTTGTGATTTCCGAGCAGTGGTAAGAGGGGCGAGATTGTCAAGTACGGATATAAGGGTGGAATTATTGTGGCAGATAGATTGTTCAGGGCAGGAAAAGAAAGAGAAGGATGAGAGGAGTGGTTTAAGGGAATTAGCAAGTTGTTGCTGATCTAAAGACATAATGCTTCTGTGAAGTTTGGTTTGAGGAGTAGAAGGTGGGAGAGTTGTAGAGCTGTTTTCCAGAAGGCTACCTGTTGTAAGTTAGAGGGCAGTTGAATCAGTTGAGTGTAAAAGTCTGTGTATTTTCTCTAAGTTCTGAGAGAGGATGTGTTTGAAATCAAGCTGAAGGAGAAAGATATATTAGGTTAATTATGGACCAGCAAAAGTGTGTTAAAGGAGTGGGAGGGTACATTTATGGACATTTTAAGCTAAGGGTCAATCATGCAGAAACAAAAAAAACATAAAAAAACAAAACATTACAGAGATAAGACTGAGACATACAAGGGGTGAAATAAAACCATTAAACAAATAGACAGATAAATGGGTAAGAGCTGCTTAAACTAACTTAACATAATGGCAGACATAAAGTTGATAAAATGTGCAATGAGCTAGAGGTATGCAAATTATGACTAGCACAGCCTGAAGTATATATATTTAAAATAAAAACAAAACAAAAGGAATTATCACTAAATATACAAAAACATACAATAAAACAACTTTGTAGGTAAAAATATAATGAAGCTGTTTTCCAGAAGGCTACCTGTTGTAAGTTAGAGGGCAGTTGAAGCAGTTGAGTGTAAAAGTCTGTGTATTTTCTCTGAGTTCTGAGAGAGGATGTGTTTGAAATCAAGCTGTTGTAAGTAAGAGGGCAGTTGTAGCAGTTGAGTGTAAAAGTCTGTGTATTTTCTCTGAGTTCTGAGAGAGGATGTGTTTGAAATCAAGCTGTTGTAAGTAAGAGGGCAGTTGAAGCAGTTGAGTGTAAAAGTCTGTGTATTTTCTCTGAGTTCTGAGAGAGGATAATACATCTATTAACCCCTAAACTGCCAACCCCCACAACAAATTAAACCTAATTTACCTATTAACTCCTACACTGCCAACCCCCACAACGCAAAAAGCTAATTTAATGACTAAGCCCCTTAACCTAACCTAAAACCCCCTAAATTAACCCCTTAATTACAATAAAAATAAACTACATTACAATAAAAAATACAAAAAAATACATTACATTAATCTAATTACAGAAAAAATAAAAGGCTAACATTACAAAAAATAATAAACACATTATCCAAAATAAAAAAAATTAAACCTAATCCCTATGAAAATAAAAAGCCCCCCAAAATAAAAACACCCACAAATCTTATGCTAAACTACCAATAGCCTTTAAAGGAGCTTGTTGTAGGACATTTCCCTAAGTTAAACAGCTCTTTTACATTAAAAATAAACAAAGATCCCCTAACAATAAAACCCTCCATCCATCAAACCCCCCAAAATAAAATAAAAAACTAACACTAATAAACCTAATCTACCCATTGCCCTGAAAAGTGCATTTGTATGGGCATTGCCCTTAAAATGGCATTCAGCTCTTTTTCACTGCCCTTAAAAGAGGATTCACCTCTTTTGAGATTTGCCCAAAAAAACCTTATTCTAAAAAAACAAAAACCTCCCAAAAAATAAAAAAAATAAAAAACTAACACTAAAGCCCCAAATAGGTACTCATTATTTCAGAAGTCTGGAGGAGAAGGTCTTCCACAGCGAAGGCGGTGCGGAGCGGAGGTCCAGAGCAGTCTTCCCAGAAGTGGCGATCCTCAGCGGTAGAATTCGGCGGCGGTAGATGAAGATAATGGACCCGCCTGGAAGAAGACCTTCTCCGACGGACTTCTGAAACAGTGAGTACATATTTGGGGCTTTAGTGTTAGGTTTTTTTATTTTTGGGGGGTTTTGTTTTTTTAGATTAGGGGCTTTTGGGATGAATGCCCTTTTAAGGGCAATGCCTATACAAATGTCCTTTTCATGGCAATGGATAGATTAGGTTTATTAGTGTTAGTTTTTATTTTATGTTGGAGGGTTTGGTGGGGGGGTTACTTTTAGGGGGGACATTGTTTATTTTTAATGTAAAAGAGCGCTTAAACTTAGGGCAATGCCCTACAAAAAGCCCTTTTAAGGGCTATTGGTAGTTTAGTATTAGATTAGAGGGTGTTTTATTTTGGGGGGGGATTTTTTGCTTTTATAGGGTATAAGTTTAGGTTTAATTTTATTATTTTTGATAGCTTTGTTTATTTTTTATGTATTTTTATTTTTTATTTTTTTGTAGCTTGGGAGGTTGGATTTACAACACATAAACTGCCCTCTGGGAAGGCTTATCAACTAGTATATATATATATATATCCATTATTTTTTAATTACTAAATGGGCTTCACTGATGGACATTTCTTTAGTTATCACGCAGTCCGTATTGCCCTAATCTGAAGCATTCTGTTATACGTATTTTTTTAAATGGGACAAGACTTAGCCAAACAGAAGAGGAAAGGGATTTGGGAGAAGAAATAGAAAACAAGCTAAAGATGGGTGCACAATGCAGGGCAGCGGCTTCAAAGGCTAATAAGATACTAGCATGCATTAAAAGAGGCATTGATTCAAGGGAGGAAAGCATAATTCTGTCATTATATAAAGCCCTGGTAAGACCTCACCTTGAGTATGGAGTGCAGTTCTGGGGACCGATCGAAAAAAAGATATTGCAGAACTAGAAAAAGTTCAGAGAAGGGCCACAAAGCTAATAAAGGGATTGGAGAAATTAACCTATGAGGAGAGGCTAGCCAAACTGGGTCTGTTTTCTTTAGAAAAAAGGCGCTTGAGAGGTGATTGCTTGAGAGGTGATTACTTTATATAAATATATTCAAGGCCCATATTCAGAGATGGCAGAAGCTCTGTTTATTCCAAGAAAATTGTTTCTGACAAGAGGTCACAATTTATGGTTGGAGGAAAGGAGATTTAATCTCCTGCAACAGAAACGTTTTTTCACTGTAAGAGCAATAAAATTGTGGAACTCATTACCAAAGGAGGTAGTGAATGTCAATACCCTAGATACATTTAAAAATAGTCTGGATACATTTCTGTATATAAACAAAATTCATGGATATGATTGCTAGTATTAAATGAGTCAACTTTTAGTGGGGTTATTTAAGCTTAACTGGAGCTTTTTGTAAGTATTTTCGATTTGTATAGGTTGAACTCGATGGACTTCAGTCTTTTTTCAACCTTATCTACTATGTTACTGTGTTACTATGTTAATGTTGCCAATTGTTCTAACTAAATGTATCAAAACTTTCAGTGCTTGTTAACTTTTCTTTCTCGCTCTCTTTTTTTTCCTGTGAGGATACTACAGATGTATAAGTTATAGTCTGGTGCTGGACAGTAGTGGTCTCCTTTTTCTATTAGTGTTATTTAAAGTTTTCACCACTACCGTGCACTACATTAAGTGTATCCCATTTGGGAACTATCAGCTAGATTACGAGTTTTGCGTTATAAGTGGCTCGGTAATAACTTGCCAGTTATTTCAACCGCTCACCTTTAATAGCACTGCTATTACAGGTTTTCCATACCGCACACAAATACCAGTGCTGCTTTGTGCTGGTTTTATGTGCTCGTGCGCAATTTCCCCATAGACATCATTGTGCAGAGCCGGCTAAAAATAAACCTAACACCTGCAATATTGGAGCGTAAAGCTCGATAACGCAGCCCCATTGATTCCTATGGGGAAAGAAAATGTATGTTTAAACCTAACACCCTAACATAAACCCAGAGTGGAAACACCCCTAATCTGTTGCCCCCGACATTGCCAACACCTACATTACACTTATTAACCCCTAATCTGCCGTCCCCGATATCACCGCCACCTACATTACACTTATTAACCACTAATCTGCCACCCCCGAAATTGCTGCCACCTACATTACACTTATTAACCACTAATCTGCCGTCCCTGACATCGCCGCCACCTACCAACACTTATTAACCCCTAATCTGCCACCCCCAACATCGCCGCCGCCCCTATACTAAAGTTATTAACCCCTAAACCTCTGGCCTCCCATATCACTAACAGTAAAAAAATATATTAACCCCTAAACCTAACCCTAAGTCTAACCCAAACCCTAACACCCCTAACATAAATATAATTAAAATAAATCTAAATACAAATTACTGTTATTACCTAAATAATACCTATTTAAGATTAAATACTTACCTATAAAATAAACCCTAAGCTATCTACAATATAACTAATAGTTACATTGTAGCTATCTTAGGTTTTATTTTTATTTTACAGCTAAGTTTGTATTTATTTTAACTAGGTAGACTAGTTAGTAAATAGTTATTAACTATTTACTAGCTACCTAGTTAAAATAAATACAAAGTTACCTGTAAAATTAAACCTAACCTCTTACACTAAAATCTAAATAAAATTACTGTTATTTCCTAAATAATACTTATTTAAGATTAAATACTTACCTATAAAATAAACCCTAAGCTAGCTACAATATAACTAATAGTTACATTGTAGCTATCTTAGATTTTATTTTTATTTTACAGGTAAGTTTGTATTTATTTTAACTAGGTAATTAACTATTTACTAGCTACCTAGTTAAAATAAATACAAACTTACCTGTAAAATAAAACCTAACCTGTCTTACACTAAAACCTAACGTTACAATAAAATTAAATAAATTAAATTACAAAAATAATAAACACTAAATTACACAAAATAAAAAAGAAATTATCTTAAGTAGGAATAATTTAGGTATTAATTGTAATATTTATTTGGGATTATTTTATTTATGTTAAAGTTAGTGGGTGTTAGGGTTAGGGTTACTTTAGGGTTAGGTTTAGGGTTAGGTTTATGGGTTAATAACTTTAGTATAGTGGTGGCGACATAGGGGACAGCAGATTAGGGGTTAATAAGTGTAGTTAGGTGGTAGGGATTTTGGGGCAGCAGATTAGGGGTTAATAATATTTAACTAGTGTTACAGTTTAGGGGTTAATATGTTGATTATAATGGCGGCGATGTCTGGAGCGGCAGATTTTGGGTTAATAATTTTATTTTAGTGTTTAGTGAAGCGGGAGGGCCTCGGTTTAGGGGTTAATAGGTAGTTTAATAGGTATTTTAAGCAAAGCTTTATATATGCTTGAAAATAAATTGTACTCAGCAATTTAATGTCCCTTAAAAGAGAAACACATTTTTACAGTGCATCGTCCATTTAACCATTAGTAATACAGAAAAAGACTTGCTTAATCTAATTATATATAAAAATGGGTCGGCTTCTAAACTTACATGCTTGCTTTTCGAATAAAGATAGCAAGAGAATGAAGAAAAATGATAATAGTAGTAAATTAGAAAGTTGATTAAAATGGCATGCTCTATCTGAATCATGAAAGAAAAAATTTGGGTTCAGTGTCCCTTTAACTATTAGTTATACAGAAATAGACTTGCTTATTCTAATTATATATATATATATATATATATATATATATATATATATATATATATATATATATATATATATATATATATATATATATATATATATATATATATAGTAAATGAACTTTAAATAGGGTTGCCACTGAGCCAGTATTTTACTGACATGGCTGGTATTTTTAAAGTTCAGGTAAATGTAAATGAAAATGCTGCTTGCTCTTACTTGACAACACAACTATATCATATGTCTGTCATACAGTTAATTGAACTTATTTCAAATTAAATATATTTAAAATATCAACATGCTAGAATAGATTTATTTTTTTTAATCAAGGGTGTTGTGATATTTTGGAGATTTTTTTTTGTTTTAATTATAATGCATAGTAAATCCCCATTGTGTACTGGGAAAATTTAAACTTTTTGTGAGCTTGAAGCAACTCCTTTGTTTCGATGGAGAAATCTTGAGGTTTTTGTACTTTGATGAAGAGCAGTGTTTTGTCAAGCAAAGAAGTTGCTTCCATTTTCTTCTCAAGATACTGATTTCCTGCACACTTATTCTTAATTCTAGACCAAAATCAAATAATTCATAGAAAATTAAATAATTAATTTAATGCATGCTTGAACAATTAAGGTTTGAAATGATATAATAAGCATATATAGTATTCTCAACATAGATAACCCATCAAAGACACATGCCCACTATAACTATCACTGCCCAGGATGGGGGATAATAAAGTACACTATAACTTTTCCTTGGTTGGCGTTGTGCATAAATTGGCAGGATATTTTCATTGAGTACCTAAAACAATGTACTCAATGTTTAATTTTACAAATTGTTTGCAAATGTATCCTGGTTTTTATGCTATATCAGAAATGTGGGCTCCATGTATGAAGCTGGTGTGGAAAAGGGTTCCTGACTTGAGAAACTGTCTGCCTGGCTTTGTAGTGAACAGGCAGCAGACACTGCACACCGGCTGTCCATATGTATCATTACAAACTCACTTGAGTGTTTAATGCTGCCCTATTATCTTGAGTGACCAATTACACGAGAGAAGGCCTGTTAATCATCCCAAACAAAGTAGTTGGGTTAATTTGTATTCATCACTTCAGAGGTGGTGGAGATAGTAAGAAGCAGCAGTCATATGACCACTGCTTCTTACACTGAAGAAAGCAGGCTTGCATAAGCAAACCTGCTCTGCAAGGGCTCCATGGCAGCATTCGCTGCATAATACATGGAGCACTATGACTGTAATTTTCAGCATAAAGAATGCTATTAAGCAAAATATGTACATAAATCTTCTAGCATCCAGAGATAATTTGTGTGTGTCGCAGAGTAGTGAAACAGTTAATAAGGGAACCCCAACATGGAGTGTGCATTGTGTGCTAGGCCACTCACAATATGGGCCTTAGAGGGAACCCTGGTCAGCACTGCTTTGCTGAAATGCAAGTTTGTAAAAAGCATGGAGATAAGGGAGCAGTCTGCAGAGGCTTAGATACAAGGTAATCACAGAGTTAAAAAGTGTATTAATATAACAATGTTGGTTATGCAAAACTGAGGAATGAGTAATAAAGGGATTATCTATCTTTTTAAACAATACACATTTTCAGTTAGACTGTCCCTTTAAATAAAGACATCTGGAGAAATACTTTTTATGAGCTGTAACAAAAATGAAATAGAATCTAACACATAGACCTTTTTTTATTTTTCATTAACCACTGATGGGGTCAGGTCAGTTATTCTGCTATCACACTGATTTAGAAATGCAATATTATTTTTATTGCATCATCTAATTTCAATATACTTTAATAATCCTCTTGGACATATTGTTATAAGCAAAATCATGTTATCTAGTTCTTAATTTCTCTTTTTGTTTCTTAACAAGATTTCCCTGGTGAAGTGCTGGCATGTTCCTTTCATTTATTTAAATTTCTCTCATTTTACACATAGTATTTTGTTATATGTTTTTCTGATTGTTATCATTAGAATGTTTATTTTAATATCCTTTTTATAAGAGGAATGAAATACAGGTTTTCACTTTACTTTCAGAAAGTATTTCAATTATCTGCAAAAAACAGTACTGTTTTTAACAAAAACTATACGATAATATTACAACACTAAATTTGACAACAAAATACAGTGCTAAATAATAATCTATTACTATATTTTTTACAAAAATTAA
This sequence comes from Bombina bombina, assembly GCF_027579735.1. Lineage (NCBI taxonomy): Eukaryota > Metazoa > Chordata > Amphibia > Anura > Bombinatoridae > Bombina > Bombina bombina. Next base: position 1,248,854,957 of record NC_069499.1, read on the forward strand.
TAAAAAAAAAACTGTCAGTATCAGAAGGCTATCAGTTAAGGTGAGCTCATGCAAAGGTCTAGATTAATTACATCCCATGTCTTTCTTGAGAATATATAAACCACTCCTTGTGTTACAAATGACTAACTGATACTCCAAGATTTATAAAAGAAAGTGTATGAAACATTTGGGTCACTCTTTAGAGAGTGCCTGTAGCTTGCTTTGAAGTTTATTTGGATACCCACCTAGAACCAATTGACAAGTTATTGAAAAATATAGATACATTGTTAACATTGTTAACAGTAGTGGCATTTATTCTGTGGAAGCTGATCAACAACTGAGCTGCCACAGAGAAAGAAACAGTGCAATGTAGATTACAGATACTGTTGTTGGTAAAAATATCTTCAGAGATCCGATGACACCTTATAGCACCTATTCTCTGGAGAATAACCCTGCTTGCATTGTGGTCCAGCAACCGAGCATCAACCTCTATTCTTTAATAGAGGGGAACAAACATACATTGTGACCATGGACTCAGTAGTTAACCCTGTAAGTTTACTAGACAAGGGGAGAGATGGTACCTATATTACTAACTAAGGGCTCTAGTTAAAGGTACATTATATGTTCCTTCCTGTAATTACTTTTGTACCTATAACCTCCCCTTACAATCCATATCTTCCTCCTATGTCAACTGGGAAGGCTGGAGTAGGATAGGTACTAATACTTGCAGCCACCATTCCAAGGTTCGGTGCTCACCTTCGGTGACTGGAGTTTGGGGGGCTCTCTTATCCCTGGAACACATTACCTTTGGACAAAGACTATGCTATATATTTGTAACCGTTACTTTATCTCTTGAAAGTAAGATGATATAAAGGGGCCAATTTAACAAATTGCGGGTGGACATGATTCATGTAGCGAAACATGTCCGTTCGACATCGCTAAATGCCAACAGCATACATTGTCGGTATTTAACATTGCACAAGCATTTCTGGTGAAATGCTTGTGCAATGCCGCCCCTGCACATTTGCAGCCAATTGGCCACTAGCAGGGGGTGTTAATCATTCGGATTGTATGCTTGCAGTCTGCTGCCTCAAAAGAGGGTGGATGAGTTAAGGAGCAGTGGCCTAACGACTTTATACAAAATTCCTGTTGTGAGCAGGATTCTGGATAGAGAATTAACCATTTTTTTCATATGGGAGTATACTTATTGTACCAGTAGGATAAAGGATAGTAAAATCCTCAAAATATAGTCTAAGAGAAAAATAAGCAGAGATGCTTCTTAACTTTAACTTATGTTTCCGGCAAGCCAGAAACATCAGGCAGAGCAAGCAGCATTGGCTGCTTAATAAATCTCCCCCGATAGGGGCCCATTTATCAAGCTCTGAACGGAGCTTGTGGGCACGTGTTTCTGGCGAGTCTTCAGACTCACCAGAAACAGCAGTTATGAAGCAGCGGTTTCAAGACCATAGCCTGCTCTGATGAGGCGGACAGGAATCGCCGGAATTCAACCCGATCGAGTACGATCGGGTTGATTGACACCTCCCTGCTGGCGGCAGGTAGGCTGCGAGTCAGCAGGGGGCAAGTCTTTAGGGGGCGAGCTGCTGGTGCAATGTTAAATGCGGAGAGCGTATTGTTCTCCGTATTCAGCGAGGTCTTGCGGACCTGATCCGCACTGTCGGATCAAGACCTTTGATAAATAGGCCCCATAGACTCTTGTTGACTATGATTTAAGAACATATTTTGTAAATTTCTGTATCTTACATATTAGTTATTGAACTTATTAGGGCTGAAAGTGTGTGTTATCATCGAAATTTTGTAAATGGTTATTGTTAACCTTACGTACTGCAATCATTTTTTTGTGATACTGAAAAGGAGGGTTAGCATAATGATAAGTTTACTTTGCTTGAAAAAACAAAATGGTACTTTATACTTTTATACTAAACATAAAACTTTATACAAAATTCCTGTTGTGAGCAGGATTCTGGATAGAGAAGTAACCGATTTTTTTCATATGGGAGTATACTTATTGTACCAGTAAGATAAAGGATAGTAAAATACTCAAAAGATAAAGTAAGAGAAAAATAAGCAGAGATGTTAAAGGGACAGTATACACTCATTTTCATATAACTGCATGTAATAGACACTACTATAAAGAATAATATGCACAGATACTGATATAAAAATCCAGTATAAAACTGTTTAAAAACTTACTTAGAAGCTGTCAGTTTACCTCTGTTGAAAAGGTAGTTGGAAAGCCCACTGCAAGTGGCAAATAAGACACTCCCCCCTCCCCCTTCTTTTGCATATGAAAAGACCCTTTACACAAACAGCAGCAAGCTGTGGTAGGTAGTCGAGCGTATTCACATAAAACTTTGGGGCTTGGTTAGGAGTCTGAAAATCAGAGCAATGTTATTTAAAAATAAGCAAAACTATACATTAATTAAAAAAAAAAACTTTATGGGCTATATATATAGATTATATACAAAACATTTATGCAAAGAAAAAATGAGTGTATAATGTCCCTTTAAGGTGGCGCTAGAAATTGGATGACATACGTGGTAACTTAAATTAATGTGACAAATGTGTTACACAATACATATATAAAAACTTGACTCCCCTGTCTACAAAAACACTTATCTTAAAATATTAAAATTCTAAAATCACATATGACATCCAAAAACCTATTGGCCTCTGGGACTACTATATGAAAAGTCTCTTACATTTTCGTTACTAGTGAATCACTTCTGAAACACTGTTGCAATAGATGTCTTGTAGAAATCTTACTATTTAGTATCAGTATGTAGTCAATATTTGTCAAACTGATAGTTTATAACTCCTTTATTAAAGTTATTTCATCAGGTTTTGTTTAGATGTTTTATACCTGTGTTCCAAAGTGTGTGTCATTTAATCTGTATTCATACTCAACAGTAGTCTTACCGGTTGGTAGTTCTTCTGGTTCATAAGCTACTACTTACCAGTTGGTGAGGAATTATACATGGAAGTTGGGGATGCAATGAGAGTGCGATCCGCACTAGGAACAAACTTTTAGCCCATGATCCAGTTCCACAACGGCTTATCGTTCTGACGTGTCTGTGTCTAGAGTCCGTTCCGCTGGTCATGTAGCTTTAGACAAATGATACAGAGTATCTGTAATCCAAACTTGGAAAAGCTTCTTGTGTTCCAGCTCCACAATGGCTAACTTTGCTGGCGTGTCTGCGTTCCAACTTGCTCCTGTTTGTGTAAAGAGTTTCTTCATATGCAGAGGAGTATGTACCAGGTCATACTCATAATATTTATTTCTACATAACTTGCCAAATCCTATTAAGTGAATACACACGGCCCCCAGATGCAAACCCCTATAACTGGAATTAATTCTTTAGCCTAATTTTGAGACTCCCTCCCCTCTTTACTGGACAGAAATAGCCAGTCCATCTATACACAATGTAATTTTAACAGTATTAAAAGAAACAGATGGCTGAGTGCGCGCTAGGGTTAGTATAAACCGATACTCAGAATAGCCCTCCTACTAGACTAAACTAAGAAAAATAAAAAGCAAATGTGTTTGGGAGGATTCTAGAAAAGTTTAAACACTTTCATTAGACTCTATATAACCATATATAAACAAAAGATGTTACCAATATATATGGTCCAATTATGTTACAATGTAATAAACACACTTAAAAGTAATGCATAATAAAATACGTAGTAAAACGGTTCAAGAGATGTCTCCCCTTAAAGTATAGAGAGTTACAACATTTAGATTATTTGATCAGATCTCAAGCTTAAATGTTTGTGCCACCTTGTTAAAACTTGCAAAGATCAATGCGTTTGTCTGCAATGTTGGGCTTTATCAAGAGTATCAAGATTACTCTTTATAAAGCCCAAAATTGCCAGTGAAATGCGTCAACAAATCATTTGGAATCTGGGACAAGCTGTTAAGATGACAGATTTGAGTATGTATCACAAAAACTGAGAGTATCTAAACTTTTAATAAAGGATCCAATCAAACCAGAGGCCGAGGGTCATGTGACCGGCTCCGGGGAAACTCACAGAGATGCTGAGTAAGACCCTACATAGGGAACGGCAGGTTGCACTAGCCATGGGGAATGGTCGGAGGTACCTCTAAAGACCTAAACAAGCAGCAGTCTGTTTTTTTAGTTAAGCATATTAACATATAAATATACATAACTATATAAGAATATACATATATATTTAAAGGAAACAGACAGTTAATCATAGACACCTCACACCTGCCACTTTTAACCCCTAAAAACTTATTTGTGCAGTAATTTTATTATGAAAAACTATGCTATTTTTTTATGAAAAACAACATTACTCTTTAATTGGGGCCAATTGGGGCACTTTTTGAAACTTAACCAGAGATTAACCAGAGAGGTTAATTTTTGGAGCGCTTATTGCTACCGCAAGCTTGTAGTAGCAATAACCAGCCACTTGTAATGGCTGGTTATTCATCATGAATCCGTAAACTGGCAAATATGCCCGTTTACTGATGCATTTTAAATTAGCACTCCACTTGTAATCTAGCCGTAAGTATCAAATTTAAATAAATACTTTGTAAAATCTGTGCATTAAAACTTCAGTCATATCCATCTGTTTGCAAACTGCCTCTTTAACAAATGTATTACAACCTTCTTTATCAGCTAAGGGTTAAATATATTGTAACTAATTTAATATTTCTACAATAACGCTCTGAGAAATCTATGCATAGGTAAGTTTAATTTCTAAAAATAGTATTTTTATGTATTGTATTACTGGCTTAATTATGCAGGTTTGACATATCCCTATCTCACAGAGTATTGCTACTGAATGCTTTCAAAGTACATCTATGAATATACAAAAGATGTGTAATTAAAAGAAGAAAAAAAAATCTTTATTGCGTTCTACTTCTGGGACATGCGATTTTACAGCTATCTCATTTCAAAGTCATTCTGCAAAGCGTTGGTAAGGAAATTGAATGAAGTCTGTACTCCTTTGATATCTTTACACTTCAGCTATAGTCTTGAACATCCAATAAAGTAATATCACTAAGACAGCAGAAAGAAAATCATCCAATATACATTAATGCAGCTTCATTTGCCAACCTGAGAGACAGATGCTAACCTCCTATTTTGTCTTATTCTCCCTAATTTTTATCACTGCCAGTTGCTTCAGGGTATAGCTCTATTTAACCATACTGAATATTTGATTAAAAGTAGGAAATTCCTGAAAACTGTAAATGAAAATTCAATAGAGATGTTAAAGTGAAGGTCAATTTTCATCAATGAGTGCCCGGTTTTTAAAAATACTTTTTAAAACAGGGGCACTTTCATTGATGAAAATTAACATTGCACTGGATTTTAAGAAATACTTACCTTTTTCTCCTGCAAAACCGGATCGCCGATCTCAGCCTCAGTTCCTCTGTAGTGACGTCAGAAATTACAAAAACCGGCTTCCTCCAATCATGGCTTGCACCCCAGAGCGTCCAGCTCGTGATGCCTGGCTGTGATTGGAGGAAGCCAGTTTCGTCATTGCTGTTGTCTACAGCAGGAAGAAGAAGGAGGGAGATCGTCGATCCGGCTTTGCAGAAGTAAAAGGTAAGTATTTCTTAAAATCCAGTGCAATGTTAATTTTCATCAATGAAAGTGCCCCTGATTTTAAAAGTATTTTTAAAAACCGGGCACTCATTGATGAAAATTGACCTTCACTTTAAACTTAACAAACACTGAATTCTTGGGGTTTAGGTGCAAGCATAAAAAATAGATAAATGGTTTTCTTGAATAATCTACTTTCATAATGATAAGCATTCTCTGCAAAGTAGTGCATAAGATAACAAAATATGTGTATAGTAGAGCTGCATTTTACAGTGTTTAACATAAACAACAGTTTTCGATGTGTCTATCTTCCTTATATATGGTGTGTTTTTTAATTGTTCTTCAAAGAGATATAATACTCATATACTAAATCACATGAAAGTGATGCAGCATAACTGTAAAAAGATGACAAAAAAATATCACCTTAGCATCTCTATGTAAAAAGGGAATATATATATATATATATATATATATATATATATATATATATATATATATATATATATATATATATATATATATATATATATATATATATATACATATATATATATATATATATATATATATATATATATATATATATATATATATATATATATATATATATATATATATTAAATACTTTCTTTATTGGAGATGTCACACAATGACAATACATTGGTAATCAAGATCACACAATAAAACAAGACACAACTTAAGATGCAATATTTCTTAGTCCAGAATTGATATTGTCCATTATGTAAGTCCTGCTTAGACAGGCATCCTGTCTTGTAACCTCTTTTAACAATTATGATGAGAACACAATACTCCTCCTTCTGTTTGTCCCACACACAATTTGGTGTAAAATGAGGATTATACAGTCTCTGGGTCCAACTTGAGACACAAACCTAAGTCAACTTGTACTTGTGTGAGATTCTACACCTTATATTCAATACACAGGAGAACTAGTAATAAGGGGAACAAAGTAATGTGAAAAAAAGGATATCTCCACACCCCTCTTCGTATTTCCGATGAGTGACATCTCCTCCTTTTCTATTTACACTCTCACTACTCCTCTCCATTCCTTACAGCTCTTTCTCTCCAGATCCTACACCTATTATACATTCCTCTCCAGAAGTTTTTATTTTCTTTCCTTTTGATTTTTTTTTTATTTTTTTTCCAAAAAGAAAAAACTTTGCAATGATAGATCTCTCCCATGCTGGCTCCCTCCTCGGGCTGTTCCCCCTTCCCAGTGTTAGCTTTTTTATATATAAATTGGTCTAATATGGCATTATCTTCTATCAGTGTAAAGAAATTACCAATTGCCTCAATCTTTCCTCAAGTAGGCACTCTGTGTTTATTAAGGGGTATAGTATGTGTTTCTGAAATAGTTCTTCTAGTGTTTGTTTGTTTGCTTCCCATTTCCTCATGAATTGTGGTGTACACCTTTGCATTTCACACAGGGTGTCGGCTTGTTCAAAGATCAACTATTGCTGTATATTGTGCTTAATCTGTGAGAGTGTTGGGGGAGTGTTGGTTAGGAGTATCAGCCTTCTTGCCTGCAAGATTACATTGTTTACTGCTGATTTCACTGGTTTTGGCAGTGGCTTGTTATGTGAAAGGAAGATTTGAACAGCTAGTTAAAGGAACATGCCACCCACATTTTTTTCTTTTATCATTTAGAAAGAGAATGCAATATTAAACAACTTTCTAATTTACTTATATTATCTAATTTGTTTTATTCTCTTGATATTCTTTGATGAAAAGCATATTTAGATATGCTCACAAGCTGCTGGATGGTTGCTGCACATAGAAGCCTCGTGTGATTGGCTCACCATGTGCATTGCTTTTTCTTCAACTAAGGATATTTAAAAAAATGAAGCAAAATAAATAATGGAAGTAAATTGTAATGTTTAAATTTATATTCTCTTTCTGAATCATGAAAGAAAGATTTTGGGTTTAGTGGCCCTTTAACTCTAGCTGGAATGTGCAGTTCAGCCACCTGACTGTCACATTCCAGAACTTGACCAATCTAGGAAATTTCCACAGCATATGTGATATATAAGCATTCTGCTCACTACATCTGGGGCATTTCCCCGTCGCCTCTGGTACCCATTTTTTTTATAAATTTTTGGTGTAACGTACGAATGCTCTATCAGGCATGTGTGATTCCCTGGTGATGGCTGATAAAGTGGCCATTTTTGTCTGCTGTATGCTTTTTTTAATTAGAGAGGTAGTGATCTCTGTATGGAGCATCTCTGACCATGCGGTGCTAATGTGATTTTAAGTTTGTTCGTTAAGTGAGTCCGTTAGCATTCTGTAAGCATGTGTTATGGGTGTTTCCCCTCGTTCTGTTCTGAATAGCAGTCTGTTAATTTCATGTGTCTGGTCAGAGATTTCTTTGCGCTGAGTCAGTGTATGGAGGTAGTGTCTTACCCCGGAAAATCCAGGTTTTCCTGTAGAGGGAGGTATTTTGAGACTTGATGATTGAAGTCAAGCTTTCTACACATATTCCTCCAGGCCTGTACTGGATATTTCATCAGTGGATAATTACTGATGTACTTATTGGACTGTGCAACTGTCATCTGGGAGTGCTCTAAGGGACCATGGGAAGAGAAGGGGGAAGATATTGTATCTCAAAATTTCTACAGCTCACCAGAGTAAGTGCTGTGTATACAGTTATACCTCAGCTGCTGTCCAGCTGCAAGTTAAAAAAAAAAACGATCGCCAATCAGCATCAGCAGTGCTGAGGTAATGCTTTGCCTTTGCTGTGATCTCATGAGATTTCACTGAAATCTCATGAGATTTCATAGAACTTACTTAAACTGAATAGGAAAATAACATGTCTGTGCCTGCACATGACAGCACATTCCCTAGCTTGTCCTGGGAGAAGCATCTTGACTGGCTGCTTAAAAACTTTTTACAGTGTAATGTGAATACTTAGGAAATTTGAGGTAACATATCTTCCTTTTTTACATAGAGATTTTCAGGTGATATTTTCTAGTCAACTTTTTACAGCTATGCTGCATCAGTTTCAAGTGATTTAACATTTGGGTATCATGTCAATTTTAGGTAAGCAATGTACATTGCATATGAACTTAAATTTTGTTTCTAAGATCTAACTCTATTGCTCACATAATATATGATAGTGTAAACATGATATTAGGTTTTAAATCTATTCACAAGTGGAAACAAAGGCTATGTTCCGAACTACAGAGATTTTCTCTTTACATCAGGGTCTATAACCTAATTTGCAGTATGAATAGGACCATTCTGAATGTATTGAGACCAGGGCCAGCTTTATCAAGCTGTTGTGTTGTTGACTTCATGTGAGATAAACAGATCCAAACTGTCTTGTTTCATTTGTTTAGTCATTTAATCCCCAAAGTTATCAAAAAGGTACCCATGTATTTTTCATCAAGTTTACCAAGAAGACCAGAAAACAAATAATGGCTCATTTGAATTTAAAGTTACCAATATTTTAGAGGGTAAATTATATCCTCCATTCAGTACTCTCATGCACTTTCCTGTTCATAATTTATTGTCTCATCATGTGTTATCTTATTAAGATAATAGCAGGGAAAAAAAACAGTAATGAAATCATTAATATTTGCTAGTGTGTAACACAAGCAACAATCTGAGATGAAGTGGATTGTGTGGTCTTTAATCTGTCTATTGTTTGCAATTTCATACATTTTTTTGTCACTTAATGTTGCCAATGCTTTTATGGCCTGAAAGGTGCCAAATGTAAAAAACTGCCAGGGTCCAGTGTAGGATAGGGATACAGATACATTAACTGAATAACTGAGCATTTTAAACATCTGTGAGATAATTATTGTATGATGTCATCAATTAACATAGAAAATGTGTTGTGTAACCATTTAGTATATTGTATTTTGAATCAGTTACTATGTGATGTACTAACTGATAACATTAAATTGTTAACCTTGCTCAGACCTTTAAGTAATATAACATTGGGACTGTCAGTTGAAGCCTTGATAAATGCGGGTACAGGAATACATACATAAGTGATAATATTCTACAGATGGCCTTTTTAAAGCCACATATTTACTTGTTGAAGTCATCTGGCGATTAGTGCAGGACCATTTATGTATTAGACTATAAGTAGTACAGTATTATTAATTTTTTTGCGTAAGCGAAAACTCCACTTGGATTTTAATTTTTTTGCTTTCCGGTTTGTGTTCATATTACAAGTTCCAAAAAAAACTATTTTGCGTTAGCGTTGACCAAAATAGCATGCACGTGCATGTATTCCCCCATAGAGGTCAATGGAGAAAAAAAGAGAAAAAAAAAACCTAACACCAGAGGTCGCGCAAACGCCATCACCTTTTCTCATTCCCCATAGAAGTCAATGGAAAGAAAATACAAACACCCATCGCGCAAACAACATAGCATATTTGCATATGTTTTAGTATGTTTTTATATGCTTAATGGCAATGGGCTATAATGCACTTATATATGTTTATATATGTGTACATATATATTAATGTTTTTATATGTGTATATATGACTGTAAATACATATATAAAAATATAAATACATTAATATATATATACATACAAATACATCTTTAGCAATCTATCGGCTAGATTTAGAGTTCGGCGGTAGATGGGCTGTTAACGCCACGCGTGTTTTATGTCTAACGCACGGCATTGTTTGACTCCGGTATTTAGAGTTAATATAAGACCATCTAACGATGCTCCTAACGCGTGTATGTCACACGCGTAATCCTGCCCGCGTTAGACAGTCTCCCATAGAGATCAATGGGAAAGGCAAAAAATAGCTTTTTTCACCTAACACTCGATCTCGCGAGAAATACGCACAGCTCGGTCATATGACGCATACCACATCATGCACAACAATAACACGCCGCAAATGTCACAACATCAATCAATCAACAAAGCACACAAGCATCCATAGTTGCCAACAGTCCCTGATTTCCAGGGACAGTCCCTGGATTTTGTTGTATGTCCCTGGATTTTTTTTGTCCCTGGAAATGTCCCTGAAAATCTCTTTTGCACAACATTTGTTGTTTGCATATATATATATATATATATATATATATATATATATATATATATATATATATATATATATATATATATATATATATATATATATATATATATATATATATATATATATACACACACACATACACATATACAATTAGATAGATGATAAATAGATGTAGTATATTATTTAAATATAATTCATTCCTAATGGAATATTGTTATTATTATTGAATGGGTTCACATATTATTTGTCTTTCTAATTTTGATGCTGTGTTGTAAAAATAACCATATGCCCAGAATGTGTTCCAGAGAATGGGTAGGTGTAAGAGCTTGGTGCTGTAATCTGTATAATAAACTATGGATAAGTATAAATTATACTATTACTTTCAAATGGGTGTGTTTTGATTGCAGAACTGAGTGGGCGGAGCAGTTGAACAGTAGGTTGCCAATACTCCAGTAACCCGCTTGCTTGCTCTGCTGCAAAGTGTCCCTGGAATTTTTTTTTAAAAGTTGGCAACTATGAAGCATCACACATTCACAAGCGGGGGAAGTTTTAATACTATTTATATGGGGAATACGCATATACTTTAAGATGCGGAAAATCGCACAATAACAACAAGGATTAAAAAATATATACATACACTAAAAAAAAAATCGCATTCAATATCATTATATATTATGAAAAACATACATATACAACACTTCACGAAGAACACACCATCGCAAATTCACATTTAAAAAGAATACTATTGGACAATGTTAGAGAAAACGACCACTATGACATCATCGCATTCTACACATTCCACAAATACCAACTCAAAATGAGCATGCGCAAATTAACACACCTAATACACATTGCAATAATATTAATTGCTAATAAAGCACACCTGAACACTAATTACAATGGAAATTGGGACATCATTAAACATTTACACAGGGTATATAAGCACCACACAAGCAGGGCTTCTTTGACTGTGTTGCTGGTGGGTCTTTGGAGATTTAAGAATAGAGATTTTGCGATTTTTTGAGAGTGAGTTAGTGTTAGTGTGAGAGAGTCAGTTGGTAGTGTTAGCGTGAGAGAGTCAGTTGGTAGTGTTAGCGTGAGATAGTCAGTTGGTAGTGTTAGCGTGAGAGAGTGAGTGAGTTAGTGGGAGTTAGCGGGAGTGGGAGAGAGTCTGTTAGTGGGAGCGTGAGTGAGTTAGTGGGAGTTATTAGTGATAGTTGTTAGTGTGAGCGTCAGTTAGTGGTAGTTAGTGAGCGTTAGTGGGAGTGTTTGTTATTGAGAATTAGAAGTAGTGTTAGTTAGCGAGCGAGTGATTTATCTGTACACTTAACACATTTACACGCAAACACATTCAATACATACATACACTTATCAATAACACTACATACACTCCATACCCCCTACCCCCTCATACTACACTCCATACCCCATTCCTTGTAGTCCCATTCCCTTTCATCCCATTTACTCTTATCCCATACCCCATACCCATCCCATACCCATCCCCTAGTTACATTTAGTTTACATATCCTCCTTTTAGTCTTATTCTTTTCGTTTATTTAAATACTCCTTACCCTCTTTGTTTTTTTTTACATCCCTCACACTTTAAGCACCTTTTTTGTCTTTTTAGTTCTTTATTTTGACCCCCTTTCATTTAATCACACTCACTTTTTTTTGATTATTTGGGGTTTAGTTTAGGGAGGAGATGGAGGCCAGGCAGGGGACAGGTAGAGGGAGGGGGAGAGGAACAGGGCAGGAAGGGGGGCAGGAAGGGGGGCAGGAAGCGGGGGTGGAAGCGGTGGGTGGACCCAGCCACTTGGTTCAAGATGACCAAGTGGCTGGGCCCAGTGGCGGTCAGAGTAGGGCTTCACAGTCCGGGAAACAGAGGGCATCGTCACAGGGGAAGGCCAAGGCGACTAGGGAGGCGAGGTTTACGATGGAGGAGAAGGAGGCCCTCGTAGAGGCCTATATGGCCAGGTATAGGATGCTGCAGCACCAGAAGACTACCCCGACTGACAGGAGGAGGCTCTGGAACGAGATTCGGAATGCAGTCAATGCAGTGGGTTGCCGGAACCGGGATATGGATTCCATCAAACATCGGTACCGGGACTGTAAACTTGAACTTAAAAAAAAGTTAAGCCTGGAGGCCCGACATGCCGCAGGGACCGGTGGCGGCCCTGCCCTTGAAATGGAGTACTGCAGATGGGAGGAAATGTTGCGGCCCAGCATCTCCGAGGTGGAAGTAGTCGGTATCGGAGGAATCGATACCGGGAACCTGCCACTCTCATCTGACGGTAAGCTCATTGAACAATAATTTCACATACGAATGTATTTCAATGGACACTATACGCAAACATTTACTTTCATGATTGAGGTAGCGAATACAATTTTACAAAACATTCAAATGTACTTATATTACATAATTTGATTCATTCTTGAGATATATTTTAATGAAGAAATAGCCATGCACACGGTGAAACAATCACAGGAGGCAGCTATATTCAGCTAACAATCAGAATCTTATAAACATATTTAGATATGCTTTTCAGCAAAGAATATCCAGAGAATGAAGCTAATTAGATAACAAAAGTACATTCGAAAGTTGATACTAAATGTATGCTTATAAATCATGAAAGATAAAACATTGGGTTTCATGTGTTAAGGATCCGATTAATGCTATTACGCTGTTTACACGCATTCTATTACTTAGCGGTTACATCAGTATCTAGGCTATAGGTTAGGTGTGCATTTAAACAGACTGAAAACAAACGCAAAAACATTCACATTGACCAGATATCACAAACACTGTTTAGAAAAAGCGGAAATCGTATTGATTGTTTGTTAGATTTCAAAGTGGATTAATGATTCTGCATTTGTAATTGTATCGTAAGCTAAGTCATTTAAACCTTTATTTGCAAATATGCTAATATATACATTTCTTTTTTTATTTTTTTTTTAATATACAGAGTCTGGGGACGAGGCAGCACAGCCTCCTGCATCTCCCCGGGATGAGAGTGGTGGTGAGGAATTCCCACTTCGGAGGGAAGAGGCCCCCCGTGACGAACAGCGCACGGGAGATGATCAAGAGGCCCCGGAAGCACAGGAGGATGCCGCTGAAGCCGCGGAACCCGAGGTCCCTCAAAGACCCGCACTCCGCCGTGCACGGGCACCCCGCCGTGCACGGGTTCAACAGGCACAACAAGAAGAAATAGCGGAGGTGCGGGTTCTACTGGAGTACATAGACCAGATGCGTACCTCCCGGATAGAAAACATAGAAGGACGACGCAGAATACTTGATGGGCAGAATCAAATAATTCAAGGCCAAAACGAAATAATCAGTATACTGAATACAATACAAGAAGGACAAACAAGAATGTTCAATCTTCATCAGGAAATGTTCACATTATTCCGGGAGGCGCATGCTGGTCTACCTCCTGTTGCTGGGCCTCTTGTTGCTGGGCCTCTTGCTGCTGGGCCATCTCCTCCTGCCGGCCCATCTCATCCTCCTCCTCAGCCATCTACTCCTCCTCCTCCTCAGCCATCTTCTCCTCCTCCTCCTCAGCCATCTTCTCCTCCTCCTCCTCAGCCATCTACTCCTCACCTTGGTCGTCCCAGTACTCTTCCTTCCACTCCTCCCACAACAGCTCCAAGGAGGACTCTTCGGAGTCGGCAGTTGCCTCTCCCAGAGCCTCAGCCCCGTGGGAAGAGGGGAAGGAAGAGGAAGTAAGTATTTTTTTCCATCTTAAATTATTTTTTTTGGGTAATGGATAGGTATGTGATGATGTGGTTTTCATACACTTGTGGACCACACTCTGTATATAATCGACTTCTATGGGACCGGGTCCATGGAGGAAGATTCTTTGCAGAGTGTGGGTTATAAGTGTGTGAAAACCACATCATCACATACCTATCCTTGTTCATGATATTGATTGGTTTCTGTGATGTGATGTCCAAACTGTTTCCCGAATCGCTAACTAAATTACCATAACAATTATCCATGATGGCATATTACTGTTTGAATGCCAATAACACAGCTTAAAGGGACAGTCAGAAAATTATTGATTACAAAGAAAACACTGTATTACGCATTATAAAGTTTGAAACAACAAAACATGGAGAAATACATGTGTGACTTATGTGCTTACCCTTGTATCTATGACTATGAAAAATGACCACTTATTTGTTGTTCTGACATAACAACATTTTAGATATCAATGATCAATACATGGTCAATAATATGCTGTATGAGCACAAGATTTTACATATACAAATGCTATCCAAATGCCCTCTAGTGCTCAAATTGTATAATGATTACAAGCACTCTTCAAGATTTAAGAAATGAGCACACCAACCTCATAGGTTTAGATAGCAAATTTAGATAGCAAATGTTCAATTGTTGAGAAACATTTGATATCCTTGTTATTACAGAATTGACTTTTCGAATAATGTAAAAAATTTTTTTTTCGAAACTGTCCCTTTAACAACATTACATATGCTAACACATTTTAAGCTTGTTGCTATATCTACATGTACTTTGTCAAAAAAAATATTTGAAAATCACATTTATATTGACGTGTTAAATAAAGTCTATTTTCTTTAAGAGACATTATTGTGTTAATATTTTATTGTAACTATTTTTATTTTAACAATGAATATGGTTTAAAGTCCTTTTAGGAGTGGGGGGGTGAAATATGCTAACAAAAATATATTTGAAGATTAAACTATGTGGATCTCATACATGATACAAAAAAACAACATTTGCATTCAAGGGACAGTATCCTATATTTTTTACATAACTGTATGTAATAGACACTACTACAAACAACAAGATTAACATATACTGATAGCAATATTAAAAAGCTTCAAACACTTGCAAATAAAATAGGGTTAGCTATATTTTAAATATAGATGAACCACCATTACAACCGTAAAACACAATACCCCATCATTAACATATGAAAAGAACCTTTACACAAACTGGACAAAGCTGGAGATGGTACTCACATGAAACTCATTGGCTTTGCGAGGAGTAAGAAAATTACTTACATTTTCTTACAACACAAGACAAAATAAACCTATTGGTTAAACAATGGACTATCTAACTAGAGACAAAATCAAATATTTTTATTTATAATGTGAGTGTCTAATGAACCTTTCATAAAATATACAACGAAATTACATTTAGAAGAAGTCGGCATCATATATTTAGCATATGATAAATGCATATTGATTACTTTATTCAAACACAATAGCGCATATTTATTAATTAGATATGTTCAACATTAAACACAACATTAATTTTTAAGAAAAAGGAACATTGTTGACAAACATATTAAACATGGACTGTAGAGATTTGCACTTGCCTAGAAATATCCTATGCATGAAAACATTTTGCTTTCGTTCGTTGATTCAACCAGACATCCAGCAAAAGAGAATGTGTTGGTCTTTATCAGCTACGGGTCAACAATGTAACATGATGCAAATAATACATATTCGCAAGCTTTTTAAAATTGCATGCAGTCACAAACGTTTTTAACGTGCACAAATATTGCGGGACTACGCAATCCAATCACACGTTTTTTTAACTTTACATGTGCCGTCTTAACATGGCGCTTCCTTGATCACGTAAGAACGCCATCCAATGAAAGGCACATTATTGATCACGTAAGAACGCCCAAAAAAAAAGGCGCATCCTTGATCGCGTCAAAACGCAATCCAATAAAAGGCATATTCCTGATCACGTAAGAACGTCAGTCAATACAAGGAATCATTGGACAGCCTGGCAGGTGACGTCTTAAGCAACATGGCGCATCCGAGATCGCTGAAAAACCGCAGACAATACAAGGACTCAGTGACATCTTGGCATATCATTAAGAAACGTATTTATATTTTAGGAACTAGTATGTGTGTAGATTGCTATCTAGGAATGTCACAAAATTATGAATCATCTTTTCGGACTTGACTGTCCCTTGAACTATAGCTATGGTGTATATCTTTAACATTTAAAAGATACACATGAGAAATACATATGCCATTGATGTTTTAAGATATCTTTGGATTGTTGTTGAATAACAATAGTTATACATGTATTGATTAAACGTGTCATTTATTCAAGTTTAATTATGGTCAGCCTACCTATAGCCATATATGGGAGGAGATGTATTTTGTTAACATATTAGTTAACTAATATTCATCATCTACATTATTTGTATTACACACAGAGATTGATTTGGTTACACTTTGACAATAATATAGATTTGAAAATGAAATACAGGTGCTGTCAACATTACAATAAGATTGTTTATTAATAAAACTATATGTCCTTGTTCTTGTAAAAAGGACAAAAACGCTTTACAAATGGAAATACATTCATTTACAATAGTGATCAACATCACTTAAAGGGACATTATTTTGTTTTTAAAAAGAGCATACACATAGTCAATACTATTTAAATAAAATGAACACTTTAAAGGGATTATATCATTGTATCAATACTCAGATCATTTGGTAAAGGTGCATCAATTCATGCAGAGTTTATAAATACACACATGGATATGAACATTTAAATATACATATATACACAAATACAAAAATATATATACATATATAAAGAAATTACTCTGCTAATCATAATCAGGCAATGATAGAGCTAAGAGAAAATAATATAAACACAAATAATAAGATTACATTGGAGATGTTAATCTTAAAGTCATTTACTATTGTCTTACATATATGATTTCATTATAACAAATAGATTTGTTAGGTCCCTTTAAGGATAAACAACATAAACTAGAGCTTGCAAAAAATAACAGGAAGAATGAGGACAAAGATTTGTGAAATAAAATTTATTTTATTAGTATGTAAGAAAACATACACAACGTTTATAAATAATCTTGTAAAAATAAGGAATATATGAGCCATATGACAAGGTAACACAGTGCATCACAGTCCATGAAGAGAGTTGCCAAGGGCCAGCATAGCCCCATTGGAGACACATGGCAAGGTAACACAGTGCATCACAGTCCATGAAGAGAGTTGCCAAGGGCCAGCATAGCCTCATTGGAGACACATGACAAGGTAACACAGTGCATCACAGTCCATGAAGAGAGTTGCCAAGGGCCAGCATAGCCCCATTGGAGACACATGGCAAGGTAACACAGTGCATCACAGTCCATGAAGAGAGTTGCCAAGGGCCAGCATAGCCCCATTGGAGACACATGACAAGGTAAAAGAGTGCAACAGGCACAACAAAAAACTGATAAAAAGGCCAAATGGCAACAATATAAATACAAATTCAACATGTGGACAGAGGATTATTATCTGCCACCATGGAGCATATCCAGATCCTCCACTTACTGGTCATCCTCTTCATTGTCCTGTGCATGTCCAGCTCCAGATTCAGGCCTTGAACGTAATTGCATAATTTCACGCAGAGTCAAGTCCTGAACCCGGAGCTGGGCCTGCATGGTGTCGTTCATCCCTCTCAGGACAGCTGCGTTCCTCAACACGGCCTGCTCTACTCTTGCTATCCCTTCTAGCATGAGCCATGCTGAGTCACAGCCTAAAATAAAATAAAAATTAATATTAAGGATAATTACACAACAGAATAAAAGATTTTAATACATACATTGTCATCATAAAGACAAATAATTTTTTACATCAATTATTTTTCATATATTCTTTACACATGAATTAGGTTATTCAGACAGACAGAAATCATTAAAGGCTCATGTTACTCAAACATGTTGAACCCTTTAATTGGTTTTAGATGATCCACTTATACAGCTTGAGTGTATCAAATCTTGTTAAAGGATTTACATTGTACTTACATTAGCAATTTAAAAATTCAATTTAGACTGTGGTAGGCACACATATCCTTAAACATTTTGGCATTGAGGACAAGCTGTGTAAACATAGCAACCAGAAGAAATTACATTCCCACTGGGTTAGACAAGAGATAATGTATCCACATTTGGACATAAAATTTTGTATCCAAGTAGTGGTGTTTGGTATATGTAGTGATATCCAATTAAAGGGACACTGAACCTAAATATTTAATGGACTGATTCAGATAGAGCATGACATGACAAATCTTTAGAAATTACACATATTCATTATATGTTTTAATTGTCAAGCTATATTTTGAATGCAAGAATGTTGGTTTTTATGGAAGCCAATATTTGTTGATGAACCTTGTTTGTGCATGCTGGTTGATGGATACATTCATCCAACAATAAAGAAATGATGGCCACATTTATTTTATTGTTTAAACTAATTATAGGAATAAGTTGTTTTCAATAAATATATCAAGAGAATGACGAATAATTCATAAGAGTATTCTATTATACATTGGCTTAACATTGCATGCTGGATTTGAATCACAATTTAACCAATTTAACTTCACTGTACCTTTAAGTATCTTATAAAGTGTATTTAGAATGATACTTACAGCTGTGCCTGGGAAGGACAATCTGACACCCAGGACAATGAAGGTTTAAACAGGGGGGAGGGATGGGATTGGCTCGGGGAGGGATGGGAATGGCTTGGGGAGTGGTGAGCTGCTGCTCCAGGGTAGGCCGTACAGCTGGGGAGTGGGGAGTTTGGGTCTGGGCAGCTGTACGGGCCAGAATACGGGGAGAGCGGCGAAGGGGGGTGTATGGGCGTTTTTTGGGAGGGACAGGATATGAAATATGGGAAGGGCTGGCAGTGGTCGGGGCATGGTCATGGGTTTGGTGATGGGAAGGGCTCTGGGTGTGTGCAGAGGTGTGGCCATGGTCAGGGGTGTGTGCACGGGGAGGGGTCTGTGACTGGGCAGGGGCGGAATCCAGATGACCAGAAGTGGTGGATCCATCTGAAAATGTAAAAGAAATATATTAACATCTCATACATCCTGACATCAAATCAACGCATTTAAAATTGATTATGTTTTCAATATACCTCGAAGTGTGTTTGAATCTGTAAACTATTCTGAAATGAGGATATGGTATCTATATAGGCACTCAGATGAATCTCAATGACTGTCTGTACAATGTGAAACTTATTATTGTGTTTTGGCATGGAATATGCATGTGACATAATGATGGCATGAATTATATATTCTTAAAAAAATATATACAAGCAGATTTTCATGCTGCCTGATATAGAAAGGGGGCAGTAGTGTATTTGAACAGACAAATAATATTCCTTTTTAAAGGGAAAAAGCTGTAGACTTTGAATGTCTTCAATAAAATGATTTCAAAAAAAGAAACATGTTGGAAACATGATAGATATATTTCACATACCATCAGACTCCAAGGCAGCCTCTTCCTCCTCCATCCCACATGTGACATCAATCTCTGTAAAACATAACATGTTGTGTACACCTTAAGATCAGATATTATAACATATGTTACTGTTGCTCAAATACGCACATCAATGTTGCATTAAAGATATACACACACAAAGTTATGATTTACATCATTTTGATGGAGCATACAAATGACAATAGATTTGTTATTGTCAATAAATCAGAATATTAATGTATTGTTTGTCTTAATGTTAAATTCATAAAAGCATAGTACATAGAACATTTAAGATTTCTCATGTGTGTATCACTTGATGACTGTTGTTAAAAAAAAAAAAAATTAAAAAAACATATGTTAGACATCTTATGAATAACAAATGTGTAGAATAATAAAGTAGAAATTATTAATCGCTCAATATAAAAAATAAATATATAATCAGAAGATAAATTCTATGATTTTTTATAATGTTATGCTTCATCGGAATCATGATCATAATATTGATTAGCAATACACCTTCAATTACATATAAATGAGTCAATGGACTTACCAGGAGACCGCAAAGGCGGCTCTATGTCACTGCTGGATTCCTGTGGGCTCCCCACACCAACTCTCTCTATGAATGATATAGATATATATTATTAAACACATTTTGGATATCACTAAATCACATCTGTCTAGAATTTTAACATTAATCAACTTTAAAATGTGAAGAATAGAGCAGTCATTACACCAGAAAATGCTTGATTGAATCAAGGGGATTCTGTAAACATATCTGTATTCAACATATGTTTAATGTCAGACTACATTAGACATCAAATTCATCTCAGATGCTGCTATTGCATATCTAAATATACCCAATGATCAATGTTCTTAACCCTTTAAGGACACAGCTTTCACTTAGCTCAATTGTTTTATGACGGAATAATTCCGTCATATGTCCTTAAGAAGTTACAAGAATACACACAAACCACATATTGAGGAGCATCTGTTGACAAATCTAAACAAACATGTGTCACATCGAGCCATTTTTTCAATGTACAGTAATCTTGTTTAGGACACAACACATATTTATCACAATACATAACAAACTTTATTATTACAAATATGTAATCATGGTGCTGTTAGAGTATGCAGATATATATAAAGTAACTCCAACAGATAATTAGATTTATATATCAATAGTTTTTAATAAAAATAATGTAATGATGAATGAATCTATTTTGTCTTAAAGGGACACTGACATGATTAATTTAAATAATTGATTTCTATGTTCAAACTGTAAAAAATGATTTAACATTGACTCCTATTATAATTCGAATGTTGTTCGATATTAATCTTAAAGGCAGATAAGGAATATTGGATTCAATAAATATTGTTTGTTGAAGGTATCCACCAATCATCAATATAAACCCAGGTTGGTCAACAAATATTTAGATGCACATAAACGTACTTTATTTATTTTAAAATACATTTAGCAATAGAATATGTCACATATGATGATAGTATTATATTTTATGTTTATTAATATTGCATACTGTATGTGAAAGACAATATTAATAATTGTAGTTCAGTATCCCTTTAATCTAAAATTAAATAGATTCCACAATGTTGTTGTTTGTTAATGAATTATCTACTCCATATGTTGATGTAATGAATGGTATTGAGCATGCAATTAAAATCAAATATGTTATTTAAGTATATCCGAATAATTATATAATTTTCATCTATTAAATAGACATTACATATAAATATAGAACAATGTGTATTTAGTATGTAATGTTCATTCCATGTTTCTAAGACAAATGTCAATTAAAATGAGACATACCATACTGTGACAAGCCCTGGCTTGAGGATCCAGCAGCCACATCCATATCTGTAATATATTAAATGAGGATTGCATATCATTAATACTAATCATGCCATGTTTAAAATATTTACATTAATAACAAATCAATAGAAAAATATTAATCCTTTGGTAGTCCCATGAGTTAATAGTTTCCGCAATTAAATGAATGATAAATATATCCTGGACTCTTATTTTCAATCAGTTGTGTTGTTTACTGTATCTTTAAGAATATATGCTTGTTATTACATAATCATCAATTGATGGCCATATGTTATAATTTATTAGTATTATTCGTTTTTTATTAGATATAATATTTAAAATAAGAATACTGTATTCTTCACTAATCTAAGATTTTCCATTTAATTTTTAACAACATGTATAAAGCAATGCCACTTTCCGCAAACCCATGTTAACGTGGATGAGAAATGCCATTTTCGCGATCATTGCGCAATGATTCCAAGCGGAATTACGCATCCGTCATTTGACCAACATGTATAAAGCAATGCCACTTTCCGCAAACCCATGTTAACGTGGATGCGAAATTAGATTTCCGCTCTGTGACGCATATTCTGTAGAGCGCAATAAACATCATTCCAATTTCATGTATCACTAATGTAAAATCAGATATCTAAACATCATATGTAGTGTATGTTGTGAGATCTGTATAGGTTTAGTATCTGACTAAATACACATTTTGGATTTTTAACATTATAAATATTATATGAAGTTGGATAATTACCTGGTTCAGATTCTCTATCGGGTCCTCCCAGGCCACCGGACGGAGAAGCATCTGCCCTGTCCCCCGCGTCAGGACTTTCAGATCCCGCAGCTGGGAGGGAAGAAGAGGAGGCCGAGGATGGCGAGGATCTAAATCTTTTGGGGACCCGGAGATTGAGGAGCTCGCATAAAGTCACCTCATAAGGGAGTAGGTACAGTTTCCGCGGGGCCTTTCTTTGGCCCCCTCTTTTACGGGCTTGTACCCAGTCCCTTATGAGGTTGACTTTTTTCGATAAACGCAACCTCATATCTCCGAATCTCCTCATGATCTGATCCTGGGACCTCTGGACGTCACACACCAATCTAACCGCATTGGTGATAGACTCCCAGAGGGCCTTCTTAACAGGTGCATCTGTCGAGCTCCTCTTGTTCCCAAACAGCTGGGGATAAAAGTCCTTGACGGCGTGGACCAGTGCAGCGCTCTCCTCCTTGGTGAACCTGGGAACTGACATGCCTTCTGGGTTGTACAATAAATATATTATAATAATATAAACTGCCTGCAGGCATTAGAGAACTGACAAAGATGGCAACGTGTAATGGACTTTTATATGGTGAAGTAAACATGAGATGCACCATGGGACAATTTATCTGTACATCTGATTGGATAAAATTTTGAAATATTGTTATAATGTCTGTGAGACCATCCTGACTCAAGTTGTGTTTGTGTGATGAACTCTGATTGGCCGTTCCTTAATGTTTCATATCTTAGTAACTTCCTTACACATACCGCTTGGTGGTGCTGTAACTTCATTTTTCATGTAGACTTATTTGTAACTCATGGGCCTGTCATGCGGATATGTGTGACGCAGATTTAATATCCGTGATCCGTGAAATATTAATGATTAAATACTCTTTAAAATCTCATCCTGTCACATTATTAATGTTGTAGACATTTCTCGGTTTAATAACGGTCTGTTTCTTTAATACAAATACACATTTAATATTGTATGTCTTTATTGTTCTTTAAATAAATTGATTGTGAAGTATTGACATTGCTCTATTAAATGTATTTATAATGCACATTGATTGTGTGCTATTGCGTGACATTACACTAATGTTTAAATATGCTAATCTGGTGTTTGAAGATGCGTTTCCCACGCAATATTTATTAATGTTAAAATTCCGGGAAGAATGTCAGTAACTTTGATAATCTGTTTATAAATGTTAAACTACAGCTTTGTTATTCGCAAATAAACCTCGAGCTTGTATTTCTCTGAAGTGCTCATATATGTTATTGTGCAATGGCGTCTTTAGTTTTAAAGAGACATTACAAACAATTGTATCAAATGATCTGTAGAGATAGAAGATTGTTTAGACTTTAAAATGTAAATCATTTTCTCTTAGTATTTATATATCCTCAACATAAGAAATTTAAATGCACATGGTTGAGCCAATCACATAAGGCATCTCTGTGCATCCACCAATCTTCATCTACTGAGCCTATCTCGATATGCTTTTCAAGCAAAGTATGTCAAGATAGGAAGAGAAGTAAATACACTATTTCAAGCTCTTAAAGGGACACTGTCCAAACAAATTTACCATTGGTGATTGAGCATGAAATGTTAATCAACTTTATTATTTAATACGATTATCAAATGTTAAGTTATCTTGTTATGTTTCTTTGAAAATCAATAATGATATTTTATATTACGGACAATTGTTTAATAAAAACCTGGGTTGTCCTTGACGATTGTTGCATCAATTATTCCAAACAATCAAGTTTTGTCCAGAGTACTGAAGCAAATAAATTAGCTATTTACTGGCTTATTTCTAAAGTAATGATAGCAACATCACAATGAGCATTCATAATATGAGACAAGTTTTAAAGTTTATTAAAATAGAATACTCATTCAGAATGTATAAATCATGGTTTTTTTAAATGGCTACCTTTAAGTATATTTTGAGTTCATGTCCCTTTAAATAAACATTTCACAATAATGCTTAATATATCATAAACCTAGGCACCTTCCTTTTGCTAAATGAGTCTAACATATGAGTAAAGCAAATTTAGATTAACTTCTAGATTGTTTTACACACTGACTGAAATATATTTATTAAATGAGGTATTTTTTAGCCTTCAGCGTAGAGGGACATTAAGCTATATGTTATGTATGCATTTTGTATCATAATCTTATATTTGACCAACTTAATATGTTTTGTTATTCAATCATTATATTGTAATTATATATATTCGTGGATTAAATACATCTCTACATAGGCTATTTTGATGCTGATTGTTGTTTGCATATAGATGCCTTATATCATTCACTAAGATATGTGCATTTATTTTTATTTTAACAAGTATATTTAAAGACTGAATGTAATTCTATAGTACATTCTAAATATGTTTAAATTCTTGTATGATATTTGTAACAATGTATACAAAATATACATTTTGAATGACCCCTTTAAGGACCCAAACATATTGTATTTTTATTTAACATTGACAAAATAAACTAAAGGGGAAATTACATTCTATATAGATATTTGATGTCTAACCCAAGAGGTAAGATTGTAATAAATACATAATATTACTAAGTATAGTTAAATGACTCCACTAGAAAATTACATAGATTAACCTGGCATCCAATAACTAATTATTAAAAATTATAAAGTTAAATGACCTACCATTTATAAATGTAATAATTGTAAAATATTTTCTAATAATGTTTTGAGATACCTAAGGAAGATACATGATCTTATACAATTCTTTTTACATTCAACAACACTGTCACTTTCATGTAATTGAACCACTTCACCTTATTAAATGTTAAAACAATCATAATATTAATACATATCCTAAATATTTTTAATATATACTTTTTCAATATAAAAGCATTGAAGAATATGACTCCCCAATTAATGTTAAAATATATCTTTTAATATTCTCTGAAGAATTTTATTTTCTACTATTAATGCATTATTTTCTCTTATGCATGTGCTTGTCAAATAGCCAACTACCAGTCATGGGAGTCCAAGTTTTATTTATTTACAGATTATATTGATATATATTAGAATCTGCTAAAAAAAAAATATATATTTAATAGAAAATAAATAAATATTCCATGAAGTCATCAGATGCCAATCTGAAATGACAAATAATAAAAATGGAACAAAGTTAATACACACGTTGTAAAATATTCATAAAATACATTTAAAATCATATGGTGTCTATGCTCTAACTTTGATCAACATTTTTTAAAGATAATCATTACATTCATTTTAAATTAATGAAATACATACACCATTATATTGTTGATTAAAAATAATATTTAAATTTCAAAAATTAAATTTATACATAATAATGTATATCACATGTAAACAATATATGTATGCTGAACATAAATGTAATATTTCATGTCCATTCAAATACCTCTATATCAACTATAATATGTATTCCTTTTTCTGATTGTGATCCCTAAATATCTAATTAAGAACTAAATATGACTAATGTATGTAAGCTACTAATATTCTACAGTCTTCACTAGCATGCATTGGTACACCAACCTGGACAATGCATGGTCTTTGAATGTCAATTCAGGGGTAAACAGTTGATCTTCAATAGGTGTCTTATTCATCAGTTCATTAAATAGAGGACTGGGAAATACCATCTAAAAAAGTAAAATCATCTAAGTGTCTGATTGTGATCCCTAAATATCTAATTAAGAACTAAATATGACTAATGTATGTAAGCTACTAATATTCTACAGTCTTCACTAGCATGCATTGGTACACCAACCTGGACAATGCATGGTCTTTGAATGTCAATTCAGGGGTAAACAGTTGATCTTCAATAGGTGTCTTATTCATCAGTTCATTAAATAGAGGACTGGGAAATACCATCTAAAAAAGTAAAATCATCTAAGTGTCTGATTGTGATCCCTAAATATCTAATTAAGAACTAAATATGACTAATGTATGTAAGCTACTAATATTCTACAGTCTTCACTAGCATGCATTGGTACACCAACCTGGACAATGCATGGTCTTTGAATGTCAATTCAGGGGTAAACAGTTGATCTTCAATAGGTGTCTTATTCATCAGTTCATTAAATAGAGGACTGGGAAATACCATCTAAAAAAGTAAAATCATCTAAGTGTCTGATTGTGATCCCTAAATATCTAATTAAGAACTAAATATGACTAATGTATGTAAGCTACTAATATTCTACAGTCTTCACTAGCATGCATTGGTACACCAACCTGGACAATGCATGGTCTTTGAATGTCAATTCAGGGGTAAACAGTTGATCTTCAATAGGTGTCTTATTCATCAGTTCATTAAATAGAGGACTGGGAAATACCATCTAAAAAAGTAAAATCATCTAAGTGTCTGATTGTGATCCCTAAATATCTAATTAAGAACTAAATATGACTAATGTATGTAAGCTACTAATATTCTACAGTCTTCACTAGCATGCATTGGTACACCAACCTGGACAATGCATGGTCTTTGAATGTCAATTCAGGGGTAAACAGTTGATCTTCAATAGGTGTCTTATTCATCAGTTCATTAAATAGAGGACTGGGAAATACCATCTACAAAATAGAAAATCATCTAAGTGTCTCCAATAGGATGTCTCCACAGCCTTATTCTATCAAATAGTTTGCACTTACCATGTGAACATGTCTTTGTATGGTTTTCAAGGTCAGCAGAATTTAAATATGCCAGACATGATCCCATTGGTATACTTCAATTTCAATCTTGGCTTTTTCCCCACTGTCAGTCTTGGAAATCTTCACTGTCAGGCTTCAAATTGTTCCCTTTCAGTCTTTATATTAAGTCATCTCCCTAATGTAAGAAATTATATATAAAGATTTCATACAAGTGTGTGAATCAGTTCTGTACCCCTCTCCCACCCCCCATTTCATAATAAATATCTATCACTAGCTTACTAAGCCTGTGTATGAACCTGTGTTATTTTCTATCAAGTGTGAAGATGAGTCATATTGAGCAGAACAAACCTCTGTGTGACATTGAACCATAGTCATTCTAGAGTATCCCTTTCTGATTATGTACATAAGTAATGTGTAAACAAAGTTATATTTTTAAACATTTATGCCATATTATGTATTTGTGTACAAATCATTCCAGCAACAGTCCATACATTTCTACTTACCATCTGATGTCCTCTATAAAAACCAGGTGGCAAAGACTCGCTATAGGACCCAATGCCCAGAGCATCACCTATATTATGAGAAATAAATATTATTATAACATTTTATCAATACTAACATGTTTGCACAATTCTCTACTTGTCATTTCCCTAGAGTTCACATCTATTGAAAATACTCCAGTGTAACTTCTATTATTTACCGTCTAAAGTGGCGGTTGATGACGTCTGCTCTGACATCAAGTCCCTCGTCCTGGAATTCCCCCTCTAGAACAGGATCATCCTCCTCATCTCTGAGGAGGTCTCTGTCCACCGGGACGGCCTGCAGCATCCCAGCCCGCTGTGCAATATTATGCAGGACGCTACAGGCTACAACGATCTTAGCCACCTTCTTTGGGTTGTACTGGAGTGCTCCTCCAGAACGGTCCAGGCACCTGAATCTCATCTTCAGGAGCCCGAACATCCTTTCAACCACCGCCCTGGTTCTCTTATGAGCCCTATTGTAGCGCTCCTCAGACACATCAGTTGGGCTACGCAAGGGGGTAATGAGCCAAGGCCGGCTCATGTACCCAGAATCACCTATAAATTTAGAACAGAACATAATTCAAACAGAATACTTAAACTAGTATATTGTTGTATAAATATATTTTTTAAAAACCATAATCCATATTAAAAGTTGTCAGAAACATAAAAAAATTAAAAAAAAATTATATATAAATCTGTATCTAGCCATTTCATCGAAGACATGCTACATATGCGTATTTCTCCTAAACCAAACCTTGTGTAAAATGCTAACTACATGTTTACATTGCATTCTCTATATGAACACTTAAGGTAAGACATGCTACATATCTGCTTTTCAATAAAAATAGACATTAGCAGAAAAATACAATGACAGGGTTAAATTGCATGAGATAATATCTTGCCATTTCATCTAAGACATGCTACATATGCGTATTTCTCCTAAACCAAACCTTGTGTAAAATGCTAACTACATGTTTACATTGCATTCTCTATATGAACACTTAAGGTAAGACATGCTACATATCTGCTTTTCAATAAAAATAGACATTAGCAGAAAAATACAATGACAGGGTTAAATTGCATGAGATAATATCTTGCCATTTCATCTAAGACATGCTACATATGCGTATTTCTCCTAAACCAAACCTTGTGTAAAATGCTAACTACATGTTTACATTGCATTCTCTATATGAACACTTAAGGTAAGACATGCTACATATCTGCATTTCAATAAAAATAGACATTAGCAGAAAAAGACAATGACAGGGTTAAATTGCATGAGATAATATCTTGCCATTTCATCTAAGACATGCTACATATGCGTATTTCTCCTAAACCAAACCTTGTGTAAAATGCTAACTACATGTTTACATTGCATTCTCTATCTGAACACTTAAGGTAAGACATGCTACATATCTGCATTTCAATAAAAATAGACATTAGCGTCGGTAAATAACAAATGGTTAAATTTAATCCAATAGCTGAACATGACGCTAACAGTTAAAAAATACAGGGGCAATTGTCAAAATAATTAACCATGTTGTGCACAAATACTCACCAACGAGATAACCAGGGGGCATTTGTCTTTCCTCAAACTGTCTCCACAGGGACGACAGAGAGAGGATGCGGGCATCATGACAAGCACCTCCAAAATTCGCATACACATGCATAATCCTCATCCGTGCGTCACAAACATACTGCACGTTGAGGCTATGAAAATGTTTGCGATTTCTGAAGGGCAAGTCATCAATTGGAGCACGCAGCGCAATGTGGGTACAATCAATGGCTCCCAAGACATTGGGCAATTGAGCAATATCAAAGAATTCCCGCTTCAGGCGCCTCCAATCACCATCATTCTGTGGGAATCCTATGTATTGCTTACTGATACGTACCATGGCGTTCAGAAAGTTATCAAACACCCCAGAGAATGTACCTTGAGCCAGGCCATGCATGTACAGTTCTCCGGATTGAAAACTCCCGGAGGCCAGGACGTATAGACAGCTTAGCATCTTACTCATGGGGGGAACAGCAGTCCTTATTTGTATACATGGCTCCAAATGAGGTTTAAGAAGCTCGTAAAGGCCAATGAGCTGTTCGCGATCGAGCCGATACTTATCAAAAACCTCAAAGTCACTCATGTTTTCCAAGGTGGGTCTCACCCTGTAGACACGAGGACCTCGAACCAGACGACCCCTTCGTCTCGGTCTGAGCCGCCGAGGCTGCCTGATTCGACCAACAGCTAGTTCGCCAATAGCACCACCAGCAGCGTCTACCATGTCATCGTCATCCATCTTTCAAAACAGCGTAACAAGGTAAGCACTTGATCTGATGTGGATCACAAGTGATGCATTGGCCATGTTGTTTGGGGGATTTATAGTACAATTAGTCCAATGGTAGTGAGTTTGTAATGATTGCTGATTGTATTCACCTGTTTGTATGTGAGCGGCGCGAATGCTTTCACAGTGGGCGTTTATTTGTTGTTTGCTGAAATGTTAGTTTCAAACAATGATTCTCAATGTGAAAGTGTCAAATATCACACATACAGTGCATGTTTGTAATGTTTGATCATATGTGTAATCAATATTTCTTAAACGCGATCTTATAGTAACAAGCACACGTCCAGGCTAACATGAATGAAAGTGCATAGTTGTGTATAATGTGCATCGAATGTGATCGATCAATGTTGCTGCAATATTGTTTGTAAATGATAAAGGAACATCTGCCATCTGTAGGATTGTATATATAAGTGATTGCCGAGCTGTCAATATTGTACGCGTCCCTTTAAAATCGCAATAATAATTCCGAACTTCCCGTCTGCCATCTGTAGTATTGTATATATAAGTGATTGCCGAGCTGTAAAATATTGTACGCGTCCCTTTCAAATCGCAATAATAATTCCGAACTTCCCGTCTGCCATCTGTAGTATTGTATATATAAGTGATTGCCGAGCTGTAAAATATTGTACGCGTCCCTTTCAAATCGCAATAATAATTCCGAACTTCCCGTCTGCCATCTGTAGTATTGTATATATAAGTGATTGCCGAGATGTGAATATTGTACGCGTCCCTTTCAAATCGCACTAATACTGAATAACTTCCGGCTGTCATCTGTAGTATTGTATATATAAGTGATTGCAGAGATGTGAATATTGTACGCGTCCCTTTCAAATCGCACTAATACTGAATAACTTCCGGCTGTCATCTGTAGTATTGTATATATAAGTGATTGCCGAGATGTGAATATTGTACGCGTCCCTTTCAAATCGCACTAATACTGAATAACTTCCGGCTGTCATCTGTAGTATTGTATATATAAGTGATTGCCGAGATGTGAATATTGTACGCGTCCCTTTAAAATCGCAATAATAATTCCGAACTTCCCGTCTGTCATCTGTAGTATTATATATATAAGTGATTGCCGAGCTGTCAATATTGTATGCGTCCCTTTAAAATCGCAATAATAATTCCGAACTTCCCGTCTGCCATCTGTAGTATTGTATATATAAGTGATTGCCGAGCTGTAAAATATTGTACGCGTCCCTTTCAAATCGCAATAATAATTCCGAAATTCCCGTCTGCCATCTGTAGTATTGTATATATAAGTGATTGCCGAGCTGTCAATATTGTATGCGTCCCTTTCAAATCGCACTAATACTGAATAACTTCCGGCTGTCATCTGTAGTATTGTATATATAAGTGATTGCCGAGATGTGAATATTGTACGCGTCCCTTTCAAATCGCACTAATACTGAATAACTTCCGGCTGTCATCTGTAGTATTATATATATAAGTGATTTTCGATCTGACGATATTGTATGCGTCCCATAAAAATTGCACGAATACTGAATAACTTCCGGCTGTCATCTGTAGTATTATATATATAATTGATGTGCGATCTGACAATATTTCTGAATTGTCCCATTGAAATCTCCATAATAATGCTGTTCAAAAGTGTGTTTTACGTATATGTTGTATTGTAGTATTGAGTGTTAAAGTTCCTAAAGGGGCGGTACAGTGGTGAATCTGTGATGTGTATGGTTGAATCTTGTAATGACGTCATGATATTATTAACCTGCCTATGTAGTTCTGAAATCCTCATTGTGTTGTTGTATTGTGCTACATTGTTATTGTGTGCTGAATAAAATCTAAATGTGTGCTTTGTGGTTGCGTGATGGGTGATGCGTGTTATGTACATGTACGTATATATTGTGATTGTGTCCCACATATGCTGACTTCTATATAGCGGTCTGGCATTGTTGTTCCTTCCCATAAAGTGACATCTGTAATCTGGTGTAATGATGTTCTTGTTGTACGTAATTCCTAATGGTTTCTGGTGATGGAATCATGATGTTAAAAGTACAGTAAAATCCATATGTTGTGTTTTGTGATTCCTCGAGAGAATGTAATGTGTTTTTCCCCCATCATTTGAATGCACATGTATGATTGAATGTTAAAAGTAATGTATGTGCATCCATGAGTGATCATGTGTTAAGCCTATGTAGATATGCAGTTGCTGCAAGCATATGAGTTGAATAACAGAAATGCAATAATAAAGGTAAATGAGAGATGTTTCCCATTGTGTAGTGTTTGTGAATCCAGAAATGTGTATTGAATTTTATTTTAATTGTAAATGTAATTTTATTGAAATAATAATGTGTTACTAGTGATGGGGATTTGTAGTTGATGTAATCTAAAAGTGTTAAAAATATTTATGGTGTGGTGAATATTTAATATTAAAAAACATAAATCCACCATAGGGAAATAGTCATTTCTTGATCTATTTATCATAGCTGTGTCTAACGCATAAAAGCATGTATTTTCTAGCGCTGGTATTTGGAGTTTTTCAGTCTACGCTATTTGCGTGCGTTAGGGAAATGAGGGTTTCGCGTGCACGAGCACGTCTTCCCAATAGAAGTCAATGGAGGCTCCAAAGATTTCTATATTTTTTTTTCTAAGACTGGTTTTCCTCGTAAAGTGAGTGACGTCATGAGCTTGTGTGAAAAAGTAACTAAATCGTGTTCTTTTTGTAATAAATAAATATTTTGTGTATGTAATGTGGTGTATATTGTTTGTATGCATCGATGAGTGTATGTTTGTGATAATGTTATTCGTTAGATGTAGGTATATGAGGGTCTTTTCCCGTATGTCCATGTAAGTCAATGGGAAAATGGATTTGTGTGGATTTTTTTCAAACACCCGAGATCTCGCAACTTTAATCCTTTGTATTTTTAAGAAAAAATAAAAATTCCGAAAAATAAAGATAGTGTTGTGTTTGTATGAGTGTAAGTGTACTTTGTGTAATATTTGTTTTGTGATTCGTGGATGTTTTTTTGTGCGGTATATGTTTACTACTGGGTCTGAGGTGGCGGTAGAAAGTTGAGCGTTAGGTGTATTTTGAGTCGCGGTAAATAAACTCTAAATACCGGAGTGCGTAAAAAACCCGCGTTAGGAGCCTCTAACGCTGGTATTGACGGCTACCGCCGAACTCTAAATCTAGGCCTAAATGTATGTGTCTGAATGCTAAAGACATTTGCCTGCCTCTTTTTCTTCTAACACCCGAGATCTCCAATTTTTAAACCCTTATTACTTTTTGTGCCATATTTTTTAAAATATTTTTTTATTAGACAGTGTTAATGTGAGTTTAACTATACTTTGTAATATATTTTTGAAGTGTTTTGTGCAATTTTTTTGTTTCGGAAAACAGTTAACCACAGCTCTTAGATCACAGTAAGGATTGAAGCGTAAAGGTTGATTGCGCTAGCACAATCGTTATTTCACTCCACTTGTAATATTAGCATAATGAAAATGGCTCTCAAAATCACGATTGCATTAGCGCAAAAATACGATTGCGCTAGCGCAATACCGTTTGCGCCTCACTTGTAATCTAGCCCTTTGCAAGTAATATGCCCAACTGAAACTTTAGATCAGATACATCACCTTGTGGCTCCTTTATAGTAGCTATGTACTTAAATTAGATCTTAGATTAGGAGTTAGTCCCCTCCTACTGAGCTATATGCCCAATGTAGTCATGAGTTTACACACCTGACCCTTTAACCCTTTTCATTATGAGCAATACATAATTAAATCTGAGCAGTCTTCTTACTATTTTTGGTCATGGGTCTTGAGTGGGCTCCTTTGGTATTGCATATGATTTACATAAAAATATAGGAGGTCTTGCTCTATAGAAGAATTTACACTCTGAAATAGAATAATATATATGTATAGTAAAACAAGGATTATGTGGGCATAAAATGAAAAATATATTTTGTGTGTTCTCTTAATTGAGATTTTCTTGTAATTCTTTAAAGGCATGTTTAAAATAAAGCTTATTTAACTAACTGAGACCAAGATTACAATGGCCTTGAAAAGCAGAAGACATTATAAGGAAATATCTGCATTTGCTTCATATTTATCATATTTTTCATATTCTTTGCATTATTTAATGGAGTTGTTATTATTTTGAGTGCAAGATTCTTAAGAGTGGACTTTAAGACTACAGACTCCATTTATGAAATGTCGAGCGGACATGATTCACTATAGCAAATCATGTTCGCTGGACATTGCTGCATGCGGACAGCATACACTCTCCATATTTATCATTGCACAAGCCTTTCACCAGAAATGCTTGTGCAATGCCACCCCCTGCTCAATGGCGATGAACCTTACCACTGCTGCTTCTTAACTTTCGTTTCAGGCGACCACAACACCTTCATAACTCCTACAACTTCATGGACCTACCCACTGAGATTAATTCCTTTCTGCTCTGCTATACAACCCTTATTAGCCCCTTTTACTTATTAGCCACAGTGCAGTAAATCCCTTATAGGTCTTGTAAAACTATTAGCTTTTGATCCCTATCTACTATCAACCTTGAAATTTCTAAGAGTTATAGACACCGGCTGTCTTAATTGTTATCATTCCTTTATCATTTGTAGATTCATTCAAATTAACACTCTTCTTTATTGTCCTAATATCCAAAGGCCCTCCCTAAATTACCCTTCCACAATAATGTAATAATAATCTAGCACTTAAAGGGAAAGTCTAGTCAAAATTAAACTTTCATGATTCAGATAGGGCATGTTATTAAAAAAAACAAAAAAACTGAAAGTCCCAGGCGCAGCTTGCCAAAAAATCCATCTCTAACTTTAAAAAAAAAAACATTTTTTTCAAAGAATTTTCAAAGAAAAGGAAGTTTCATATGATGAATCTAATAAAATGACTGAGATAAGTCCAAGTAATATAGATTTTTATGATGCCTGCGCCATTAATAACCTAGAACATCTATTAGATGAAGGTACTAACAGAGAAACAATGAACACAAAAACTAAACATAAAGAGGCCTATTTATCAAATGTCTGTTGGACCTGATCCGACAATGCGGATCAGGTCCGACAGACATTGCTGAATGCGGAGAGCAATACGCTCTCCGTATTCAGCATTGCACCAGCAGCTCTCTGGCTGCCAGCAGGTGGGTGTCAATCAACCCGATCGAACTCAATCGGGTTGAATTGTGGGGATCTCTGTCCACCTCATCAGAGGAGGCAGATAGGGTTATGGAGCAGCGGTCTTTAGACCGCTGCTTCATAACTGCTGTTTCTGGCGAGTCTGAAGACTCGCCAGAAACACGGCCGTCAAGCTCCATTCTGACCTTGATAAATGGGCCTCATAAGTTTTAAATGTATATCAAAATGTTATCCTATACAATCTAGGGGAAAACAATTAGAATTATTTCAGAAAAGAATTGTAGAAGACAACAAAAGTAAATGAAAGAATACCTAATTAGCTCTTAAAGCGTTAGAGTATAATGAAAAAATTGTAATAAAAAGAGCAGATAAAGGAAACAGTATAGTGGTTTGTGATAGATCATGGTACATTGCAGAAGCTAATAGACAGCTATAACCCACATTTAGATTTTCAGAAACAACTGTTAGTTTTGTTAAATGAAGGAAGAAGACATGCCTTTTTTGATAAGAATACATATGATTACCTATATGTGGAATATCTCAGGACTGCTATATTCTATCATCTACCCAAGACACATAAAGGTCTTATAGACATCAAAGGGAGACCTATAGTCTCAAGAAATGGCTCATTACTTGAGCATTTGTCAGAATAGGTGGATGATATTTTACAGCCATATGTCCTCAATTTAAGTAGTTATGTAAGAGATACTACTCATTTACTCAATATATTTAAGGAGTATAAAAGGAAAGAAAATTACAGCTGGCTAACTATAGATGCAATTTCATTGTATTCCTCTATTTTGCATTCCGTAGGATTGATGGCTGTTAAATATTTTTTGGATAGGGATGACAGTCTTGAATTAGGCTTTAAAATATATATCCTTAAGGTAATTAAACTTTTACTGGAACACAATAGCTTTAGTTTTGAAAACGAACATTATGCACAAAAACAGGGTAAAGCTATGGGGGCGCGGTTGCTAATCTTGTGATGGGATGGTTTGAAAAGGAATATATATATGGAGACTGCAATCTTTTTCAAGATTATATAATCAGTTACAAAAGATTTATAGATGATCTTATATTAGTTTGGAAGTCCGATGAAACAGAAACAGATGATTTTGTGAAGTACCTTAATACCAATACAATGAATCTTAAATTTAATTATGAATGGCACAAAGTTAAAATCAATTTCCTTGATATCACACTAGTTGGGAAGACTACTGATGAAAGAGTAATATCTGATTTATATCGCAAACCTATTCCAGGTAATGCATTATTACATGCAACCAGTAGTCACCCGCGACATGTGTTCAAGGGAATTGTCAAAGGACAAATGATGCGGGCTAAGAGAAACTGCTCAGAAACCAGAGATTACGTAAAAGAAAGTAAAGAGTTAACAGAGTGACTAATTATTAGAAGTTATCCTTAAAATTTAATTCATAAAACATCAGATGAAATAGAGAATTATAAACGTGAAGATCTCTTTTAAAAATAAAGGAAAAAGTAGAAAATGGATAATAGACCCCTATTTACAACTACATATTCAATTCAATATTGACGTTTGGGGAATTGTAAAAAAGTATCTACCTTTTTTTGTATGGGGATGATGTTCTAAAAGATGTAATAGGAGATGGATGTAGGTATGTTTATTCTAAAAACAGTACACTTGGCACCATTCTTTCACCAAGCATGCTAAAATGTAAGAATGGTTAGTTTGTGGTTAACACACGGTAGCTACAAATATGGTAATAAGCGCTGTAAAGCCTGTGAACATCATAAAGTAACTGAGACATTCAAATCCCACACAACAGGAGAAATATTTAATGTTAAGGGCTGTGCAAATTGCAGTTCCTGCTACGTAGTTTACCTAGTTGAATGTAATCTATGTGTAGGACAGTATGTAGGGTTAACTACATGTGAGGCTAGAACTCGCATACGTGAGCACATTAAAAATTATATCCCCTGTTCAGCCCTTAGTAGACACTTTATCTACGAACATAATCAAAATGTTAATTCCTTTAAATGGAATATAATTGAAGTGGTAAAAACACCTCTGAGAGGAGGTGACAGGTCCCAGATATTAGGCAGGCAAGAGACCTATTGGATATATAAATTGAGAACACAAATTCCTATAGGATATAATTCAGAATATGACATTGTTCATTTTTGGGAATAAACTAAATAAAATATTACTTAATAAGTACACTCTGTATTTATATCCCAAGTGGGTTTATACTCTAATAAGAAAAATGTATTTTGTGGTATTGAATAAACTTTATATTTGACATGCTTAGTCTATAATATGTATATAAAAATACTTTAACTAAAATTATTGAATGTTTATTCTTATATATATATATATATATATATATATATATATCTTAAATGCTTTTGAATATCCACTGAGTCTCTTTGCCTGATCTCTATATATTCAGTAGTATGCTAGAACTGTATAATTTTATTTTGCAGTAATATGCCAGCCATTGTATAATGCATCTTGTATTTATGGCGAGGATTTGTATTGTCATGTTGATTTCAGTCAGCATCAAGTGTTACTATAAAGGGTTAAATTGAAAGCAGAGTAAGCAGATGTAATTACAGTAATAAGTGCTGATTAAGAGGCCTATAAATTAAAGCTATGGATATTACTTAGATAGGTCTATGAATACATCAACATGATAGCTGAAACGCGTTAGAGCAGTTCTATCTTTTTGTTCAGTTTTTTTTTATTATGCTACCTGTTTTAATTTTGCAATAAAGTATTTGATTTTTAAGCAAGCTGCGCCTGAGACCTTCCGTTTTTTTGTTGTTTTATCTTGAAAAAGGTTTAGAGGAGCCCTTTTACATATTTCAGTCCCTACTATGCAGCTGCTGGAGAAACCTACATAGGTGATTGAAACTGGCTTGACACATTAGGAGCTCGGTAAGAAGCCGGAGTTGGAATTTGTCAGCAACTCGCGACCCGTTGGCGCATTGATGACGTCACTATTGCATCAGAGTCTGGCACAGGATTCACAAAAGGATGGTCCGGTGAGAAGAGAGGTATAGGATTGTGCTGTTAGCGTGGTTGTATAGCCTCTTGTTCCCGGATGAGCCACCCGTATAATACTCCATCCGAAATGAAGACAAGGTATAAGAGAAGGGGTTTAAAAGTGATAAAGAGTGTGCAATGGGCATGAAGTGTTATGGACTGTAAATCGGGTCAGGTTGCTTAAAAGGATATTCCAAGGCTGACTGTTTTATTTTGCTCCGACTGAAACACCCTAACAAAGCACTTTTTTCTTGTTGTTATACTTATGTAATTGTAAACAACTTTCCAATTTACTTTTATCATCAAATTTGCTTTGTTCTCTTGGTATTCTTAGTTGAAAGCTGAACTTAGGCAGGCTCATATGCTAATTTCTAAGCCCTTGAATTCCGCCTTTTAGCTAAATGCATTTGACAGTTTTCACAGCTATAGGGTGGTAGTTCATGTGTGCCATATAGAAAAAACATTGTGCTCACATCCGTAAAGTGACTTATGAGAGGGCACTGATTGGCTAAAATGCAAGGGGGCATTTTGCAGAGGTTTAGATACAAGGTAATCACAGAGATAAAAAGTATATTAATATAACCGTGTTGGTTATGCAAAACTGGGGAATGGATAATAAAGTGATTATCTATCTTTTTAAACAATAACAATTCAGGAGTTGACTGTCCCTTTAAGAAAAATAAAAAAATGTGCCAGTCAAGTTTTCCTAATTTTTATACAAATTTCTTTCACTCATCCTGACTAATTAGAACTGAGGTAAGAGAGGTCAATCTCAAAAAATAGAAAAAAAAAGGAGGGAGGAAAACACTTAAGAAACAGACCTACAGCAAAACAGAGTCATATACAAAAATAAATGTTCAATAAGAGAATAAATATAATGGCTTGTATAATGGCCCAACGGGCTGCCACTCTATGACCAGATTATGCATTTCACAGAGGGGAAGTTTCATGCAGTATTTTAATCTGGTTGTGCCAAAAACAACAAAAAAAAACAAACAGCCGGCCCTGAAACTCTAGTCAATTCATCACTGAACAAGAAAAATTGCAAATCCATATATACATTCTTCCTTGTATAGGCTTCGTAACTGACGCTTATTTTATAGTGGAGATAAGGGAGATAGGTTAAAGTGGAAGGTTGAGGGCATTAATTTGCAGTGGGGGGTTTGAAAGTAGGGGTTAAATTGCACCACCACTTTGATGAGACAAAGGGGTAGATTTATTATATATTTTAAAAAAAATACAAATTCACTAACTATTGAAAACATCAATGCAAGGCAGTATTTTTAAACTTTTTTGAGCCTTATTTTAATGTCTGAATTATATTACTGAGAATTCTGTTTCAGTTCATTATAAACATTAAAATGACAACATTCTCAGGACTCCTGTTATGCCTATGTATTTATACAAGGCTGGTCTTAAAATAGTAAATTCCTTTCACAGGAGAAAAAAACAGAAAAAAAACACTGCATTTCATCTCTCTCAAGGGAGGTAGAATGCTCTCTCTTTTTAAGGAAAAAATAATTTAAACCTCAAAATAGAACTCTATACTATAGTATTGCTTCTGTTATGCTATCTATATTCCTAAGGATGTCTTATACATTTCTAAATGAAACTACAAAGAATATATGAATAACGAGATTAAAATGATTTAGCTTTGATTATACACTGTACATATTTTGATGGTGAAGATTGATACAGCAAGTTGATGGAATCTGAAGAACAAATTAATTTGACTACGTTGTATAATGTAATATTCCTCTAGGGATATATAGAAAAAGCCTTCTATGCAAAGTTAGACAAATTAGTCAACTGTACTATATAAAACTTTTAGTTTGAGATCAAACAAGTCAACATAGAAGGACTTATACGAGATGGTTAGACCATATGGGCTCCATATATTAAGCATGCTTCATGCAAGTTAAGAAGCAACGGTTGTGAGATTGACAGGCCATGCTCAGGGTATGGCACTGCATAAGGAAATAACTTTGCAATGGTAACTACAGGCAGTAGAAGTAAAGTGTTTGCTGCCCGCTCACCGCAAAGATGGGAAAACAGTTTACCAAGATAGGAACCATGCCTGTCCATCTTTTAATACATACAGCCCTATGTGTTCATATATTATGTAGCAACATTTTGTAAATAACTCATAGGGGTTGATTTATCAAGCTCTGTATGGATCTTGATGCTCCTGTTTCTGCTCGCCGGAAACAGAAGTTATGAAGCAGCGGTCTAAAGATCGCAGCTCCATAACTTGTCTGACGGCTCTGAGGCCGCGGACAGAAATCAACCCAATCAGATACGATCGGGTTGATTGACATCCCCTGCTAGCGGACGATTGGCCGCGAATCTGCAGAGTGGGGCATTGCACCAGCAGTTCACAAGAACTGCTGGTGCAATTATAAATGCCGACAGCATATGCTGTTGGCTTTTATCAATGTGCAGCGGACATGAATGATACACTACATTGTATCATGTCTGCTCACACTATGATAAATATACCCCATAAAATTTAATTATTGTTTTGTCATTTATAATTTAAGTGATTTGATAAAATAGTTTATAATAAAGAGTAAATAATTGTGGTATTTAATGCTGGGTCAAGAAAAGCAGTCATTTTAAATAGATCTTAAATATCCCAAATAAACCAAAAACATAAGAACAACATTGATTTATAGTTTTGTCACTTGTAATACTGTATAGCTATCTAACTTTCATTATTTGTTGAGAGTGCACTATGTGTCTGTTATTTAAAAACAAAAGATTCTAATGACAGGTTGCAATGGCCAGTGGTGTTAGGAAGTACTGTTGTCACATAGATACCACATAGATACCAATATCATTACCCAGTGTATGTAAAATTGACTGGTCCTTTGCTCCTTATTAAACTTAACAGTGACTGCCCCCCATCAATACTTAAAGGGATAGGAAACCCCAATTTTTTTCTTTCATGATTAAATAGAGCACACAATTTTAATCAACTTTCCAATTTACTTTTATTGCCAAATTTCTTTAATTATCTTTATATTGTTTGCTGAAGGAGCAGCAATGCACTATTGCAAACTAGCTGAACACATTGAATGAGCCAATCACAAGGGACAAAAGTGTGCAGGTACCAATCACCAGCAAGAATGTGTACATATTTTTTTTAACAAAGGATACTGATAGAATAAAGTACATTTGGAAATAGAAGTGAATTTAAAAGTGTCTAAAAATTCCTTGCTCTATCTGGCTCATGAAAGTTTAATTTGACTTTCCTATACATTTAAGTGCCCCTTCTTATATATATATGTAGATGAAAACATTAAAGATCACATTTATGCAATATTCATATTTAATATGTAATTAAGTATTTAAATATTTATCGTAAACATTTCCCATTCCAATGTTTTTCACATAAAGAAATATGCTCTTAGTATTTTTAAATAGATATTCCTAAATATATCTATATTTATCTATATCTATATATAATCATATATATACATATGTATACATATAGGTATCTGAATCCATCAGATATATTTTTAAACATCTCTTTAAGAATAAATAGAACATATTCTGCCATGTCCAGAACTTTGGATTATAAAATATGCAATATTATCTTCTTATGTTTCGCTTTTAAACAACCTTGATCTTGTTTGCACAATTGTGGTTGCTAGGTTTTTTTCCAACTTTTTCGACTCTATTGAAGGCTATAGGGGAATGCATTTGTTACCACGAGTTTGCAAAAGCGAGAGCACAAGCAATTTACTTTAAACTCTTAATACGAGGGTGAATAACTGAGGGCAAAAAAATAATATTCTATTGGTTTTAACACTCAGTTGTGAGTGCAGACTATTGCTCCCCTTGTAAACTTGCCCACTGTGTTTTAAAAGTTTTTATTAGAAGTTACATTTTATTTCTGCCCCATCCATTTAGGTATTTCAATTATTGTTCTGAAGTGATAGTTTTTTTCTCTTTATTCTTTTACACTTCTTTTAATATATGTCAGTTACTGTGAAATCTTTACATATTTATAGAAGACCAAATAATATTGAAGTTAACTGTGTTTTTAGTTGTTTATGTATTGGTACTTGATCCAAATTTGGTGTGTGTGCCTTTATTTCTGTGTTTGTGTGTGCGCACGCACAACCTTCCTACTCATGGTCTACTTTGAAGGATATAATCTAACAGAATGCTCAAAATGCTCAGTTATTTGTGTATTGATACCAATAAGTCACGACGGATACTTTGAGATTCATACAGAAAAGGGGGTTAAAACTCCAGGTACCAGTTGAAATAACAGACCTTGGGAGCAGTATTTTGCATT
The DNA here is from genome assembly GCF_027579735.1 of Bombina bombina. Classification (NCBI taxonomy): domain Eukaryota; kingdom Metazoa; phylum Chordata; class Amphibia; order Anura; family Bombinatoridae; genus Bombina; species Bombina bombina. Next base: position 1,248,897,390 of record NC_069499.1, read on the forward strand.
TTCACAATAGCGCTAACTCTAAAAAAAATGTATTAGATGGTGTTATTATGAATGTAACTGTACTTTGTAATGTATTTTAAAAGTGTTTTATGCAACTATTTGCAAAACAGTTAACCACAGCTCAGAGATCGCGGTAATGATTTTGCTCAACTTGTAATAGCGCAAATAAAAGGAGCGTAAACGATCGTAAAAATCTTGTATTTTTCCTGTTGTAGGGACATTAAACCCCAACTATTTTTTTCTTAATACAGATAACAGCTTTCCAATTTGCTTCTATTATCAAATTTGCTTTATTCTCTTGATATCTTTTGTTGAAGTAGCATCAATGCTAGCTGAACACATTGGAGGAGCCAATGACAAGCAGCAGATATGTGCTGCCACCAATCAGCAGCAAGCTCCCAGAAGTGCATTGCTGCACTAGGTGTCCTTTTCAACAATGTATACCAAGAGATTGAAGCACATTAGATAATAGAAGTAAACTGGAAAGTTGTTTAAAATTGCATGCTGTATTTAAATCACACAAAAAATTAATTTAACTTTACTGTTCCTTTAATAAACCTCTAACTCGGCTTAAAAAGTATCTAAACAAGGTAGAAAATGATTGTTATATCTATAATAACAAGCAATATGTATTTTCAAACTATTCTGCAATGATGTGATCTTGACTGTTTTGTGGCAATTCATACAAAGGGGCCAATTTATCAAGGGCCAAACGGAAGGCTCGCCGGAAACAGCATTTATGAAGCAGCGGTCTTAAGACCGCTGCTCCTTAACTGGTCCACCTGCTCTGAGGCTGCGGACATCAATCCGCCCAATCTCATACGATCGGGCTGATTGACACCCCTTGCTAGCGGCTGATTGGCCGCAAATCTGCAGAGGGCGGCACTGCACAAGCAGTTCACTAGAACTGCTTGTGCAATGTTAAATGCCGACAGCGTATGCTGTCTGCATTCAGCGATGTCTGTCGGACATGATACGCTACAGCGTATGATGTCGGACAGACATTGATAATTCGGCCCCTATGTATTTTATTTTACATTTTCTCTTACATTTCTGTCATGTCATTGATCTGTACCTTGATTATAAATAAATAGATTAAAAAAAAACAACCTCTAACTGCATTAAAATTACACTTCTTGGTTTTGTGTAAAAAATCTGCTTGTCTCTTGTTCCTAGAAAAGCCAAAAAGCAAATGCTGCAAATCAATTAGCTGAATTAGCAAATCAATTAGCTGAATTAAACAATTTGCAGCATTTTGAAAATCAAGGTTACAGGTTTTTGCTTTTTATAGTGTAATACATATCTATTAGGTTAATATACATAGGCAATTTTATTAAAATGAATACATTTAATTCACTTTTACTTTGTTATTTTTGGTTTTATTGCAGATTCTTTCATGTTTCCTAAGTAACTGAACCTACAGTATATAACACCTGTTTATTTTTCCTATATACTGTATCTGCTTGATCATGACAACATAATGTAATATGACTAGATAGGGCCAAGTGATGGGCGAACAAGGTTCCCAACTAGGGAATATGCCTGCACATCTTTGCATCAACTGCACAAGAGACACTGTGGGGCTGATTTAACAAGGGCCGAATGTCCGCTGTTCCCTTTGTTTCCGCACAAGTCTTCAGTCTTAAGACAGCTGCTCTTTAACTTGTCTGCCTGCTCTGAGCGGCGGACAGCAATCAACCCGATCGGATACAATCAGGTTGATTGACACCCCCTGCTAGTGGCCGACTGGCCGCGAGTCTGCAGGGGGCGCATTGCACATGCAGTTCACCAGAACTGCTTGTACAATGTTAAATGCTGACAGCGCATGCTGTCGGCATTTATTGATGTGCAGCAGACATGATACGCTACATCGTATCATGTCTGCTCGCACTATGATAAATCTACCCCGTAGAATTTAATTATTAATGATTAATTAATATTAATCATTCAGCGATGCCGGGCGGACATGATCACTGCAGCGTACCATGTCTGTCTGACAGATGGTAAATTGGCCCCTGTATATGTACTTTCAGATTCAGGCAAATATTTTATTTTAGTCTTAATCTGTTCAAAGTTTTCATAAATACAATATTTATGATACAAAGCTGTTATTTCTACTTTTGCTTTAAATTAATTACCATTATATGTGATTCTGCCCAGTCGTCTTTTACACATATCAATTTTTGCCTGGAAGATAACATTATGCAGGTTTGCAATCCACCCTTGTCTTCCAGTCTGTGTGCAGTGAACACAATCTCCTATGCAATAAGTAAAAGGATGCACAGAGGGGGGTTTATCACAGTAATCTACAGGGTACCCAAGGACTGGCATTACTGTAATTATTTTTGCTTGTGGACACAGTGATCAAACTGTGGGTCAGCAACTTGAATTTATAAATTTCAGTATTGTCTTGTCTCAAATAATTTGGTAGCACTTGTGAACATTTGGATACAGTTGTCTAAATTTCAGGAAACAGGACTCATCTCTGTCAAAAACAAATACTGTGATTCTAACATTTTGTTATGTCAAATTAATATCCTATTGTTCCACTATCACACACAGTTGTACATCTTCTCACATAAAGACACAAGCATTCACAAACACACTCAAACATATACATACACTCACACTCCCACAAACATAAGGACACAAATGTAAAAACACACAGGGCTAGATTACAAGTGGAGCTTTAAATTTTCACGCTTTGCGGGAGAGTGATAATTAACCAGCCATTACAAGTGGCTAGTTATGGCTACCGCGAGCTAGGGGTAGCAATTAGCGCTCCGAAAACAAACCAGGAATTATATCTCTGGTTACTTTTCTAAAAGTGCCCCAAATGCCCTTAAAATTGATAGTATTGTAGATTTTTATTGCTCGATATTTAGCGGTCCACTTGTTATCTAGCCCACAGTATTTTAAAGTGCCTCAATACACAGCTTTTCACATTTAACAATTATTTTGTTTCGCAAATATTTACACACCAACACGAACATTAGATTCATGCTCTCAACTGGCAGCTTACATACATTTTCTGAGCCAAGGTTTCGCTGAAGCAAATACTTTTTTACTTTTCATTTCTAAATTCTGAACCTAATTTCTTCTTCTTCTGTTTTGTGTCCGCTCTTTCCAAAAATGAACAAATATCAAGTAGACATTTCATTTTAGTCAGGAAGTACAAGGATTTTGTTATTATAAATCATAGTAATTGAATGTTGTCTTTATGGGTAGGATGTCTTATATGGCTCTAGATGTCACAGCCCAACTACATTATAATAAATAATTAGAGGCCCTAGAGAAAGGAAAGAATAAACCAGCATCAATAGTATTTAAATGAAACTAAACAATATATTGAGAACCTAGAACGGGGGGGAAAGGTGGACTAGAAATAAATGAGTAACAAAGGGATTGGTTAGGTTGGATGTGCATTAATCCATACTAGCAGGGAATTGAGCAACACAATTAAATATTGCTCAAAATTCTCTGTAGGGATTTTTACTCTTAAATGGGAAATGATTTTCAGTCTTGAAAATGTACAAAATATTTGGAGACAAAGGGGCCTATCTATCAAGCTCCGAATGGAGCTTGAGGCCCCGTGTTTCTGGTGAGCCTGCAGACTCGCCAGAAACACCAGTTATGAAGCAGCGGTCTAAAGAATCGCCGAAATTCAACCCGATCGAGTAAGATTGGGTTGATTGACACCTCCCTGCTGGCGGGCGATTGGCCGCGAGTATGCAAGGAGCGGCGTTGCACCAGAAGCTCTTGTGAGCTGCTGGTGCAATGCTGAATACGGAGAATGTATTGCTCTCCACATTCAGCGATGTCTGTCGGACCGGATCCGCACTGTCGGATCAGGTCCGACAGATATTTGATAAATGGGCCCCAATATCTATTACTGGAGAGACACTCTGAAGAAGTCTACTGTATAATAACGTTTTACATACTGATTATGTGAATGGACAAGCCTTGCATCATTTAACCTCCTGCTGCATAGAATGATTTCCACGGACAAGCCTTATAAATTAAAGTTTTGAAAACATTATGAAGCAAATATATAAAAATAAAAAACAATACCCACTGTCAACTCTAACATAGGAACAAAAGAAAAGTAAAAAAAAAAATTAAATACCTAAAAGGGGAAACAGAGGCGCCAACATAGAACAGTATTGTCTAAACAACAGATATAGAAAATAGTATGGAGCCTCTATTGTATCTTCTCACCCGATGTAAAGGCACAACCGGAGTGCCGTGCAGGGCAGTACGGGACCTTTTTATTCGCCCGTAAGACAGCAAAGGCAACGTCAAGACATGTGACACGAAGGCCGGTGACAAACGGATCAATCAGGAGATCCCAAAAGAGTCGAGGTTGAGTCCGTGATATACAAACATGAGCACGAACAGTATAAAAAGTACAATCTTTTATTTGTACATAAAATAGCGACGCGTTTCTCAGCATACAATATCGCTGTTTCATCAGGCTACATACACTGCAATAAGATGTGCTCCTTACTATAGCGTTAGTGACTTAGTGAACCAATCAGGAGTCAAGCCGCAGATAACTCCTACTATGATGTCAAGATGACATTTACGGAACGCCAGCCACCCCTGATTGCTAAACTAACGAGCATATAGATAAAATATGTGAATAATATATATGTTACATTATAAAGTTCAGAATATGAATATGCACATCATAATAGATGCTAGAAAAATTGCTAACCGACTTGTTAAACTTTTTTCTAAATTAAACATAAGGCAATAAAATGGGTAAAACAAGCTAAGATATCCCTCTAGGTAAAAATATTTATATAAAATTAGTAATAATAATAAAATATGATAAGTGCCAGATAAAGTCTGCAGATAATTTTTAAACCCACAGGGACTCTTTCTGGCCACAATAGTGATGGAAAAGTTGTTTCAAGGGGACTAACACCTTGACTGTGGCATGCCGGAGAGGGATCCATGGCAAAAATCCCATGAAAAATTACATAGTTGATGCAGAGTCTGGTTTTAAGCCATAAAGGGCATAAATCAACTAACATTCCTAAATTGTTTGGAATAACGTGCTTTAAAACATCAGGTATGATGTTGTATCGATCAGGTAGTGTCACCCCAGTGTCACTGGGTTGACACTGTGCCCTGGCAGGCACTGAAACGCACACGTGTGAAGGAAACTGACTGCTATTATTTAACACAGTCAAAAAAGTGTTGTTTTTTTTAAATCTACACTACTGTTACACCAGATATGAGTTGCACTGGGGTGACACTGTGCCCTGGCAGGCAGGCACTGAAACACACACGTGTGAAGGAAACTGACTGCTATTATTTAACACAGTCAAAAAAGTGTTGTTTTTTAAAAATGTACACTACTGTTACACCAGATATGAGTTGCACTGGGGTGACACTGTGCCCTGGCAGGCACTGAAACGCACACGTGTGAAGGAAACTGACTGCTATTATTTAACACAGTCAAAAAAGTGTTGTTTTTTTTTTTAAATCTACACTACTGTTGCACCAGATATGAGTTGCACTGGGGTGACACTGTGCCCTGGCAGGCAGGCACTGAAACGCACACGTGTGAAGGAAACGGACTGCTATTATTTAACACAGTAAAAAAAGTGTTGTTTTTTTTAAATCTACACTACTGTTACACCAGATATGAGTTGCACTGGGGTGACACTGTGCCCTGGCAGGCAGGCACTGAAACGCACATGTGTGAAGGAAACTGCTATTATTTAACACAGTCAAAAAAGTGTTTTTTTTTTTTTAAATCTACACTACTGTTACACCAGATATGAGTTGCACTTGGGTGACACTGTGCCCTGGCAGGCACTGAAATGCACATGTGTGAAGGAAACTGACTGCTATTATTTAACACAGTCAAAAAGTGTTGTTTTTTTTAAATCTACACTGCTGTTACACCAGATATGAGTTGCACTGGTTTGACACTGTGCCCTGGCAGGCACTGAAACGCACACGTGTGAAGGAAACTGACTGCTATTATTTAACACAGTCAAAAAAACATAATTTATGTAAGAACTTACCTGATAAATTCATTTCTTTCATATTAGCAAGAGTCCATGAGCTAGTGACGTATGGGATATACATTCCTACCAGGAGGGGCAAAGTTTCCCAAACCTCAAAATGCCTATAAATACACCCCTCACCACACCCACAAATCAGTTTAACGCATAGACAAGAAGTGGGGTGATAAGAAAAAAGTGCGAAAGCATAAAAAATAAGGAATTGGAATAATTGTGCTTTATACAAAAAAATCAAAACCACCACAAAAAGGGTGGGCCTCATGGACTCTTGCTAATATGAAAGAAATGAATTTATCAGGTAAGTTCTTACATAAATTATGTTTTCTTTCATGTAATTAGCAAGAGTCCATGAGCTAGTGACGTATGGGATAATGACTACCCAATATGTGGATCTTCCACGCAAGAGTCACTAGAGAGGGAGGGATAAAATAAAGACAGCCAATTCCGCTGAAAATAATCCACACCCAAAATAAAGTTTAAATCTTATAATGAAAAAAACTGAAATTATAAGCAGAAGAATCAAACTGAAACAGCTGCCTGAAGTACTTTTCTACCAAAAACTGCTTCAGAAGAAGAAAACACATCAAAATGGTAGAATTTAGTAAAAGTATGCAAAGAAGACCAAGTTGCTGCTTTGCAAATCTGATCAACCGAAGCTTCATTCCTAAACGCCCAGGAAGTAGAAACCGACCTAGTAGAATGAGCTGTAATCCTTTGAGGCGGAGTTTTACCCGACTCGACATAAGCATGATGAATTAAAGATTTTAACCAAGATGCCAAAGAAATGGCAGAGGCCTTCTGACCTTTCCTAGAACCGGAAAAGATAACAAATAGACTAGAAGTCTTTCAGAATTTCTTAGTAGCTTCAACATAATATTTCAAAGCTCTAACTACATCCAAAGAATGCAATGATCTCTCCTTAGAATTCTTAGGATTAGGACACAATGAAGGAACCACAATTTCTCTACTAATGTTGTTAGAATTCACAACCTTAGGTAAAAATTTAAAAGAAGTTCGCAACACTGCCTTATCCTGATGAAAAATCAGAAAAGGAGACTCACAAGAAAGAGCAGATAATTCAGAAACTCTTCTAGCAGAAGAGATGGCCAAAAGAAACAAAACTTTCCAAGAAAGTAATTTAATGTCCAAAGAATGCCTAGGTTCAAACGGAGGAGCTTGAAGAGCCCCCAGAACCAAATTCAAACTCCAAGGAGGAGAAATTGACTTAATAACAGGTTTTATATGAACCAAAGCTTGTACAAAACAATGAATATCAGGAAGATTATCAATCCTTCTGTGAAAAAGAACAGAATGAGCAGAGATTTGTCCTTTCAAGGAACTTGCAGACAAACCTTTATCCAAACCATCCTGAAGAAACTGTAAAATTCTCGGAATTCTAAAAGAATGCCAGGAAAAATGATGAGAAAGACACCAAGAAATGTAAGTCTTCCAGACTCTATAATATATCTTTCTAGATACAAATTTACGAGCCTGTAACATAGTATTAATCACAGAGTCAGAGAAACCTCTTTGACTAAGAATCAAGCGTTCAATCTCCATACCTTTAAATTTAAGGATTTGAGATCCTGATGGAAAAAAGGACCTTGCGACAGAAGGTCTGGTCTTAACGGAAGAGTCCACGGTTGGCAAGAAGCCATCCGGACAAGATCCGCATACCAAAACCTGTGAGGCCATGCTGGAGCCGCCAGCAGAACAAACGAGCATTCCTCCAGAATCTTGGAGATTACTCTTGGAAGAAGAACTAGAGGCGGAAAGAGATAGGCAGGATGATACTTCCAAGGAAGTGACAATGCATCCACTGCTTCCGCCTGAGGATCCCTGGATCTGGACAGATACCTGGGAAGTTTCTTGTTTAAATGAGAAGCCATCAGATCTATTTCTGGAAGTCCCCACATTTGAACAATCTGAAGAAATACCTCTGGATGAAGAGACCATTCGCCCGGATGTAACGTTTGGCGAATTAGATAATCCGCTTCCCAATTGTCTATACCTGGGATATGAACCGCAGAAACTAGACAGGAGCTGGATTCCGCCCATACCAGTATTCGAGATACTTCTTTCATAGCCAGAGGACTGTGAGTCCTTGATGATTGATGTATGCCACAGTTGTGACATTGTCTGTCTGAAAACAAATTAACGATTCTCTCTTTAGAAGAGGCCATGACTGAAGAGCTCTGAAAATTGCACGGAGTTCCAAAATATTGATTGGTAATCTCACCTCCTGAGATTCCCAAACCCCTTGTGCTGTCAGAGACCCCCAAACAGCTCCCCAACCTGTCAGACTTCCATCTGTTGAAATTACAGTCCAGGTCGGAAGAACAAAAGAAGCCCCCTGAACTAAACGATGGTGATCTGTCCACCACGTCAGAGAGTGTCGTACAATCGGTTTTAAAGATATTAATTGAGATATCTTTGTGTAATCCCTGCACCACTGGTTCAGCATACAGAGCTGAAGAGGTCGCATGTGAAAACGAGCAAAGGGGATCGCGTCCGATGCAGCAGTCATAAGACCTAGAATTTCCATGCATAAGGCTACCGAAGGGAATGATTGTGATTGAAGGTTTCGACAAGCTGAGATCAATTTTAGACGTCTCTTGTCTGTCAGAGACAGAGTCATGGACACTGAATCTATCTGGAAACCTAAAAAGGTTACCCTTGTCTGAGGAATCAATGAACTTTTCAGTAAATTGATCTTCCAACCATGATTTTGAAGAAACAACACAAGTCGATTCGTATGAGATTCTGTTAAATGTGAAGACTGAGCAAGTACCAAGATATCGTCCAAATAAGGAAATACCACAATACCCTGTTCTCTGATTACAGACAGAAGGGCACCGAGAACCTTTGTAAAAATTCTTGGAGCTGTTGCTAGGCCAAACGGCAGAGCCACAAACTGGTAATGCTTGTCTAGGAAAGAGAATCTCAGAAACTGATAGTGATCTGGATGAATCGGAATATGCAGATATGCATCCTGTAAATCTATTGTGGACATATAATGCCCTTGCTGAACAAAAGGCAGGATAGTCCTTATAGTTACCATTTTGAATGTTGGTATCCTTACATAACGATTCAATATTTTTAGATCCAGAACTGGTCTGAAGGAATTCTCCTTCTTTGGTACAATGAAGAGATTTGAATAAAACCCCAGCCCCTGTTCCAGAACTGGAACTGGCATAATTACTCCAGCCAACTCTAGATCTGAAACACATTTCAGAAATGCTTGAGCTTTCGCTGGATTTACTGGGACACGGGAAAGAAAAAATTTCTTTGCAGGAGGCCTTATCTTGAAGCCAATTCTGTACCCTTCTGAAACAATGTTCTGAATCCAAAGATTGTGAATTGAATTGATCCAAATTTCTATGAAAAAACGTAATCTGCCCCCTACCAGCTGGGCTGGAATGAGGGCCGCACCTTCATGTGGACTTTGGAGCTGGCTTTGGTTTTCTAAAAGGCTTGGATTTATTCCAGACTGGAGATGGTTTCCGAACTGATACCGCTCCTGTGGGTGAAGGATCAGGCTTTTGTTCCTTATTGTGACGAAAGGAACGAAAATGATTATTAGACCTAAATTTACCTTTAGATTTTTTATCCTGTGGTAAAAAAGTTCCTTTCCCTCCAGTAACAGTTGAGATAATAGAATCCAACTGAGAACCAAATAATTTATTACCCTGGAAAGAAAGGGAAAGCAAAGTTGACTTAGAAGACATATCAGCATTCCAAGTTTTAAGCCATAAAGCTCTTCTAGCTAAAATAGCTAGAGACATATACCTGACATCAACTCTAATGATATCAAAGATGGCATCACAAATAAAGTTATTAGCATGTTGAAGAAGATTAACAATGCTATGAGAATTATGATCTGTTACTTGTTGCGCTAAAGCTTCTAACCAAAAAGTTGAAGCTGCAGCAACATCCGCTAAAGATATAGCAGGTCTAAGAAGATTACCTGAACATAAGTAAGCTTTTCTTAGAAAGGATTCAATCTTCCTATCCAAAGGATCCTTAAAGGAAGTACTATCTGCCGTAGGAATAGTAGTACATTTAGCAAGAGTAGAGATAGCCCCATAAACTTTAGGGATTTTGTCCCAAAACTCTAATCTGTCAGATGGCACAGGATATAATTGCTTAAAATTTTTAGAAGGAGTAAATGAATTACCCAAATTATTCCATTCCCTGAAGATTACTTCAGAAATAGCATCAGGGACAGGAAAAACTTCTGGAATAACTACAGGAGATTTAAAAACCTTATTTAAATGCTTAGATTTAGTATCAAGAGGACCAGAATCCTCTATTTCTAATGCAATTAAAACTTCTTTAAGTAAAGAACGAATAAATTCCATTTTGAATAAATATGAAGATTTATCAGCATCAACCTCTGAGACAGAATCCTCTGAACCAGAGGAACCATTATCAGAATCAGAATGATGATGTTCATTTAAAAATTAATCTGAAAAATGAGAAGTTTTAAAAGACCGTTTACGTTTACTAGAAGGAGGAATAACAGACATAGCCTTCTTAATGGATTTAGAAACAAAATCTCTTATGTTAACAGGAACACTCTGAGTATTAGATGTTGACGGAACAGCAACAGGTAATATAACATTACTAAAGGAAATATTATCTGCATTAACAAGTTTGTCATGACATTCATTACAAACAACAGCTGGAGGAACAGATACCATAAGCTTACAGCAGATACACTTAACTTTGGTAGATCCAGCACCAGGCAGCGTTTTTCCAGAAGTATCTTCTGACTCAGTGTCAATCTGGGACATCTTGCAATATGTAATAGAAAAAACAACATATAAAGCAAAATTGATCAAATTCCTTAAATGACAGTTTCAGGAATGGGAAAAAATGCCAGTGAACAAGCTTCTAGCAACCAGAAGCAATAAATAATGAGACTTGAATAATGTGGAGACAATAGTGACGCCCATATTTTTTAGCGCCAAAAAAGACGCCCACATTATTTGGCGCCTAAATGCTTTTGGCGCCAAAAATGACGCCACATCCGGAACGCCAACACTTTTGGTCAGCGCCAAGAATTACGCAATAAAATGAAGCATTTTCAGCCCCTGCGAGCCTAACAGCCCACAGGGAAAAAAGTCAAATTTTAAGGTAAGAAAAAAATTGATTTATTCATATGCATTATCCCAGATATGAAACTGACTGTCTGAAATAAGGAATGTTTGAACATCCTGAGTCAAGGCAAATAAATGTTTGAATACATATTTTTAGAACTTTATATAAAAGTGCCCAACCATAGCTTAGAGTGTCACAGAAAATAAGACTTACTTACCCCAGGACACTCATCTACATGTAGTAGAAAGCCAAACCAGTACTGAAACGAGAATCAGTAGAGGTAATGGTATATATAAGAGTATATCGTCGATCTGAAAAGGGAGGTAAGAGATGAATCTCTACGACCGATAACAGAGAACCTATGAAATAGACCCCGTAGAAGGAGATCATTGAATTCAAATAGGCAATACTCTCCTCACATTCCTCTGACATTCACTGCATGCTGAGAGGAAAACCGGGCTCCAACCTGCTGCGGAGCACATATCAACGTAGAATCTAGCACAAACTTACTTCACCACCTCCATAGGAGGCAAAGTTTGTAAAACTGATTTGTGGGTGTGGTGAGGGGTGTATTTATAGGCATTTTGAGGTTTGGGAAACTTTGCCCCTCCTGGTAGGAATGTATATCCCATACGTCACTAGCTCATGGACTCTTGCTAATTACATGAAAGAAAGTGTTGTTTTTTTTTAAATCTACACTACTGTTACACCAGATATGAGTTGCACTGGGGTGACACTGTGTCCTGGCAGGCAGGCACTGAAACGCACACGTGTGAAGGAAACTGACTGCTATTATTTAACACAGTCAAAAAAGTTTTTTTTTTTTAAATCTACACTACTGTTACACCAGACATGAGTTGCACTGGGGTGACACTGTGCCCTGGCAGGCAGGCACTGAAACGCACACGTGTGAAGGAAACTGACTGCTATTATTTAACACAGTCAAAAAAGTGTTTTTTTTTTTTTTTTTTAAATATACACTACTGTTACACCAGATATGAGTTGCACTGGGGTGACACTGTGCCCTGGCAGGCACTGAAATGCACACGTGTGAAGGAAACTGACTGCTATTATTTAACACAGTCAAAAAAGTGTTGTTTTTTTTTTAAATCTACACTACTGTTACACCAGATATGAGTTGAACTGGGGTGACACTGTGCCCTGGCAGGCAGTCCCTGAAACGCACACGTGTGAAGGAAACTGACTGCTATTATTTAACACAGTCAAAAAAAGTGTTGTTTTTTTAAAATGTACACTACTGTTACACCAGATATGAGTTGCACTGGGGTGACACTGTGCCCTGGCAGGCAGGCACTGAAACGCACACGTGTGAAGGAAACTGACTGCTATTATTTAACACAGTCAAAAAAGACAAGGCCCGTATGAGAGTATGGAAGGAGGGCACCTGTGACCCCACTTCCCCCCCAAGAGTGGAATATTCCAAGGTGGGTGGGGATAGGTATAAGAGAATTGACTCGGGAAGTGAGGTCACAGGTGCCCTAGCAGGAGCAAAACGGTAGGAGGTGTGTTGTGCATCGGCTTACCTGAAGATGGAGGCATTACTGGAGCAGTTGCTGGCGGCAGCGAGAAGAAACGGTGAAGAGTGGGTCCGGCAGCAGTTGTCCACGGCTGGTGAGGCGGCCACGGCAGTCTTGGAAGAAGGATCAGCAAACCGGAGCGGAGGACGGCCGGCCAGGAGGTCGAGGCCACCGGAACGCTTGAGTCCTGGAGTCAGCACGAGGAGGTCCGGTCATGAATGGATCCAGCCAGGATGTCAGGAGCAGCGGGCGAGATCGGAGGGTAGCAGAGGTCGCAGGGCGGGAGCAGCGGTGGAGACGCGGCCTGGAACGGTGCCGGTGAATGACGTCACAGACGGGCGTCGAGCGATGGAGCCGGGCGCCAGCAGAGGACGCGGAAGAACAACGAGGAGCAGGATGAGCGGCGGTGATACAGGTAAGGCGAGATGAGCTATCAAAGATAAGTTGATTGCCGGCTGAGGTATCGAAGAGGGAGTAAAGAAAGGGGGGGAAGTTTTGGTCGCGGTGGCAGCCGAGGTAGAGGGGCCAGCTCCAAAAAGGCCCAAGGGGTTAAAAAAGTAAAGGGTGTTGAGGGTTTAAAAGGGGGCTATAAAGCGGGGGGGGTGTAGTACGGACGGCCAGGGATGAGGCCGAGAAGTGGTAGAATGGCGCAGGAAGAGGGCTTTGGCGGCCGGGAATAAGGCCCAAAGAAGGAAGCATAAGCGGGGCAAAGTGCAGGCAGGGTGGGCCGTAAATAAGGCCCTCGGCAGTGAGAGATCAAGAGGGAGGGCACAGACAGGCAGGATGTGGGCCGCGTGGAAGGCCGCAGGCGGCGGGAGAGCCCACGTGGCCTTTTTCTGGCAGGGGAAGGATCGATGGGATCCCGCGACGCGGGCTATCAGTGGGTTCCGCAGGGGTATAGAGAGGGGTGCCCTCAGATAATGATAGTATAGATAAAGCATGGGGGCGCGCGTAAAAAAAAAAAAAAAGAGGACAGGCGGGGGCAGAGTGTAGATTTTCCGTTTTGGTTCACATGTTAGATTTTGTACAGGGTTCCCCTGGGAGCTAAGGGGCTCCTGTTAGTTATTTGCCCCGGTTAGGTTTTGTTTCATTATCTCAGGGCCCTTGTTTGTTATATGGACAAGGGGCTTACATGGTTGGGGCGGGGGGTAGTAGTCTCTGGTGCGTGGGCCCCTGTTACCAAGAGGTCCGGGAGCCATTTGCATTTGGGCCCCCGGCCCGGCAATTAAAAAATAAATAAAATAATAATAAAAAAATAATAATATTAATGATAATAAAGAATAGAAGAGTATTGTATATATATGGGATATGGGGGTGTTTTTCTGGGGGGATCGTGGCGGGGGGTGGGGGTGGTGATTATGCTATGGAGGCTTGTTTTTAATGTTGTGTCTATATTTTAGGGGTAGTCAGGGACGAACGGATGGGCGAGGAGGCTTTAAACGCCAGGGTGGAGATCCCAGCACAGCAGGAGCAGCAGATGGAGCCACCGCTTGAGCTCAACGCCAGCGGAGACTTCGGTGTGGAGGAGGAGGATCCCCTGGAGGGGCCGCCAACGGGACTGGGGACGGCGGGACAGGTAGGAGATCTGTCCGCCTTGGCGCAGATTTTACAGTTATTGTCTCCTCAACGGAGCGGAGGGATACATGGAGTGGGGAGTAACGGAAGAGGGTCTATAGTGAGGGGGGAGTCAGTGGGGAGAGAGGTTATCGTTATGTCCCCTTTACAGGCAGCAGTTGATGGTAGTAGAGCGGAGAGGAGGGACGCTCTTCCGGAGAGAACGGTGATTGCGAGTGGCCGCAGGAGGTCCAGGTCACCACGGAGGTCGTGGGGTAGAGGACCACCGGCATCTCCTACATGGGCACGTTTGGACAGAAGTCGCGAACAGAGCAGATACGGCAGGGGGAGATCGCCTGCCAGGAGGGAGACGGTAAGGAGACGCTTGGACAGTAGCCGAGGATGTGATGAGGTCGTTAGGGACAGGAGCCGCAGAGAAGAGGCGAGGCCGGCACAGGCGGAGGGGCCACGGACGGTGCAGCAGCCAACAGGTGAGATGGCTGATGGGGCACCCGGAGTGAATGAGGCAGTGATTGGTGAAAGGGAAGTGATGGTTGCGGGTTTAAAGAATTTACTGGCGGCAATTGAGAGACCAGGGGCGGGGATGTCGGCAGCAGCGGCTTGGGTGTCCCCCGGGCCGGTTGCGGCCTTGGGGGGACATCAGGCGTGCAACGGAAGTAGGGCGGTGGTCCCCGCAGCAAGTGGGGGTGAGGTGGTACGAGTACCTGAAGCAGCTCTCAGGAGGCCGTGCCTTTGTTCAGTGGGCCCGCTAGGGATTCACTTGACCAGCGAGCTCCAGGAGAAGATTGCAAAATGGGAATTCGTTGAGATATTTTCCCTTCTGCATTTAGAGAATGTCTTAGAGGTAAAAGAGGACGAGAAGGAGAAAGGTAAAAAAGAGGAGGAGGAGCGAAAGAAACGTTGGCGTAAGCTGCCAAAGACTTTTGGCAATTGGTCGCGGGCTTTTCGCATCCTGGCCAGTGTCATTTGAGAAAAGACGCCCAACCAGGGCTCCTCGCTGTTCTGTTATTACGATGAGATTGGGAGCGCGTATGGGACATATGGGAGAATGGCGTGGTGGAGATATGATGAGGGTTTCCGGCAACGAATGGCCGTACGCCCTGAGATGAGATGGGATGACAGAGATATGGGGTTATGGCTTGAGATGATGACTCCTTTGCGAGGGAGTCATTCCTTTCAGAGCTCGGGACAGGGGTCCGGAAGTGGGGCTTCGGGGGGAACGGGAACGGCAATCCGAAAAGGATTATGTTTCCAGTTCAACGAAGGGCAGTGCAGATTTGGGGCATCATGCAAATACAAGCATGAATGCTCGGGTTGTGGAGGGATCCATTCCTTCACGAAATGTTTCCACAAGGGTAAACAAGGGACCAGGCCAGGGGACTTGGGTGTATCAGGTGCAGACGCCGGTGAGGGTCGAAAAGATGGTACCTTGGCTAAAGGTATACGCCCATGAGCGGGGGCACACGGGGGATGCTGAGCTGATTTTAACGGGGTTCAATTTAGGATTCAAGATCGCACAGGGGACGTGGTGCAGAGGGGTCCGTGGGCAATTTAAAGTCGGCCAGGGAACACCCTGAAGTATTGAGGGAAAAAATTTTGAAAGAGGTGAAGCTGGGGAGAATGGCTGGTCCATTTCTGGACCCGCCATTTCCTGATTTAAGGGTATCCCCGTTGGGGGTAGTCCCCAAAAAGGTCCCGGGGCAATACAGGATGATCCACCACTTGTCTTACCCAAAGGGTACGTCTGTCAACGATGGCATCGATCCTGAGTTGGTCTCGGTAAAGTATGCATCGTTTGACAAGGCGGTGGAGCTGGTGAGGGCAGCGGGAAGGGGAGCGTTGATGGCAAAGGCGGACGTGGAGTCAGCTTTTCGCCTTCTCCCCGTGCATCCGACATGTCATCACCTTTTGGGGTGCATGATGGAAGGCGCGTATTTTGTTGACCTATGCCTCCCGATGGGCTGTTCCATTTCATGTTCATACTTTGAGAGGTTCCGCTCCTTCGTGGAGTGGGTGGTAAAACGGGTTGCGGGCATAAAATCCATGGTGCATTACTTAGATGATTTTTTGTTCGTCGGCCCGGCCGGGTCGACGGTTTGTGACCGGTTAGTCCAAGTTTTTGATCAAGTGACTGGGGATTTCAGAATCCCCGTGGGGGTGGAAAAATCGGAAGGTCCGGTAACGCTCCTAAGTTTTTTGGGAATCCAATTGGATTCGGTCAGCATGGAGTGCAGGCTACCGGAAGAGAAGGTGGCAGACCTCAGGATGGTTATTGACAAAATGGTGGGGAGCAAGAAGGCGACCTTGAAGGAAATTCAATCGTTGTTAGGGAAGCTAAATTTTGCTGCCAGGATTATTCCTATTGGCAGGGTGTTTTGCCGCCGTTTATCCTTGTTAACAGTGGGTGTATTGAATCCTAGGCACCACATCAGGCTGACCAAGGAGGTAAAAGATGATCTGAAGGTTTGGCAAATTTTTCTACACGAGTTTAACGGGACAGTCATAATGCAAGAGAAGGGCTGGTCAGATGACCAATTGTGCTTGTTCACAGATGCGGCAGGGACGCATGGTTTTGGAGCTTACTTGGAGGGTCAGTGGTGCGCGGGGCAGTGGCCTAGTGAGTGGGTCGAGTCGGGTTTGACCAAGAACTTAACTTTCTTGGAATTGTTCCCTTTGTTGGTGGCACTGCGAGTCTGGCCTGATCGCTTGAGCAATAAAAGGGTATGCTTCCATTCAGATAACCAAGGAGTGGTGTGGGCAATCAACCGCCTAACTGCAAATTCGCCGGCGGTGATACGATTTCTCAGGGCGTTTGTTTTGGAGTGTTTGAGGTGCAATATCTCTTTCCGGGCGGTGCATGTGCCGGGGCGATTGAATGTTTTCGCTGATGCTCTGTCACGGTTTCAGTGGGACTGGTTTCGAGAAGTGGCCCCGGACCCAGATCAGGAAGGTGTCAGATGTCCCGACGATCTGTTGCATCTGGGTTGCCAGGAATGTTGAGCTTGGTGAATGGAGCACCAGCACCTAACACATGGAGGGCTTACGCCCGAGTGTGGAGGGTGTTGGAACAAAGGCTGTTAGAGGAGCAGCGTCTTGAGTACGGAAGGAGCTGCTTATCGGTATGGCTGGACTGGATAGGTTCATGGGTGAGGGAGGGGCTGTCGCCCTCAGAGGTACGGAAAAGAATGGCGGCAATGGCGTTTTTTTTCCAGTTGATGGGTAAAGAGGACCTGACGAAACTTTTTGTGGCCCGGATGGCGGTCCGGGGGATGTGCAGGGGTAGGAGGCGAGCGGACCAGCGTAGACCAGTTACGTTTGCTATGTTGCAAGGGCTTGTGGCGAATTTAGAAGGGATATGTTCTTCAAGGTTTGAGGAGTTGTTGTTTAAAACAGGTTTGTGTTGGCATTTTTGGGGGCGTTTCGGGTGTCGGAACTGGTAGGTAAGAACCGGCAGGATAGGAGTGGCATCGGAAAGCAGGAGGTGTTTTTGGAGGAGGGGGTGGTTGAGTTGTGGGTTAGGAGGTCCAAGACGGATCAAGAGGGTAGGGGAGTCACGGTGGTGCTAAGGGAGATTGGTGGTGATTGTTGCCCGTTGGTACGGTCAGGGTATATTTGAGGGTGGCCAATCACAATGAAGGCCCTTTTCTGAAGCATGAGGACGGGACATCCTTGTCGCGTTTCCAGTTTCCAGTTTATTGGCGGTAATGGGTTTGGGACCAATTGAGTTTGGTTCGCATTCATTTCGGATCGGGGCGGCAACAGAGGCGGCGAACTTGGGATTGGAGGGGACGGTTATTAGAAGGGTTGGGAGATGGAGATCAGAGAGATTCAGGGGGTATGTGAGGCCGGGTTTGGTGCTATGAAAGGGAATTTCTAACTTGTTTTATTCATTCAACAGATGCAAGAAGGTGTTGGATTGTAGGTCACTCCTATGTGTTCTGGGCAAGGAAGGCAGCAGCGGTGAAACCAAATGGGACACAGCTAGGTTTCAGGGAAGACCATTTAGTGATAAAATGGTTCGGGGTGAGGGGGATGAAATGGGAGCAGATGGTGGGAACGGTGGTTGAATATGCAAGGATGTTTTCCCCCCCGAAGGTGTTAGTTCTGCACGCAGGGGGAAATGATTTGGAATTTATGCCTCAGAAGGGGTTTGGATAGATTGGTTCAATTGTTTCCAGGGGTGGTCTTGGTGTGGTCGGAGATCGAGAGTAGGATAACTTGGAAGGCAGCATGGGACAGCAAAAAATTGGAGGCTTCCAGACGGAAGGTTAATAGAATGTTTACTGGGTATGTAAAGAAACTGGGAGGTGTTGGCTTACGCCATGTTGAATTTGAAGGCAAGTCAGGCAAATGTTTTTATTTGAAAGACGGGGTCCACCTGAATGAGGTTGGACTTCATTTGTTTAATTTCACATTACGGGAGGGGATTGAAAAGGCCTTAGCTTTAGGTGGCGGTACTCGCTAGGGAGCGAGTGGTGGCGGAAGAGCTTGCTATGATCTATTGAGGCTTACGTCTAATAGAGTATGGCTGGTGTTTATTAATGATTAAGAAAGGAGGTGGAGGTACGCCCCGCCCTGGAAGGGGTGGGGGCTTATACTTAAGTAATAGCAAGCACGGTGGTGGTTAAATGATGTTGTAAAAAGTTAAGTTATTAATGTTAATTTATTGTTATGTTAATAAATAAGCTGAGGCCTTTTCTCTCCCAAGATGGTGTTGTGTAGTTTTTGGTTAAGAAACGAGGAATGGGAAATGTGGGGTCAAGACAAGGCCCGTATGAAAGTATGGAAGGAGGGCACCTGTGACCCCACTTCCCCCCAAGAGTGGAATATTCCAAGGTGGGTGGGGATAGGTATGAGAGAATTGACTCGAGAAGTGAGGTCACAGGTGCCCTAGCAGGAGCAAAACAGTAGGAGGTGTGTCCCGCCCTCCTTCCCCAAAAAAGGAAAAGTGGTGGTTTGTCGCAGCAATGGCGGAAGTGCTTGTTATGATCTATTGAGGCTTACGTCTAATAGAGTATGGCTGGTGTTTATTAATGACTAAGAAAGGAGGTGGAGGTATGCCCCGTCCTGGAAGGGGTGGGGGCTTATACTTAAGTAATAGCAAGCACGGTGGTGGTTAAATGATGTTGTAAAAAGTTAAGTTATTAATGTTAATTTATTGTTATGTTAATAAATAAGCTGCTGCCTTTTCTCTCCCAAGATGGAGTTGTGTAGTTTTTGGTTAAGAAACGAGGAATGGGAAATGTGGGGTCAAGTGTTGTTTTTTTAAAATGTACACTACTGTTACACCAGATATGAGTTGCACTGGGGGGACACTGTGCCCTGGCAGGCAGGCACTGAAACGCACATGTGTGAAGGAAACTGACTGCTATTATTTAACACAGTCAAAAAAGTGTTGTTTTTTTAAAATGTACACTACTGTTACACCAGATATGAGTTGCACTGGGGTGACACTGTGCCCTGGCAGGCAGGCACTGAAACACACACGTGTGAAGGAAACTGACTGCTATTATTTAACACAGTCAAAAAAGTGTTGTTTTTTTAAAATGTACACTACTGTTACACCAGATATGAGTTGCACTGGGGGGACACTGTGCCCTGGCAGGCAGGCACTGAAACGCACATGTGTGAAGGAAACTGACTGCTATTATTTAACACAGTCAAAAAATGTTGTTTTTTTTAAATCTACACTACTGTTACACCAGATATGAGTTGCACTGGGGTGACACTGTGCCCTGGCAGGCAGGCCCTGAAACGCACACGTGTGAAGGAAACTGGCTGCTATTATTTAACACAGTCAAAAAAGTTTTTTTTTTTTTTTTAAATGTACACCAGATATGAGTTGCACTGGGGTGACACTGTGCTCTGGCAGGCACTGAAACGCACACGTGTGAAGGAAACTGACTGCTATTATTTAACACAGTCAAAAACATGTTGTTTTTTTAACTCTATGCTACTGTTACACCAGATATGAGTTGCACTGGGGTGACACTGTGCCCTGGAGGCAGGCACTGAAACACACACGTGTGAAGGAAACTGACTGCTATTATTTAACACAGTCAAAAAAGTTTTTTTTTTTAAATCTACACTACTGTTACACCAGATATGAGTTGCACTGGGGTGACACTGTGCCCTGGCTGGCAGGCACTGAAACGCACACGTGTGAAGGAAACTGACTGCTATTATTTAACACAGTCAAAAAAGTGTTTTTTTTTTTTTAAATCTACACTACTGTTACACCAGATATGAGTTGCACTGGGGTGACACTGTGCCCTGGCAGGCAGGCACTGAAACGCACACATGTGAAGGAAACTGACTGCTATTATTTAACACAGTCAAAAAAGTGTTGTTTTTTTAAATCTACACTACTGTTACACCAGATATGAGTTGCACTGGGGTGACACTGTGCCCTGGCAGGCAGGCACTGAAACGTACACGAGTGAAGGAAACTGACTGCTATTATTTAACACAGTCAAAAAAGTGTTGTTTTTTTTTAAATCTACACTACTGTTACACCAGATATGAGTTGCACTGGGGTGACACTGTGCCCTGGCAGGCAGGTCCTGAAACGCACACGTGTGAAGGAAACTGACTGCTATTATTTAACACAATCAACAAAGTGTTGTTTTTTTTAAATCTACACTACTGTTACACCAGATATGAGTTGCACTGGGGTGACACTGTGCCCTGGCAGGCAGGCACTGAAAAGCACACGTGTGAAGGAAACTGACTGCTATTATTTAACACAGTCAAAAAAGTGTTGTTTTTTTTAAATGTACACTACTGTTACACCAGATATGAGTGGTGGCACTGGGCAAGTGGGCACAGTATACGCTGTGAGACTGACACACATTCTGGCAGGCAGGCAACTGCAATTAGATTACACGGGGAAAAAAGTGTTGTTTTTTTAAATCTACACTACTGTTACACCAGATATGAGTTGCACTGGGGTGACACTGTGCCCTGGCAGGCAGGCACTGAAACGCACACCTGTGAAGGAAACTGACTGCTATTATTTAACACAGTCAAAAAAGTTTTGTTTTTTTAAATCTACACTACTGTTACACTAGACATGAGTTGCACTGGGGTGACACTGTGCCCTGGCAGGCAGTCACTGAAACGCACATGTGTGAAGGAAACTGACTGCTATTATTTAACACAGTCAAAAAAGTGTTTTTTTTTTTTTTTTAAATGTACACTACTGTTACACCAGATATGAGTGGTGGCACTGGGCAAGTGGGCACAGTATACGCTGTGAGCTTGACACACATGCTGGCAGGCAGGCAACTGCAATTAGATTACACAGGAAAAAAATAAAAAGCAGACTGATGTTCTAGCCCTAAAAAGGGCTTTTTGGGGTGCCGTCCTTACAGCAGAGATCAGATGAGTCCTTCAGGACTGTAGTGGACACTGAATACACTAGCCTAGCTATCGATTTTCCTATTAAATCAGCAGCAGCTACACTGTCCCTCCTCTCACTAAGAATGCAGCTTCCGAATGAATCTAAAATGGATGCTGTCCAGGAGGTAGGAGGGTCTGGGAGGGAGGGTCTGCCGCTGATTGGCTGGAATGTGTCTGCTGACTGTGAGGTACAGGTCAAAGTATTACTCAATGATGATGAATAGGGGGTGGATCGTCCGCCGCGGCAAACGCGAACAAGCTATGTTCGCCGAGAAATATTTGCCAGCGAACTATTCGAAATATCACTATATATATATTATATATATATATATTTTTATATATATATATTTACATACTGTATATATATATATATATATATATATATATATATATATATATACAGTATATACACACACAGTGTATATATATATATATGTACACATATACATATTTAGACATGTATATGTAATGTACCTCTATGTTAAAGTCCTTTGTAGCCTTTGTTTTTCAAACATCTGAGAACTCATAGCTTTGAGCCCTCATAATTTTTTATGCATTTTTTAAAATATTTTGTTTTAGATAGTGTTGTTGTAACCGTAACTGTAGTTTGTAATACATTTTTTATGTTTTGTGTCACTTTGTTTTGCAAAACAGTTCAACAGAGCTCTGAGGATGCGGTAATCATTCTAGCGTAAATCTCGATTGCGCTCACATTTTCGCATTTTAACGTATAATACATGCGCTACATCCGACACATGCAAAAAGCAGCGATAAACACCTTTTTGCATCTCGCATAGCTGTTAGTCAACCACTTTTAATCTGGCCTATAATTGGCATACAGAGATTGAGAGGGAGAACAATTTAGTTTGGTATTAGGACAAACTGCTGAGTGCATTGATCTGGTTTGTGGCCGAGTTCTGGGCATTATAAAAATCATACATGAATGATCCTTTTTTGACTACATTTGTAGACCTACAAAATTGTACCAATTAATTATATTAATATTTGAACATAACATTTACATATTTTAGTGGCAAGAATTCTGTAACATGCTTTATATATAGATTAGAAAAGAGAGTAAATCAGATGTACTTCTGCGCTACTTAAATATACTGAATACACTACAGAGATAAACAGTCTTTTGATGATCTGTTGCAGGCAATAAATGTTCTTGATTTCGGAAAAATAAGTCACAACCAAACTGGAAAAGAGTAAGGGTGTCCTCTTACCGGAAATTGCCTCAATCATATGAGGTAATAAGTAGTCATGTAGGTATTTCTGTGGATAAGAAGTCCGTGGTTCAAATTACTTCTGAGGCTAGCTTCTTCAGTGCAGCCCTGTGTATGGTATTCCCCTTTAAGAAACTTCCTGGATCTTAAGCTGGATTCTTGATGTCTCTTGTTAGTATGGTATTTTCGTCCGTTATTCCTTCCCAGATATCAGTTTATAAGGAAGGTTCTGGAAGATTCCTGCCTCTTCTCCCTGGGATTTTCAAAGAAGAAAGTTTTCTGTGATCATCCTTTCCAGAGATGTCTTGGTCCAAAAGAAGTTCTGCTTTACCCCAACGCTTTAGGGAAGTGGCAGGGGTGTCTGCATGCAGGGCTGCACCTGCTTTTTCTCCCTCTGTGTCTCTGTGCTTACAGGCAGTCTGTCAGGTGATTTCCTCCTCCCACCTCCACCCCATGTATTTAAAAGGATAATTTTACAAATAAAATATTCTAATTATTATACTTTGCTAAAATACAAGTTTGCCTAATATTATATAAAAATAAAATTCAACAGAAATATAGTTTATTTTCTTGCCCATTTGCTGATGTTTTCATTTTTGAGAATTGCCGAAATGATTTCAATGTTCCAACCCATTTCCCAACAATTAAGTACATTGTGCTGCCAATCCATCATTCTGACTGCAACACAAATAGGTTACAGTGTTTCCATTTTCAGAACCATGCAGGATACACTTTACATGGGTTTAGTGTAGTCCGGGGAGAGCGCTGCAATTTAATTAACACTTTAAGGCAGAACTTTTCAAACTTTTCATGTTGGTTACACACTTTTTAGACCTACATCATTTTGCGACATAGTATTTCAGTTGTACTAGCAAACAGCAGGTTAAACTCACTTGTTTTAAGAGATACGGACACATACATAAATTATATAATAACAACATTTATTTACATGTAACAGTATGTATATGCAAGAATTAAAAAAATAGTTTAATAACACCAATAGCTACTTACTATTTTAATTGGGTGTATGAGGTTGATGGGATGAACACAGTTTCTGAATATTTGGTGGAATACTAGATAAAGACACTCGCATTTCATCATCAAGCAGCTCTCCCACTCACTGACTACACATGCAGTCACAAGCCGATAGAGGAGACTACACGTGCAGTCAGGTGCCAATGTGCTATCAAAGCTGCCAATGGGAATAGTTTCAGTTCCCACTAAACTGTGCCAATAGGTTAAGATGATCTGTGACCAACTAGGTATGCGTAGCAGGCAGGCGGAAAGTCAGAAAGCAATAAAATTTGTGCAGAAGCAGGGTGTAAGGGTTAAACTTCTGCTCACCTAGTAACTCCACCCTTTTTACCTATATCAGTACCAGCACACCTGCAGACAAGTGCTTGGTAATTTGTTTTGTTCCTGAACTGCACGCTGTGCATATGGATTAACTTTGTTTGCCTTCTCTCCTAACTTGGATTATAAGTATAGGACGTCCTATTTCTCAAATTACTCTGAGCCTCAGATTCTAAGGAATCCTCTTCTATAATTCCCTTTGCAAAGAGAACTTTCATAATTACCCTCTGAACAGCTTCCAACTAAGGATTCAGCTGTTCCACCTCTCCCTTGCATAAACTGAACTCTGCTACAATTCTGCTGTCAGCATATCCCGTGCTGACAGGCAGATTCACACAGTCTATTCAGAGGTAGTAGCTGCGCACACAACCATCAGCATATCCTGTGCTGACAGGCAGATTCACACAGTCTATTCAGATGTAGGAGCTGCGCACACAGCCATCACGCTACCTAGTGCTGACAGGCAGATACACACTGGGTATTCAGAGGTAGGAGCTGCGCTGTGTATCATCACTCTCTCCAGTAACCCCTACTGTGCTGGACTGGTACTAACTTGGCATTTACACTTCTACCTATTACTTCTCTGTACTTATCTGACATCCAATCTGCTCAGACCAAAGGTGAAGTCACCAACACTTTTAGCACAACCTCAGATCTCTATACCATCTGACAAATATCAGACCTGAGTAATTACCACCTACTAATTAAATTCACTTTATTACTTGAGTGTACCTGAACAATAGCTACGCTCCTAAAGAAGGTGAAACAACAACCACTTTTGTAAAACAATTCTGCAGCTGAGGTCTAGATCCCAGTTCTAATCTTACATATTACCAAGCCCCAAAATGGACCCAGCAGAATTGCCACAAGTGGTGTATAATCTTTCTCAGAGAGTGGACCAGCTCTCACAGGGACTCCGGGAGCTTCAAGTTGAGAACCAGACCTTAAGAGGTATAATAAGGGACTCCCTCACTCCAAAAGCATCCTCTTCAGAGCCTACCATAGAACCTCAAGTCTCGCTGCCTGATACCTTCTCAGGTAATCACAAGAATTATAGATATTTCAAAAATGCTTGCACTCTGTTATTTCAATTGAAGCCAAAAACCTACAGTACAGATAAAATCAAAGTACTAACTATGATATCTTTCTTACGTGGCGAACCAAGGGTGTGGGCGGATACACTGTATGAGGCCAATGATCCAGTCTTAACCTCCTTCCAACAATTTCTTGATACAATGGATGAACTTTATGTTGATTCTAACTTACAGTTAACTGCAGAATCCAATATGAGAGGCCTCAAACAAGGCCGAAGACAGGTTGAAGATTATATTACGGAATTCAAACTGTATTCAACCGACTCGCAGTGGAACACCATTGCGCTAAAAAATCAATACAGGATAGGCCTGTCAGATCCTATTAAGGATGAGCTAGCCCGTGTAGAGCTTCCCGATACCTTGGAAGGATTAATGAAGCTGACGATACAAATAGATTGTAGGCTGCGAGAGAGGAGAAGTGAGAGGGGTACGCCAGAAAGCACATCTAAACCCTCGAATTATGTAAGACCAGCAACTTCCTGCAAGAATACGGTCGAACCTATGGACATAGGTGTGATTAGAGGTCCCCTTACCTCAGAAGAACGGAACCGAAGGAGAACACAGTACCTCTGTATGTACTGCGCAAATCCCAGCCACACCGTAAAAGAGTGTCCAGTACTTCAAAAATCAAGGAAAAGTAAGTTCCATCACATTCACATTGCACATACCTGTCAGAGCAATTCCACTTATTGTTATCTCTCTCTCTCCATTTACAGTGGGACCAAAACAGACTGACGACTAATGCCTTAGTAGACAGCGGAGCCTACGGCAACTATATAGATAAAGATGTTGTAGCTGTCAATAAAATTCCTTTTGTTTGCAAGCAACCTGTGTCTATTCGCCTTATTGATGGTACCAATATCTCCACAGGTCCCATTACACAGCAGACGATACCTTTACAGGTACTAACACCTTCAGGGCACACCGAATATCTTACATTCGATATCCTACCCTCACCATTGTTCCCTATTATTTTAGGCCTAAGTTGGCTACAATTACATCAGCCCCAAATTAATTGGAAGGACTTGACCGTCGATTTCACATCCACATTTTGCAAGACAACCTGCTATCCACATCAGGGTTTACTCTTACATCTACAGGAAAATGAACTCACACTACCCAAAGAATAAACTGATTTCGTTGACGTATTCAGTAAAAAAGAGGCTGAGGCACTACCGCCGCATCGAGTCTATGACTGCCCGATAGATCTCCAGCCTGGAGCAGTAGTTCCTTACGGACATTTGTACCCTCTAAGTAAGCCAGAATTGGATTATCTGAAAACATATTTGGATGAAAACATACGTAAGGGGTTCATACGACCATCCACCTCCCCAGCTGGTGCGGGGATTTTTTTTGTCAAAAACAAAGATTCATCTCTACGTCCCATAATAGACTATCGGGAACTTAATAAGAGGACTATTAAAAATAGGTACCCCCCTGCCGTTAATTCCCGAACTTATAGAAAGATTGCATCAAGCTACTGTTTTTACAAAGCTTGACCTACGTGGAGCCTATAATTTAGTCCGCATTAGAGACGGTGATGAATGGCTCACTGCGTTCCGTACCAGGTACGGCCTCTACGAATATCTCGTGATGCCATTTGGGCTTTGCAATGCCCCAGCAACGTTCCAATTTTTTATCAATGATATTTTTAGGGATCTCTTAGACGTATGTATTGTGATATATTTAGACGACATCTTAATCTACTCAAAAAATATATCCGAACATATTAAACATGTCCGTTGGGTCCTCTCCCGCTTACGTACTCATCATCTGTACGCCAAGCCAGAGAAATGTGTGTTCCACACTAACCAAATTTCATTCTTAGGGTACCATATCTCTCCAGCAGGAATTGAGATGGAACAAAATAAAGTACAGACAGTCATTGAATGGAAAAAGCCCACAACAAAAAAGGAGCTCCAACGCTTCCTAGGTTTTGCGAATTATTATCGCAAATTTATTAAGAATTTCTCAAAAATCGCAAAACGTCTCTCAACACTATCTGGATCTACGCAATTCCGCTGGACTCCTCAAGCAAATAATGCTTTCCTAGAATTGAAGTCCCGCTTTACTACAGCTCCAATCTTGAAATTTCCCAATCCTGAGCTACCTTACACTCTCGAGGTGGATTCCTCTGATTATGCCATCGGAGCTGTACTGTCACAACGAGAGACACCGGCCACCCCACTCCATCCAGTAGCTTACCTGTCTAAAGTCATGTCACCAGCTGAGAGAAACTATCCCATTGGTGACAAAGAACTCCTTGCAATAAAGAGATCACTAGAACATTGGAGGCATCTTCTCGAGGGCACTCTCCATCCATTGGTGATCTACACTGATCATAAAAACCTGGAGTATTTACAAACCAACAAGACCCTTTCCGCAAGACAGGTGAGATGGAGCCTGTATTTTGCCAGGTTCAACTTCAATATAATCTATCGACCAGCAAACAAGAATGGCAAGGCAAATGCCTTGTCACAAAAAGAGGACAAACCCCCAGAAACCACAACACAAAAATCTATGATACCTCCAGAACGCTTCTTAGGTGTTATATCTTCCTACTCAAAACAAATCGTGGAGGCACTAAAATCTGATTCTGCTTTACCAAAGGATCAGGTCACTCTACATTCCAATGGCCTCTACTACCACAATGAAAAATTGTATATCCCAGTCAGTCTTAGACAACAATTGATTCACTTGTTCCATGATACCCCTCTATCCGGACATCAGGGAGTGATTTGGTTTTCTGTTACCTCTACCCATTCCAGAGAAACCATGGCAACATGTTGGTTTAGATTTTATTGTAGAATTACCAGTCTCGAATTTACAAACAACAATCCTTGTAGTCATTAATCATCTCACCAAGATGGCACACTTTGTGCCATTCCATAAACTCCCTACAGCAGCGGAGACAGCAACACTATTTGTCAAGCATATAATCAAATTACATGGAATCCCTTCAACACTGTATTCGGACAGAGGGACACAGTTCACATCTAACTTCTGGAGACATCATCCACAGACGAACGGACAGGTGGAAAGAACAAACCAATGGCTTGAGCAGTTCCTCCGGTGTTACTGTTCACAACATCAACATGATTGGGAGGAATATTTACCTCTTGCCGAATATGCCCATAATGATGCAAGCAATGCCAGTACTAAGATGTCACCTTTCTTCGCCAACCATAGGTTTCACCCTACATTTTCTTTAGCCCCAGGTGTTGTCTCAGACTCTCCACAGGTAGACCAGTTGACTAACTCCATGCTGGAGGTCTTTAGGACTCTTCAAGATAACATCAAACAGGCTCAAGATTCTCAAAAGAAATATTATGACCAGAGGAGAAGGCCATCTCCAGTATACTCTATTGGTGATTTCGTTTGGCTTTCAACCAAAAATCTACGTTTGAACATTCCTGCTAAGAAACTTGCCAGGAAGTTCATAGGTCCGTTTCCCATAACTAAATTGGTTAACGAAAATGCAGTCACTCTGGGTCTACCTCCTAGTTTGCACATCCATTCCACATTCCATGTCTCACTGATAAAACCTGCTAGACTTATGAGGGACACCAGTGTTGTACTTCCCTTTGACCCAATTCAGGATTTACCCGATGAATTCGAAGTTGAAGAACTCGTAGATTCCAGACATCATAACGGTGGCATACAGTACCTGGTTCGCTGGAAGGGCTACACCAGTCAGGACGACTCCTGGGAACCCTCGGTTAACATTCATGCACTGAGATTGGTTGCCTTGTTCCATCGGAGGCATCCTGATCGCCCCCGTCCGCAAGCCGTGGGACGGCTTGCCTGAGAGGGGGATCCTGTAAGGGTTAAACTTCTGCTCACCTAGTAACTCCACCCTTTTTACCTATATCAGTACCAGCACACCTGCAGACAAGTGCTTGGTAATTTGTTTTGTTCCTGAACTGCACGCTGTGCATATGGATTAACTTTGTTTGCCTTCTCTCCTAACTTGGATTATAAGTATAGGACGTCCTATTTCTCAAATTACTCTGAGCCTCAGATTCTAAGGAATCCTCTTCTATAATTCCCTTTGCAAAGAGAACTTTCATAATTACCCTCTGAACAGCTTCCAACTAAGGATTCAGCTGTTCCACCTCTCCCTTGCATAAACTGAACTCTGCTACAATTCTGCTGTCAGCATATCCCGTGCTGACAGGCAGATTCACACAGTCTATTCAGAGGTAGTAGCTGCGCACACAACCATCAGCATATCCTGTGCTGACAGGCAGATTCACACAGTCTATTCAGAGGTAGGAGCTGCGCACACAGCCATCACGCTACCTAGTGCTGACAGGCAGATACACACTGGGTATTCAGAGGTAGGAGCTGTGCTGTGTATCATCACTCTCTCCAATAACCCCTACTGTGCTGGACTGGTACTAACTTGGCATTTACACTTCTACCTATTACTTCTCTGTACTTATCTGACATCCAATCTGCTCAGACCAAAGATGAAGTCACCAACACTTTTAGCACAACCTCAGATCTCTATACCATCTGACAAATATCAGACCTGAGTAATTACCACCTACTAATTAAATTCACTTTATTACTTGAGTGTACCTGAACAATAGCTACGCTCCTAAAGAAGGTGAAACAACAACCACTTTTGTAAAACAATTCTGCAGCTGAGGTCTAGATCCCAGTTCTAATCTTACACAGGGACCCACCTACACACTGCCGCCAACACACTAATGTGTCACAACACACAGTATTGAAAGCACTGCTTTAAGGATTTCAGTTTTCTATCCAACATAAACATGTGGCTGATAAAGTTGTTAATGTGGCAACTCCCAGCTCATAGACCCTGCTGACTGGTCCAGCAAAAAATGTTTAACCCCTACACACACACACACAAAAAGTACAAAATGTTGAATGGAATATATAAATTATACATGCATTATGAAACTTATAAATAGTATATTTTGTGGCATCACTAAGGGAGGGCCCACTTGGAGAATGTTGTGCACCCTTAGTGTCCCCCCAAAAGTGAAGCTGCTCCTGGGCAGGGCTGGTGCTTGTATAAAGGCAAACTATGTGACTAGAAGCTTGAGCAGCATAATCTTTTATATATAATATATATTTTATGTGCCTGGCTGGCAATTCTGGCCAAACTGCTTTTGTATAAACAAATTATCGGCTCAATGTATTAAGCAGCAGATGCTGCTTTTAAGCCTTTGCGGGGGGCTGCTCTCATAAGCAAGCCTGCTTTCTGGAATGTAGGAAACCACTTCTTCTTATTCTGTCCATCACCTCTGAGGTGGAGGACATAAAATGCCCAAAACACATTCCTTTGGGGTGATTGAAAGGCCCTGTGAGGCAGCATTGTAAGTAAGTAAGTGCTTGTGCAATGGTACACTGTGCAGCGGGTGTACATATGTAAGCTGTGTAGTCTGTGTACATGTGTGTGTTTCTGAGTGTGAATCTGTGTATATATGTATATATGCTGGAAAGTGTATGCCACTGTGTGTGACTGTCTGTTCTCATGTATATGTGTATAGTGTGTGCTATATGTGCACATGCATATGTATGATGGCTAGTGTGTATTGCTGTGTGTGACTGTGTTCATGTATATGTGTATGGTGTGTGCTATGTGTGCACATGTACGTGTATGCGGGGTAATGTGTGTTGCTGTGTTCATGTGTATGGTGTGTGCTATGTGTGCACATGCATATGTATGATGGCTAGTGTGTATTGCTGTGTGTGACTGTGTTCATGTGTATGTGCATGGTGTGTGCTATGTGTGCACATGTACATGTATGCATGGTAATGTGTGTTGCTGTGTTCGTGTGTATGGTGTGTGCTATGTGTGCACATGTATATGTATGCTGGGTAGGGTGTGTTGCTGTGTGGACTTTATACATACTTACAGGGTGAACAAATAGGCAGCAAGTAATGTATAGAAGAAGTCACACTTATTTGGACACTTCAGGATCACTGTTAAAATGTTTACCTTTTTTAACAAATCAATTCATGACCACTGGCTCCTGGTTGTATAAATATAATTTTAATATGTATAATATAATTATAAAATATATTAATTTTATAAATGTATATATGATCAGCATATAAACTAAATACCATATATAAGTTGCCCCACATACCCATGACTGTGGAACTCTATGTCCCCCTATGTCTGGTTCCTGGAAACATAATTGAATATATTTTAGAATATCAGTAATTCAACATTTATTTATTCTTAAAATATTAGGTCCATATTTTGTGCCTTTGTTATGGGATTTTTTTATTATGCAATATCAAGCAAAGCAGACATTTATTATCCACTTAGTACAAATAAACATACAAAGAACAATGAACTCAATGCCATTACAAATATTACCAAATAGAAGATACTCAACATAACTTCTGGTTTGGATCATTTGTTTAACACATTTGTTTATCTGCCAATGAAAAGTAAATTAAAAGTAGACAAAAAGCTTCATAAGAAAATGCGTCAATCATACCAATCCTAAAAACGCCCTCGCTTGACCCCTCCACACCTTCTAACTATCGACCGGTCTCCTTACTTCCCTTTGCATCAAAATTATTGGAACAACTAGTCTATAATCGGCTAACTCAATTTCTCACAACTAACTCCTTACTTGATCCACTACAATCTGGTTTCCGCCCTAAACACTAAACAGAAACCACTCTTGCTAAAGTAACAAATGACCTGTTATCGGCTAAAGCAAAAGGCCATTACTCCTTACTAATTCTTCTTGACCTGTCCGCAGCTTTTGACACAGTTGACCATCCTCTCCTCCTAAAAATACTACATTCAATTGGCATCCAAGACACAGCCCTCTCCAGGTTTGCATCATATCTTTCAAACCGCTCGTTTTCAGTTTCCTTTAACAACATATCTTGTGATCCTATGCCTCTCTCAGTTGGAGTACCGCAAGGCTCTGACTTGGGTCCCTTGCTTTTCTCTCTTTATACATCCTGCCTTGGAAAACTTATAGCCTCCTTTGGATTCCAGTACCACCTACAGTGGGGAAAAAAAGTATTAGTCAGCCACCAATTGTGCATGTTCTCCCACTTAAGAAGAGGAGAGAGGCCTGTCATTTTCATCATAGGTATACCTAAACTATGAGAGACAAAATGTGGAAACAAATCCAGGCAATCACATTGTCTGATTTGGAAAGAATTTATTTGCAAATTATGGTGGAAAATAAGTATTTGGTAAATATCAAAAGTTCATCTCAATACTTTTGATAATGACCTTTGTTGGCAATGACAGAGGTCAAACATTTTCTGTAAGTCTTCACAAGGTTGTCAAACACTGTTGATAGTATGTTGGCCCATTCCTACATGCAGATCTCCTCTAGAGCAGTGATATTTTGGGGCTGTCGCTGGGCAACACAAACTTTCAACTCCCTCCAAAGGTTTTCTATGGGGTTGAGATCTGGAGACTGGCTAGGCCACTCCAGGACCTTGAAATGCTTCTTACGAAGCCACTACTTCATTGACCAGGCAGTGTGTTTGAGATCATTGTCATGCTGAAAGACGCAGCCTCGTTTCATCTTCAATGCCCTTGCTGATGGAAGGAGGTTTGCACTCAAAATCTCACAATACATGGCCCCATTCATTCTTTCATGTACACGGATCAGTCGTCCTGTTCCCTTTGCAGAGAAACAGCCCCAAAGCATGATGTTGCCACCCCCAAGCTTCACAGTAGGTATGGTGTTCTTTGTTTGCAACTCAGCATTCTCTCTCCTCCAAACACGACAAGTTGTGTTTCTACCAAACAGTTCTACTTTGGTTTCATCTGACCATATGATATTCTCCCAATCCACTTCTGGATCATCCAAATGCTCTCTAGCATACTTCAGACGGGTCTGGACAAGTACTGGCTTAAAAAGGGGGACACGTCTGGCACTGCAGTATCTGAGTCCCTGGCCGCGTAGTGTGTTACTGATGGTAGCCTTTGTTACGTTGGTCCCAGCTCTCTGCAGGTCATTCACTAGGTCCCCCCGTGTGGTTCTGGGATGTTTTCTCACCCTTCTTGTGATCATTTTGACCCCACGGGGTTAGATCTTGTGTGGAGCCCCAGATCGAAGGAGATTATCAGTGGTCTTGAATGTCTTCCAATTTCTAATTATTGCTCCCACAGTTGATTTCTTCACACCAAGCTGCTTGCCTATTGCAGATTCAGTCTTCCCAGCCTGGTGCAGGTCTACAATTTTGTTTCTGGTGTCCTTCGACAGCTCTTTTGTCTTCACCATAGTGGAGTTTGGAGTGTGACTGTTTGAGGTTGTGGACAGGTGTCTTTTATACTGATAACAAGTTCAAACAGGTGCCATTAATACAGGTAATGAGTGGAGGACAGAGGAGCCTCTTAAAGAAGAAGATACAGGTCTATGAGAGCCAGAAATCTTGCTTGTTTGTAGGTGACCAAATACTTATTTTCCACCATAATTTGCAAATAAATTCTTTCCAAATCAGACAATGTGATTGTCTGGATTTGTTTCTACATTTTGTCTCTCATAGTTGAGGTATACCTATGATGAAAATTACACGCCTGTCTCATCTTCTTAAGTGGGAGAACATGCACAATTGGTGGCTGACTAAATACTTTTTTTCCCCACTGTATATGCTGATGATATCCAAATCTATCTTTCCTCTCCTGATATCTCTCCCTATTTACTCAACCAGATTTCTGACTGCCTCTCTGCAATTTTCTCTTGGATGTCTTCACACTACCTCCAACTCAATCTGTCCAAAACTGAGCTGATGACATTTCTCTGATGGTTGGAGACTCTATTCTCAACACCTCACCCCAGGTCCGCTGCCTTGGGGTCACACTAGACTCAGAACTCAAATTCAACCCACATATACAAACGCTTACCAAATACTGCCGTTCACACCTATGCAACATTTCCAGAATTCGTCCCTTCCTTACTCAAAAAAATTAAAAAAATACTTATCCATTCCCTCATCCTGTCATGCATTGATTATTGCAATCTACTTTTAAATGGCCTTCCAAAACACCGCCTCTCCTCCCTCCAATCTATTATGAATGCTTCTGCTAGACTCATCCACCTAAGTCGATGATCTACATCAGCTGCTCCACTCTGCCAGTCTCTACACTGGCTCCCCATACACTCCAGAATACAATTTAAAGTATTAGCCCTAACCTACAAAGCACTCCACAGTCTAACTCCGAACTATATTTCCTCTCTCATCGTGAAATATTCCCCATCCCATCCTCTTCGATCAACCTCTGACCTACGTCTCTACACTCCTATTATCTCTACATCCCACTCCCGCCTCCAAGACTTTGCAAGTGCTGCTCCTGTCCTCTGGAACTCTCTATCCCGCTCCATTAGACTGTCTTTAACCTTGTATAGCTTCAGACGATCCTTGAAAACCCACCTATTCAGAGAGGCTTACCATCTCTCCTCCATCCCGCATCAGAACCAAACTAATACATATACATGAACTGCCTGACTCAATGCTGCAAATACAACTGATGTAACAAGCTACCCCAACCTTATGTCTCTGCACCCTAAACCTATAGACTATGAGCTCTCCGGAGCAGGGCCCTCTTCCTCCTGTGCTAGATCTGTTTAGTTTTGTTATGTTTTGTATTTTATCACAAATCTTTGGCATTGTATACCCCTATCAATTTGGCGGAGCTATACAAATAAATAAAATAAATGATGATGATAGATGCCATTGAATGCTCAAAGCTACAAGCTAAGGCCATTGAAAGACAAACCTGGGACTGGTGCCCAACCCTCTTAAATATGTAGCCCTAGGAGGCTGTCTTGGTTACCTTGTCCTAAGGCCGACCAAGCTCTAGAGTACATTTTATGTACCTAGATAGCTATATATATAGGTGCACATATAACTTTAATACAAGCCTCTGTTATATCAGAAACATTGTTATATTTTAATGCTCAAATCAATACATTACACATGAAATCCAGGAATGGTTTTACCTTTCTGCTTCTGAATTATACTATTTGATTTTTTAAATATAGGTTTTGATTCTTCACATTTCTTGGGGGGCAAAGGAAAAGCAATAGTTGGAGGTAAATTATAAGTGGTTAAAATAAATTATGAAAGTAAAAATGATTTTTTTTTAACTACACACAATAAAATATTAAGGGCTAGATTACAAATAGAGCGCTATTTTAGTAAAGGGGCAAATTTTCTGGTTTATATGCGCACTTTAAATACCCAGTCATTACAAGTGGCTGGTTAATGCTATCATGAGCTCTTGGTAGCACTTTGCTCTAAGCGCAATTAACCAGAGGTCAGACCTGTGGTTAAATTAAAAAAAATGTCCCCCAATTGCCCCCCAAATAAAATGTACAGTTACTTTATTAAAAGAAAAAACATGAGCATCTCCTTTTTTTTTTTAAATTAACTGCACAAAGCAGTTATAATGGTGTAAAGTGAAGGGATGTGGGGTGTTAAAAAAAATGGCACTGAAAGTGCATTTTCATAGCGGTCTATGTGAAGTGTGTTTTAAACTGTAAATATATATGTATATGCTTATTATATTATTATTATAATCATATACATATATATTTCAAATTTGCTGCCCAATGCTGTGTTACGTACCCCCTGCGCTGTGCTAGGTTCTTTGCCGTATTTCACGGAATGAGAACGAGACTCCCATTGGAGCTTATGGTGGCATGCTCTTGTGAGAGAAATGCTTCCAGGCAATGTGAGTGCGAGGTTGTGTTCGCATTGTGCTTAACTTGTAAAACCATCGCACATTTGTGTGAGCTGGTATTACTAAGTGGAGTGCAAATATCACACTCGCAAAAGCGCAATTTTGTGCTCCACTCGTAATCTAGGCCTATATGGTTGATCACAATCATGTTTTTGGTTTCTGATCATCAGCCAGTATTGTTGGTGTGTTTTTCCAGTAATTATGATTATAAAATGCTTCTTCCTGTAATACCCCTAAAGCTCAGAATTATTACTCCCCAAGAAAAGCAGGAAATTATTGTTTTGTGTTGTTGATCTCCTGATTTAGGGCTCCATGTACTAAACAGTCAGCAAGCTACCCGCAACAAATCTCGCGTCAAAACTCGCAAACTGATATGTACAAAGCCGTCAATTATGTTAAAACTTACATCTTTAAAATTGCGAGCGTACTTATCCGCCAAACCTCGCTACCTCTCCATTTTTCACTGTAATTAGACAATGTACAAAACAATAGGAAAGTCACTCTAGATGCCAGGCTAGGCATATATAAAAGGCAGTAATATCAGCATTGTACTTACATTGTTAATTTCAGCAGCTATGGAGAGAATTCTGTATTTGTTTATTCTCCGTGTGATGCAAATCCGGGCTAGAAGACAGAATACTGGAAATGTCGCTAATCGTATGGTTAGAAGAAGGAGAGTTCGTGTCCCCCGTGTATTCCTTCCACGGGTTGGTTTGCATGGCCTTTCTGACCGAGAGATCATACAAAGATTCCGGCTTGATCGTGAATCCATATTACACCTATATCGAGAGATCGAAGATCATTTGGAGCTGATGACGGCTCGTTCACAAGCTATTCTGGGACTTCTGAAACTATTAGCTGCATTGCATTTTTTTGAAACAGGCTCCTTTCAGGCAGTTTCTAGCGTCATTATTGGAATGAGTCAATCTGCTTTTTCACGCCACTTATCCAAAGTCATAGGGGCTATGATGGTTATTTTTCAGCGATATGTTTGTTTGCCATCTACCCCTGAAGAATGGCACTCTATCAAGTCAAATTTCTATAGGATGGCTGGGATGCCCAATGTCCTAGGTGCCATAGACTCTACCCATGTTGCTGTAAGACCACTTCAAGCCCGTGAGGATATCTATAGGAATAGAAAGCATTTCCATTCCTTGAATGTCCAGATGGTCTGTGACCCCAACATGAGGATTATCAGTGTCTGTTCTAACTTTCCTGGCTCCTGTCATGATTCTTACATCTTAAGGCAGATTGGGTTATACCGGAAGTTCGAGGACGGAAATATGCCTGAAGGATGGCTTCTAGGTAAGCATAACTGGCGTCTAATTTGTCTCTCATTTCAATGTACAAAAATTGCGCCCAATTTGTCGACTGTAATCTGTATACTTTAAATTTGTATTGTATAGTTCTCAATCTTTATAATTATTCTTATATTAATATTTATATTTATTATATCTTCTATTAGGAGATGGAGGGTACTCATGTACAGAATGGCTGTTGACTCCCTATAACAACCCACAGACCAGAAGTCAAGTATGTTTCAATGAAGCTCACCGATCTACCAGGGGGGTTATTGAGAGGACTTTCGGTCTTTTGAATATGCGGTTTCGATGTCTTGATCGTTCGGGTGGTGCTATGCAGTATGCACCAGAGAAAGTTGCAAAAATTATATTGGTTTGCTGCATACTGCACAATATAGCAATTAAAAGAGGCTGTCCATTAGAAGATGATGATCCAATAGATGCTGATGATTTACCAGAAGAAATATGTGCAGACCAAGCTAATAGGCATGGTATGGCAACAAGGGACATGGTTTCAGAACAATATTTTGAAGATTAAAGTTTCTGCTGATCAATAAAAAACTTTCTTTATTAACTTGTCTTCTACTTTTTTTTTAAGAATTAAGGTTATTAAAAATCATTCATGATAAACAGTTAAATACATAACAGTTGTTTCTCTTCAATTATCAAAGGTTTCAAATCAATAAAGTTTATGATCAAAGTTATTAGAGACAATATATTATAGGTAATACATTGTCTTTGTGACATCACACTAGTGTCTACAGCTGCTCTCACTCTTTTACATAATGTGATTAGTGTAATGTAATCCCTCCATAGCTGATGCTAATTCATTGTATTGTGTCATTGAATTGTAGCTTTGAGTTAAAAAAGACTTGCTAATTTGCTTTGTTTTATTCTAACCTCAATTTTTAACAGCTACTAAGTTGTCCCATATTCAAATAAATACCTTAAGGGCTTACTCTTAACACTTATTTTCTTATCCTTAATAATATATTTTTCCATTCAAGATTTGTTAAAAGAATAGTGGCATATAGAAAATAATGGCAAATAAATTATTTTATTACAAAATTAAAATCTTTAAACATTATATATTAACAATTGTAAACCAAAGTAAATTTGAATACATATAAACACATCTGAAAAAAAGAAAATGTTTAGAAACAAAATAACAATTGTAAACCAAAATAAATTTTAATACATATAAACACATCTGAAAAAAAGAAAATGTTTAGAAACAAAATAACAATTGTAAACCAAAATAAATTTTAATACATATAAACACATCTGAAAAAAAGAAAATGTTTAGAAACAAAATAACAATTGTAAACCAAAATAAATTTTAATACATATTAACACATCTGAAACAAAGAAAATGTATAGAAACAAAATATCATTTGTAATAACTCTAAACATCGATATTTACAAACCTTATTAAAATACATTAATCTAGATATACAATATATTTTTTCAATTTTTCGGGGATACATATCTAGATCAATGCGCTAATGATTGACATAACGATTAATCACGTCATCGTCAAACATGTCGCGTCCTGAACCTTTTGGTGCTGGAGAATTGGTGATATTAGTTTATGCCATGGATAAATATTTCCCCAAACGGATTGGTGGTGTGAGGGGAATGAGACAGGAATGCAGAGACAAAATTATATACGAGATGCTGAGAAGAATGCATCGTATTTCAAAAATTAAAAGAACCAGATGACAGTGTCTTAGAAAATATAGTGATTTGAAGAGAAGAGAACCGAAGTACTATAAATCTATTCGAAGATTGATAAGGACATGTAAGTTCCAAAATTATATATGAAATTATTTTTTATAATATAAAATAAGGATGTTATTTTTGAACTGCGTCATCATTGACGAATCAAGGACAATATTATTTTCTGAGTGTTACTTTAACTATATTAGTATATACAATTGCAAAAAGGTACAAAATTAAGCATGCAGAACTGAGTTAGTAGATTAAAATTTAACTACAGTATATTACTATATACACATAAAAGGTTAGAAAAGTTAGCATACAAAAATGAGTTAGTAGAGAAAAATATAACTATATTAGTATATACCATTGAAACATCTTCTAAAAGTAAGCATGCAGAACTGAGTTAGTAGAATAAAATATAAAAAAATTTTTTTTATAGATATGAAAAGTAGGAGAACAAAGTGTGAACAGCCACCACGCTACCTCAGGTCAATGTTGATGCAAACACCCAGAAGTGAAGCTCTTTCTCCACCTTTGCCAATGACTATTGGATATTGAATTATCTCCCAAACCATATAAAGTTTTTCATAAAAACACACAGACAGGTAATGACTTATTATTTAAGTTTTAAATAATATATTTTATGTTTTGGATTTAATAGTATTCTATCTTTATCTTTGTAATTACGTTCATAGATATTACCATGGAAGACATGGAAAATAGTATGGAAATGGAAGATGTTCAAAATCCTGATAGTGTGCCAATATTTGAAAACTTGAGTTCTGATGATACTCAACCAAGGATAGAAGTTTTAACAACAATGATGGTAGATAAAGGTATGTTTCATATTCAGCAATCTGAAATCTAAGAAAATCTAAGTTTTAACTAATACATATTGTATATTTCTAATAGGAGTTGGCTCAGATGAAAGTTTTAAAAGAGTGGACATAAGTGTAGAAGCCAATACAGTAGATAACCTATATAACAGTGCATCAGGAGGTAATATTTTTGATTAAATAAACCATATTATACATTGCATATGTATATGTAAATGGAATTAAAATTTTCTTTTCCTTTATTTTTCTACAGATTTATCTTCAACATCAACTATTGAAACTGAAGACAAAAGTACTCAGAGTTGTCTTGAAGATCATGTGAAACAAAAAATGTCAAAAATTCGGGCAACTTTGGTAATGCTTATGGAGCAAGTAGATTTTTTTATACCGAAAATATGTTATTTGATTTAATTATTTGTTTTGTCATGATGATTGTCAGAAGAATGACAAATAAATAACGAGAAAAACTTTTTTGTTGAAGAATCAATAGTGATTTTGAATTTATGTAAATAAACCTATTTTTTTGGGCATAAAAAAAATTCTCTTTATTGAACAATAACATTTTTAACTTAAAGAGCACAAATAATAACTAATTAAAAAATATATCGAATAAAATAATTAACATAAAATAAAACTTTAGGGACTAAGGTGTTATAAATAATAAATAAATGAAATGTTCACTGCAGACGTGGCCTCTTTGGGTCTGTTGTACCCTCCCTTTCACTGACAATAGACAACAGAGATTGTAATGTCCTTTCAGTGATGGATAAAGCTCTGTTAATTTGCAGGTTTTTCTCTTCATCCATCCGCCTCTGCCACTGGAACATTTCTCTTTGCAGCTCTAATTTCTGCCTTTCAATGTCATTCCTTTGCATTTCCAGTTCAAATTTTTTTTTGACAGAGCTGCCCAGGGGTCAATATTAGTGTTAATAATATTTTGCATATCTCTATGGTCCTCTCTGTATTGCCTTGCAAGGGTCAACATTTCCCTTAATCCCACATCGGCCAATAGTCCTTCTGCAGGTGCATTTTCAATATTTACAACACCTGTTTCCAGTGCAATTGGTTGTGCCTGAGTTTCAACAGGTTCCTCCAGGTTTTCCAGTGTGTGGATTTCATCAGGTTGTGCATCTCCACATTCATCAAGAATATCTGGAGTCTCGCTTCCTCCTGGTGGTTCATCTTGAATGGGATTTTCCACTATTGGCATGAGATTGATAGTGATCTCCCTTGATGAGTTTTCTTCTTCTAGATCAAGACATAACAAATTGTTAGTAAAAAAAAATTAAATTTTCTAAAAACACTTGCAAAAATAGAATAGGAGAGAGAAGATAAAACAGTCATACACAAATTTTAGTTATAATATATATATATATATATATATATATATATATATATATATATATATATATATATATATATATATATATATACATATGTGATACATACCATCAAATAATGGAGATGAATGTCCAGTCAATCTCTGGAAAAGACGTCCCAAATCACCTATAAAAAAAAATAAAAAATTTTTAGGCAATGTAACCATATATTCAAACGCTATTACATTCAGTTAAATTTCTATTATTAAAATTATTAATTAAAATGTACTTTGCAATTCACTGGACACTGAACCAAAAAAAATATTTTTTTAGAATAAGATATATAGCATGGAATTTCAATCAACTTTCTAATGTAATACTATGATCAATTCTCAAAAAGAAAATAATGATAAAATTTAAACCCATTAGAAAGTTGCTTACAATTGCGTGCATACTCTACATGAATCCTCATTTAAAATAATTTGTACAGTGTCCCTTTCATGAAAATCTAAGATCATTGCTATTTGTCCTTCAAATTCCATTCCATCTGTAAAAGATCTCAAACTCGATTATGTCAAAAATGACATTTTACTTTTTTTTACCAAAAAAAAAAAAATTGATAGATAAGAGATAAAACACAGAACATTTAAATTATTGATTAAATTAGTAAATTACTTACCAGTTGCTCTGCCAACACCAGTTTCTGGAGTGCTGGTCCTTACATCAGGAAGTGTGTCCGCCGATGAAGTAGTGTGTGTAACATTAGATGTGGAGTGTAGGAATTGGCCATGTGAAAAGCTGGCCGAAGGTCTGGAAACAGCTGCACTGGGTGGTCTGGAAACAGCAGAAGAAGAAGTAGAACAAGTGGGCCTTTCGTTGTTACTCCTCCCAGGCTCTGCTTGTGTTGTTGGTGTTGCTTTAAAAAAATAAAAATAATTAATGCTTTATTTTTATTGTTATTTCTAGTTTAAACTGCAAGCTAAAAGTGTTAATAATAATATAATGACAGCAGTGAATGAAGGCTCAATCATTAAAGGGACATGCCACCCACATTTTTTCTTCTATGATTTAGAAAGAAAATGCAATTATAAACATCTTTCTAATTTACTTATATTATCTAATTTGTTTTATTCTCTTGATATTCTTTGATGAAAAGCATATCTAGATATGATCACTAGCTGCTGATTGGTTGCTGCACAAAGAAGCCTTGTGTGATTGGCTCACCATGTGCATTGCTTTTTCTTCAACTAAGAATATCTAGAAAATGAAGCAAAATAAATAATGGAAGTAAATTGTAATGCTGTTTAACTTTCTATTCTCTATCTGAATCATGAAAGAAAGATTTTGGGTTTAGTGGCCCTTTAAAGGGACATGAACAAATGAAATTTCCTTTCCAAATCTCATAAGAAAATGCTTTTTCAGAAAAATTTAATTGTATTATGTTTTTGGCTTCGTTGGATTGATATACTTTGATGAAAAGCAAATCTATACAGGCAAAGTAAATGATCATTGGTTGATACAGATAGATGGGTCATATGACTGCGTCAACTATGTGCATAGCTATGTCTGAAAAAAGTATATGTTTAGAAAGCAGAGAACAATTATATATTCTGATTATGAAAAATGTTAAAAATAATATTCTATACTCAAATAACGCTACATGGATGTCAATAGAGCAGAGATTTAAGAAGGCATGTGATCTGGGGTCAGTCTCATGATTATTGTCGAACATACCATGTTACACAACATCTATATTTTTGTAATAATTTCAAAATACATTATTTCTATTGTCATTATCTCTTTAAGGAGTTTCTATACAATACTGGTTTGTAAATGAACACATGGGTGTTATCTTTAGGGATCACTATATTTATAATAAACAAAACATAATTTATGTAAGAACTTACCTGATAAATTCATTTCTTTCATATTAGCAAGAGTCCATGAGCTAGTGACGTATGGGATATACATTCCTACCAGGAGGGGCAAAGTTTCCCAAACCTCAAAATGCCTATAAATACACCCCTCACCACACCCACAATTCAGTTTAACGAATAGCCAAGAAGTGGGGTGATAAAAAAGTGCGAAAGCATATAAAATAAGGAATTGGAATAATTGTGCTTTATACAAAATCATAACCACCACAAAAAAAAGGGCGGGCCTCATGGACTCTTGCTAATATGAAAGAAATGAATTTATCAGGTAAGTTCTTACA
Source organism: Bombina bombina (assembly GCF_027579735.1). Classification (NCBI taxonomy): domain Eukaryota; kingdom Metazoa; phylum Chordata; class Amphibia; order Anura; family Bombinatoridae; genus Bombina; species Bombina bombina. Next base: position 1,248,940,825 of record NC_069499.1, read on the forward strand.
TAAATTATGTTTTCTTTCATGTAATTAGCAAGAGTCCATGAGCTAGTGACGTATGGGATAATGACTACCCAAGAAGTGGATCTTTCCACACAAGAGTCACTAGAGAGGGAGGGATAAAATAAAGACAGCCAATTCCTGCTGAAAATAATCCACACCCAAAATAAAGTTTAACGAAAAACATAAGCAGAAGATTCAAACTGAAACCGCTGCCTGAAGTACTTTTCTACCAAAAACTGCTTCAGAAGAAGAAAATACATCAAAATGGTAGAATTTAGTAAAAGTATGCAAAGAGGACCAAGTTGCTGCTTTGCAGATCTGGTCAACCGAAGCTTCATTCCTAAACGCCCAGGAAGTAGAAACTGACCTAGTAGAATGAGCTGTAATTCTCTGAGGCGGAGTTTTACCCGACTCAACATAGGCAAGATGAATTAAAGATTTCAACCAAGATGCCAAAGAAATGGCAGAAGCTTTCTGGCCTTTTCTAGAACCGGAAAAGATAACAAATAGACTAGAAGTCTTACGAAAAGATTTCGTAGCTTCAACATAATATTTCAAAGCTCTAACAACATCCAAAGAATGCAACGATTTCTCCTTAGAATTCTTAGGATTAGGACATAATGAAGGAACCACAATTTCTCTACTAATGTTGTTGGAATTCACAACTTTAGGTAAAAATTCAAAAGAAGTTCGCAACACCGCCTTATCCTGATGAAAAATCAGAAAAGGAGACTCACAAGAAAGAGAAGATAATTCAGAAACTCTTCTGGCAGAAGAGATGGCCAAAAGGAACAAAACTTTCCAAGAAAGTAATTTAATGTCCAATAAATGCATAGGTTCAAACGGATGAGCTTGAAGAGCTCCCAGAACCAAATTCAAACTCCAAGGAGGAGAAATTGACTTAACGACAGGTTTTATACGAACCAAAGCTTGTACAAAACAATGAATATCAGGAAGAATAGCAATCTTTCTGTGAAAAAGAACAGAAAGAGCAGAGATTTGTCCTTTCAAAGAACTTGCGGACAAACCCTTATCCAAACCATCCTGAAGGAACTGTAAAATTCTCGGTATTCTAAAAGAATGCCAGGAAAAATGATGAGAAAGACACCAAGAAATATAAGTCTTCCAGACTCTATAATATATCTCTCGAGATACAGATTTACGAGCCTGTAACATAGTATTAATCACAGAGTCAGAGAAACCTCTTTGACCAAGAATCAAGCGTTCAATCTCCATACCTTTAAATTTAAGGATTTCAGATCCTGATGGAAAAAAGGACCTTGTGACAGAAGGTCTGGTCTTAACGGAAGAGTCCACGGTTGGCAAGAGGCCATCCGGACAAGATCCGCATACCAAAACCTGTGAGGCCATGCCGGAGCTACCAGCAGAACAAACGAGCATTCCTTCAGAATCTTGGAGATTACTCTTGGAAGAAGAACTAGAGGCGGAAAGATATAGGCAGGATGATACTTCCAAGGAAGTGATAATGCATCCACTGCCTCCGCCTGAGGATCCCGGGATCTGGACAGATACCTGGGAAGTTTCTTGTTTAGATGGGACGCCATCAGATCTATTTCTGGAAGTTCCCACATTTGAACAATCTGAAGAAATACATCTGGGTGAAGAGACCATTCGCCCGGATGCAACGTTTGGCGACTGAGATAATCCGCTTCCCAATTGTCTACACCTGGGATATGAACCGCAGAGATTAGACAGGAGCTGGATTCCGCTCAAACCAAAATTCGAGATACTTCTTTCATAGCCAGAGGACTGTGAGTCCCTCCTTGATGATTGATGTATGCCACAGTTGTGACATTGTCTGTCTGAAAACAAATGAACGATTCTCTCTTCAGAAGAGGCCAAAACTGAAGAGCTCTGAAAATTGCACGGAGTTCCAAAATATTGATCGGTAATCTCACCTCCTGAGATTCCCAAACTCCTTGTGCCGTCAGAGATCCCCACACAGCTCCCCAACCTGTGAGACTTGCATCTGTTGAAACTACAGTCCAGGTCGGAAGCACAAAAGAAGCCCCCTGAATTAAACGATGGTGATCTGTCCACCATGTTAGAGAGTGTCGAACAATCGGTTTTAAAGATATTAATTGAGATATCTTCGTGTAATCCTTGCACCATTGCTTCAGCATACAGAGCTGAAGAGGTCGCATGTGAAAACGAGCAAAGGGGATCGCGTCCGATGCAGCAGTCATAAGACCTAGAATTTCCATGCATAAGGCTACCGAAGGGAATGATTGTGACTGAAGGTTTCGACAAGCTGTAATCAACTTTAGACGTCTCTTGTCTGTTAAAGACAGAGTCATGGACACTGAATCCATCTGGAAACCCAGAAAGGTTACCCTTGTCTGAGGAATCAATGAACTTTTTGGTAAATTGATCCTCCAACCATGATCTTGAAGAAACAACACAAGTCGATTCGTATGAGATTCTGCTAAATGTAAAGACTGAGCAAGTACCAAGATATCGTCCAAATAAGGAAATACCACAATACCCTGTTCTCTGATTACAGACAGCAGGGCACCGAGAACCTTTGTAAAAATTCTTGGAGCTGTAGCTAGGCCAAACGGCAGAGCCACAAACTGGTAATGCTTGTCCAGAAACGAGAATCTCAGGAACTGATAATGATCTGGATGAATCGGAATATGCAGATATGCATCCTGTAAATCTATTGTGGACATATAATTCCCTTGCTGAACAAAAGGTAAGATAGTCCTTACAGTTACCATCTTGAACGTTGGTATCCTTACATAACGATTCAATATTTTTAGATCCAGAACTGGTCTGAAAGAATTCTCCTTCTTTGGTACAATGAAGAGATTTGAATAAAACCCCATCCCCTGTTCCGGAACTGGAACTGGCATAATTACTCCAGTCAACTCTAGATCTGAAACACATTTCAGAAATGCTTGAGCTTTTACTGGATTTACTGGGACACGGGAAAGAAAAAATCTCTTTGCAGGAGGTCTCAACTAGAAACAAATTCTGTACCCTTCTGAAACAATGCTCTGAATCCAAAGATTGTGAACAGAATTGATCCAAATTTCCTTGAAAAAACGTAACCTGCCCCCTACCAGCTGAGCTGGAATGAGGGCCGCATCTTCATGTGGACTTAGAAGCAGGCTTTGCCTTTCTAGCTGGCTTGGATTTATTCCAGACTGGAGATGGTCTCCAAACTGAAACTGCTCCTGAGGATGAAGGATCAGGCTTTTGTTCTTTGTTGAAACGAAAGGAACGAAAACGATTATTAGCCCTGTTTTTACCTTTAGATTTTTTATCCTGTGGTAAAAAAGTTCCTTTCCCACCAGTAACAGTTGAAATAATGGAATCCAACTGAGAACCAAATAATTTGTTACCCTGGAAAGAAATGGAAAGTAAAGTTGATTTAGAAGCCATATCAGCATTCCAAGTTTTAAGCCATAAAGCTCTTCTAGCTAAAATAGCTAGAGACATAAACCTGACATCAACTCTGATAATATCAAAAATGGCATCACAGATAAAATTATTAGCATGTTGAAGAAGAATAATAATATCAACTTTAGGGATCTTGTCCCAAAATTCTAATCTGTCAGACGGCACAGGATATAATTGCTTAAAACGTTTAGAAGGAGTAAATGAATTACCCAAATTATCCCATTCTTTGGAAATTACTGCAGAAATAGCATCAGGGACAGGAAAAACTTCTGGAATAACTACAGGAGTTTTAAAAACCTTATTTAAACGTTTAGATTAGTATCAAGAGGACCAGAACCCTTTATTTCTAAAGCAATTAGGACTTCTTTAAGTAAAGAACAAATAAATTCCATTTTAAATAAATATGAAGATTTATCAGCATCAACCTCTGAGACAGAATCCTCTGAACCAGAGGAATCATCAGAATCAGAATGATGATGTTCAGTTAAAAATTCATCTGTAGGGAGAGAAGTTTTAAAAGATTTTTTACGTTTACTAGAAGGAGAAATAACAGACATAGCCTTCTTTATGGATTCAGAAACAAAATCTCTTATATTATCAGGAACATTCTGCACCTTAGATGTTGAAGGAACTGCAACAGGCAATGGTACTTTACTAAAGGAAATATTATCTGCTTTAACAAGTTTGTCATGACAATCAATACAAACAACAGCTGGAGGAATAGCTACCAAAAGTTTACAGCAGATACACTTAGCTTTGGTAGATTCAGCACTTGACAGCGATTTTCCTGTAGTATCTTCTGACTCAGATGCAACGTGAGACATCTTGCAATATGTAAGAGAAAAAACAACATATATATAAAGCAAAATTGATCAAATTCCTTAAATGACAGTTTCAGGAATGGGAAAAAATGCCAAAGAACAAGCTTCTAGCAACCAGAAGCAATAAAAAATGAGACTTAAATAATGTGGAGACAAAAGTGACGCCCATATTTTTTCGCGCCAAATAAGACGCCCACATTATTTGGCGCCTAAATGCTTTTTGGCGCCAAAAAATGACGCCACATCCGGAACGCCGACATTTTTGGCGCAAAATAACGTCAAAAAATGACGCAACTTCCGGCGACACGTATGACGCCGGAAACGGAAATAGAATTTTTGCGCCAAAAAAGTCCGCGCCAAGAATGACGCAATAAAATGAAGCATTTTCAGCCCCCGCGAGCCTAACAGCCCTCAGGGAAAAAGTCAAATTTTAAGGTAAGAAAAATGTTAAATTAAAATGCATTATCCCAAATATGAAACTGACTGTCTGAAAATAAGGAAAGTTGAACATTCTGAGTCAAGGCAAATAAATGTTTGAATACATATATTTAGAACTTTATAAACAAAGTGCCCAACCATAGCTAGGAGTGTCACAGAAAATAAGACTTACTTACCCCAGGACACTCATCTACATATAGTAGATAGCCAAACCAGTACTGAAACAAGAATCAGTAGAGGTAATGGTATATATAAGAGTATATCGTCGATCTGTAAAGGGAGGTAAGAGATGAATCTCTACGACCGATAACAGAGAACCTATGAAATAGACCCCTTAGAAGGAGATCACTGCATTCAAATAGGCAATACTCTCCTCACATCCCTCTGACATTCACTGCACGCTGAGAGGAAAACCGGGCTCCAACTTGCTGCGGAGCGCATATCAACGTAGAATCTAGCACAAACTTACTTCACCACCTCCATCGGAGGCAAAGTTTGTAAAACTGAATTGTGGGTGTGGTGAGGGGTGTATTTATAGGCATTTTGAGGTTTGGGAAACTTTGCCCCTCCTGGTAGGAATGTATATCCCATACGTCACTAGCTCATGGACTCTTGCTAATTACATGAAAGAAATGTATATTTCCGTTATAGCTATTAAAAAAAGGCAGTATAACAACCCTATTATTGTACAATCCCTTATACATATATGCAACATAAATGATTACAGTATTTGGGGCCTAAAGGGCCTATATGGATTCAGATACGGAAGCGTAAGAAGTCAGATCATGTTATTTTTAAGAAATATATATTGGAGACAATGAGCTATCATAATTTAACAAACATTTTTGCGTCAATTATGTTGTACATTTACCTCATAAATCACTGTCACAATCATCTGTTATGCCAGTGATGATCTCTGGTCCCAGACGCTGATCAAGCTTCTGCTCATAGTCGTTGAGGTCTGCCACATATGCTGGTCCACCTCCGGTAGCACGTGCCAAATTTTTTTCACTGGCCAATTTAGCTTTTGCGAAACGTTTAATGTCGTTGTAACGCTTCTTGAGCTGATCGACATCCTTTTTTCCTGGACCCTGGGCACTAACAGCATCGCTGATCCTTTGCCAGATCTGCTTCCTCCTTGAAAAATTTGTCTGTTTGACAGGACATCCAAACAAATAATCATAAGAGTCAATAATCATGTCAATCAAAACGACGTTTTGCTGATGAGAAAAGTGAGGATTCTTGGATTTTGAAGCGGTTTCAGATCCAGATGATGATATAAAAATAAAATTTACGTGATAACTGACAAACAAATTGGCAATTTTGGAGGTTTAGCAATTACATCACATGGTAAAGGACCTGTATGTTGGCTGATCCTTTTTAATCATGTGTAGTGAATCAGTGATACTAATATGTGACATGTGTGCAATTAACCTTTTTTGCTCCAAAACTATAAAGAGAAATATAACTTTGCTACAATTATTGTTAAAAGCATTGCGTTCATATATTGCTTAAGACACATGTATGCTCCTGAGCTCCTATGAGCCTACTTAGGTTTACTCTTCAACAAAGGATAACAAGAAAATTAAGCAAAAGTAATAATAAAAATAAAGTGAAAGTTTTATAAAACTGTATGCACGGTCTGTCTAAACCATACAAGTTTAATTTTCACTTTACTGTTCCTTTGTATAGTACCCTTTTAACAAAACCAATAAGGAAAAAAGCACTTTAAAAAAACATTGAAAATTGCTTATTTTGATGGTTTCAACATTAAAAAGATCTCACCTGCAGCTGTTAATTAACAAATTATAGATTGTGATCAACTCATTAATGGGGAATTAACGTTTGAGTTTATTGTCCCTTTAAATCTGTATTTCTAAAGTGCTTTTTCTTTTTCTTTAGTCTTCATTTTCTGTTTTCTGTATTCTTTTATATTTTCATTAATAACTGGGAAGTTTTACCAAAATGTTTAGTTTTTTGTGTTTATATATGCATCTGTTAATTAAAAAAGAAATGCAATAGACATATGAAACCCATATGGATACGTATTGTAATACAATAGTCTTCTAAACTTTCATTAATCACAATCACAAGACCTCAGTTGCTGTATTTGTCATCCATCCCAATCTAATTCTCTTCATCACTCATAAATGAACGAAAATGAAAAATAATGACTCCCAGCCCATCCTTCTTATGTTACTATATATCCTTAGCTTTGATATGAATGCAACCCTTTGTACCATTTCTACACCAAGCGTGTTACATCTTTCATCTATTTATTTTATCTAAATAAGTCACCAATAGGTGGACAGTTTGGATTCACTACTCCTTATAATTATTTATTTTTTACTGAAGTTGACTGTTCTGTACATTAAACATTCTTACAAATGAGTTTTTATCCATTTTATTTAGACATTTAAATGAATCTAGGTTTTGCAGACTGCACATTGGTCAATGACTTATGATACTCCATTTAATTTATTTTGGAGTTATTATTTATAGGTGATTATTTTATTGTAAACCAAATGTCTTATTTTTTCCTTTACCAGAACAATTTAGATTGCAAAGTTTTCTCCACAATTCACTTAGGGCTACAAGTGGAACGCTAAATATCACTTGCACGCAATGTGCACTGGTATTACAAGTAAATTACAGAGAAGGGCAGCATTTATATATATATATATACATATATATATATATATATATATATATATATATATATATATATATATATATATATATATATATGAATATATACATAAATATGTATGTGTTAATATGTGTATATTAACACATAAATAAAGTGTAAAGGCACTTTTCAGCCTCAAAGCTGTCTAATGTAGTTATTTTATATTAAATTGTATCTTTTTTTTATTAAAAAAAAACTATAATGCCATGTATTTTGAGAGCATTTGGTGCATTTTTAGAAATTGAACCAGAAAATGAACCAGAGACCTGATCTCTGGTTAATTTCCTGAGCACTAATTACTACTGCAAGGTAGTGGTAGCAATAGCCAGCCACTAGTAATGGCTGGCTAATGATCGCACTCCCGCAAAGGGCAAATGTGCCCGTTTGCGGTAGCATGATAATTTAGCGCTTCACTTGTAATCTAGCCCTCAATATTTTGAATTATATATAACATCCTGTATCATTTTGTGCCTCTCATCTTTTTTTAATTACATATTATGATTAGTGCAGAGATAATGCCTTTGTCAATTTCAGTGAGTGAAGGAATTTATTTTAATGACAGTCAGTTATTTAAAGAAAGCAACTACTTTAGAAACATTGATCAAGTCATACAATTGACTAAGGTCAATGAACTGCTTTGTTAGTAAATCTAGTTGCAAGTGACAGTTAAAAGTGACATCTTAATGGTTTCAGTTTCTCGACAGGTAATCAGAACTGTATAAGTTGTTGTAACTGTTGAAACACTGGTGTTTTGTTGTTTAGTTTCACTCATTATCCAGATGCAATGCAAGGTCTAAGGTTTTACTCCAAGGTCATTAAATATGTTGACTTTCAATAATTATGGGTATAGCAAACGAGTTATTAGATAGTGCAAATTATATTTTTCTTACTATGTGACCCTTTCCCTGAAGGCAATTTATTCAATCATTTGTTCTCTGTTTCTAAGACACACAGCTGCATGCTTAGGATTAGCTCTGAGCATCCTGTCAATTGATTAAAATTCCAAGTGTAGAGCAGCAGGCCATAGGTGTGATATACTGATAGGCTTGGTGAATTGAAAGTTCACTTTCTGTTCCTTGAGGCAATCAAAGTCTGTGATCTGATAAACACAACACCTTTTGCATTCTGGAAATGTACTTTATGGTCACTCTAGATTATTTGCTGTGTGCATTTACATCTCAGTGAAAGAAAATAAATACTACATTTTCAGTAGATGAAACAATAGGAAGGAATAGGAGGCTGCTTTTTCAACTTCTTATTTAATATTTAATTTTCATGAAAGCAGTACTGGGATATGAGAAATCAACCATCACTGACATTTTATAGGGAAACAAAACCCAACAATTTTCTTTCATAATTCAGATAGATCAAACAATTTAAAACAACTTTCCAATTTACTTCTACTAGCTAATTTAATTATTCTCTTGGTATCCTTTGTTGAAGAAGCAGCAATGTACTAATGGTTGCTAGCTGAAAGCCAGTGCAATGAGTCATATTTGTGCAGCCATCAATTAGCAGCTTCTGAGTCTACCTAGGTATACTTTTCAACAAATGATACAAGAGAACAACACAAATTAGATAAATGAAACACTTCCTAAGTCTGCACCTAACACTCTAACATGTACCCCGAGTCTAAACACCCCTAACCTTACACTTATTAACCCCTATCCTGCCGCCCCCGCTATCGCTGACCCCTGCATATTATTATTAACCCCTAATCTGCCGCTCCGTAAACCGCCGCTACTTACATTATCCCTATGTACCCCTAATCTGCTGCCCCTAACACCGCCGACCCCTATATTATATTTATTAACCCCTAATCTGCCCCCCACAGCGTCGCCTCCACCTGCCTACACTTATTGACCCCAAATCTGCCGAGCGGACCGCACCGCTATTATAATAAAGTTATTAACCCCTAATCCACCTCACTAACCCTATAATAAATAGTATTAACCCCTAATCTGCCCTCCCTAACATCGCCGACACCTAACTTCAATTATTAACCCCTAATCTGCCGACTGGAGCTCACCGCTATTCTAATAAATGGATTAACCCCTAAAGCTAAGTCTTACCCTAACACTAACACCCCCCTAACTTAAATATAATTTAAATCTAACGAAATTAATTAACTCTTATTAAATAAATTATTCCTATTTAAAGCTAAATACTTACCTGTAAAATAAACCCTAATATAGCTACAATATAAATTATAATTATATTATAGCTATTTTAGGATTTATATTTATTTTACAGGTAACTTTGTATTTATTTTAACCAGGTACAATAGCTATTAAATAGTTAAGAACTATTTAATAGCTAAAATAGTTAAAATAATTACAAAATTACCTGTAAAATAAATCCTAACCTAAGTTACAATTAAACCTAACACTACACTATCAATAAATTAATTAAATAAAATACCTACAATTACCTACAATTAAACCTAACACTACACTATCAATAAATAAATTAAATAAACTACCTACAATTATCTACAATTAAACCTAACACTACACTATCAATAAATAAATTAAATACAATTCCTACAAATAAATACAATGAAATAAACTAACTAAAGTACAAAAAATAAAAAATAACTAAGTTACAAAAAATAAAAAAATATTTACAAACATTAGAAAAAAATTACAACAATTTTAAACTAATTACACCTACTCTAAGCCCCCTAATAAAATAACAAAGACCCCCAAAATAAAAAAAATGCCCTACCCTATTCTAAATTAAAAAAGTTCAAAGCTCTTTTACCTTACCAGCCCTGAACAGGGCCCTTTGCGGGGCATGCCCCAAAGAATTTAGCTCTTTTGCCTGTAAAAAAAACACATACAATACCCCCCCCCCAACATTACAACCCACCACCCACATACCCCTAATCTAACCCAAACCCCCCTTAAATAAACCTAACACTAAGCCCCTGAAGATCTTCCTACCTTATCTTCACCATACCAGGTTCACCGATCGATCCAGAAGAGCTCCTCCAATGTCTTGATCCAAGCCCAAGCGGGGGGCTGAAGATGTCCATCATCCGGCTGAAGTCTTCATCCAAGCGGGAGCTGAAGAGGTCCATGATCCGGCTGAAGTCTTCATCCAAGCGGGAGCTGAAGAGGTCCATGATCCGGCTGAAGTCTACTATCAACGGCATCTTCAATCTTCTTTCTTCCGGATCCATGTTCATCCCGCCGACGCGGAACATCCATCTTCACCGACGACTTCCCGACGAATGACGGTTCCTTTAAGGGACGTCATCCAAGATGGTGTCCCTCGAATTCCGATTGGCTGATAGGATTCTATCAGCCAATCGGAATTAAGGTAGGAAAATTCTGATTGGCTGATGGAATCAGCCAATCAGAATCAAGTTCAATCCGATTGGCTGATCCGATCAGCCAATCAGATTGAGCTTGCATTCTATTGGCTGATCGGAACAGCCAATAGAATGCGAGCTCAATCTGATTGGCTGATCGGATCTGCCAATCGGATTGAACTTGATTCTGATTGGCTGATTCCATCAGCCAATCAGAATTTTCCTACCTTAATTCCGATTGGCTGATAGAATCCTATCAGCCAATCGGAATTCAAGGGACGCCATCTTGGATGACGTCCCTTAAAGGAACCGTCATTCGTTGGGAAGTCGTCGGTGAAGATGGATGTTCCGCGTCGGCGGGATGAACATGGATCCGGAAGAAAGAAGATTGAAGATGCCGTTGATAGAAGACTTCAGCTGGATCATGGACCTCTTCAGCTCCCGCTTGGATGAAGACTTCAGCCGGATCATGGACCTCTTCAGCTCCGGCTTGGATGAAGACTTCAGCTGGATCATGGACATCTTCAGCCCCCCGCTTGGGCTTGGATCAAGACATCGGAGGAGCTCTTCGGGATCAATCGGTGAACCTGGTATGGTGAAGATAAGGTAGGAAGATCTTCAGGGGCTTAGTGTTAGGTTTATTTAAGGGGGGTTTGGGTTAGATTAGGGGTATGTGGGTGGTGGGTTGTAATGTTGGGGGGGGGTATTGTATGTGGTTTTTTTTACAGGCAAAAGAGCTAAATTCTTTGGGGCATGCCCCGCAAAGGGCCCTGTTCAGGGCTGGTAAGGTAAAAGAGCTTTGAACTTTTGTAATTTAGAATAGGGTAGGGCATTTTTTTATTTTAGGGGTCTTTGTTATTTTATTAAAGGGCTTAGAGTAGGAGTAATTAGTTTAAAATTGTTGTAATATTTTTCTGATGTTTGTAAATATTTTTTTATTTTTTGTAACTTAGTTCTTTTTTATTTTTTGTACTTTAGTTAGTTTATTTCATTGTATTTATTTGTAGATATTGTATTTAATTTATGTATTGATAGTGTAGTGTTATGTTTAATTGTAGGTAATTGTAGGTATTTTATTTAATTAATTTATTGATAGTGTATTGTTAGGTTTAATTGTAACTTAGGTTAGGATTTATTTTACAGGTAATTTTGTAATTATTTTAACTATTTTAGCTATTAAATAGTTCTTAACTATTTAATAGCTATTGTACCTGGTTAAAATAAATACAAAGTTACCTGTAAAATAAATATAAATCCTAAAATAGCTATAATATAATTATAATTTATATTGTAGCTATATTAGGGTTTATTTTACAGGTAAGTATTTAGCTTTAAATAGGAATAATTTATTTAATAAGAGTTAATTTATTTTGTTAGATTTAAATTATATTTAATTTAGGGGGGTGTTAGGGTTAGGGTTAGATTTAGCTTTAGGGGTTAATCCATTTATTACAGTAGCGGCGAGATTCGGTTTGCAGATTAGGGGTTAATAATTGAAGTTAGGGGTCGGCGATGTTAGGGAGGGCAGATTAGGGGTTAATACTATTTATTATAGGGTTATTGAGGCGGGAGTGAGGCGGATTAGGGGTTAATAACTTTATTATAGTAGCGGTGAGATCCGCTCGGCAGATTAGGGGTTTATAAGTGTAGGCAGGTAGAGGCGACATTGTGGGGGGCAGATTAGGGGCTAATAAATATAATATAGGGTTCGGCGGTGTTAGGGGCAGCAGATTAGGGGTACATAAGGATAACGTAAGTAGCGGCACTTTGCGGTCGGCAGATTAGGGGTTAATTATTGTAGGTAGCTGGCGGCAACGTTTTGGGGGGCAGGTTAGGGGTTAATAAATATAATATAGGGGTCAGCGGTGTTAGGGGCAGCAGATTAGGGGTACATAAGTATAACGTAGGTGGCGGTCGGCAGATTAGGGGTTAAAAAAATTTAATCGAGTGGCGGCGATGTTACAAAAAATAAAAAACACTGTTACAAAAAAAAACAACACAGTATCAAAAATAAAAAAGAATTACACCTAATCTAATAGCCCTATCAAAAAAAAAGGCCCACAAAATAAAAAAACCTAGCCTACAATAAACTACCAATGGCCCTTAAAAGGGCCTTTTGCCGGGCATTGCCCCAAAGAAATCAGTTCTTTTACCTGAAAAAAAAATACAAACACCCCCTAACAGTAAATTCTATCATCCACACAACCAACCCCCCCAAATGAAAACCCTATCTAAAAAAACTAAGCTCCCCATTGCCCTGAAAAAGGCATTTAGCTCTTTTACATTGCCCAAAGTCCTTACTCTGAAAATAAAACCAACCCAAAAATCCCTTTAAAAATCCTAAAACTAACCCCAACCCCCGACGATCTACTTACAGTTTTTGATAACCGGACATCCATCCTCATCCAAGCGGCAGAAGTCTTCATCCATCCTCGTCTGCGCCGGACGTCTTGAAGATGGACCCGCTCCGCGCTGGATGGATGAAGATAGAAGATGCCGTCTAGATGAAGACTTCTGCCGGCTTCGATGAGGACTTCGGCCCGCTTGCATGAAGACTTCTGCCGGCTACGATAAGGACTTCTGCCGCTTGGATGAGGATGGATGTCTGGTCTGTAAGTGGATCGTCGGGGTTAGTGTTAGTTTTTTTTTTTAAGGGTTTATAGGGTGGGTTTTAATTTTAGAGTAGGGACTTTGGGCAATGTAAAAGAGCTAAATGCCCTTTTAAGGGCAATGCTCATACAAATGCCATTTTCAGGGCAATGGGGAGCTTAGGTTTTTTAGATAGGGTTTTTATTTGGGGGGGGTTGGTTGTGTGGGTGGTGGGTTTTACTGTGGGGGGGTGTTTGCATTTTTTTTACAGGTAAAAGAGCTGATTTCTTTGGGGCAATGCCCCGCAATAGGCCCTTTTAAGAGCCATTGGTAGCTTATTGTAGGCTAGGGTTTTTTTTTATTTTAGGGGGTCATTTTTATTTTGATAGGGCTATTAAATTAGGTGTAATTCTTTTTTTATCTTTGATGCTGTGGTTTGTTTGTTTTTGAAACTTAGTGTTTTTTATTTTTTGTAACTTAGTGTTTTTTATTTTTTGTAACTTAGCATTTATTTCTTTGTAATTTAGTAATTTTTAATTGTAGATTTCAATAATATGAGTATGGTTAGGTTTTTAAATATGTAATATAGTTAATTTAATTGGTAGCTTAATGTAATTTTAGTATAATAGGGTACAGTTACGGCTACAGCGGAGGGATAGGGGTTAAAGGGACATGAAACCCAATTTTTTTTCTTTCGTGATTTAGAAAGAGCATGTCATTTTAAACAACTTTCTAATTTACCTCTATTATCTAATTTGCTTTATTCTCTTGATATCACTTGCTGAAAAGCATATCTAGATATGCTCAGTAGCTGCTGATTGGTTGCTGCACATAAAGGCCTTGTGTGATTGGCTCACACATGTGCATTGCTATTTCTTCAACAAAGGATATCTAAAGAATTGAGCAAATTAGATAATAGAAGTAAATTGGAAAGTTGTTTAAAATTGCATGCCCTATCTGAATCATGAAAGTTTAATTTTGACTAGACTGTCCCTTTAATACATTTTATTTAGGTTGCGGTGGGGTCCGGGAGTGGTGGGATAGGGGTTAATACATTTTATTTTGTGGCGGTGATGTCAGGGTGGCAGATTAGGGGTGTTTAGACTCAGGGCTTATGTTAGGGTGTTAGGTGTAAACGTAATTTGTTTTCTACCATAGAAATCAATAGGATATCTGGCAGCATCAAACATAAGCTTTCGCTGCTTTCAGACTTCCATTGATTCCTATGGCATCTGCGGCCTCCAGGGTGGCGGATTGAAAATCAGGTACGCTTGGCCGGAATAGCCACGAGAGTACCTGTTAGAAATTTGATAAATGGCAAAAGGTACCAGATAGTGCCGAATGTGTATTCGGAAAATCTGTAATGATGTAAGCATCGATCTTTGTTGGATTGAGACCAGCGGTATGTTACGTCACAAATTTCACCCTTTGCCGGTCCGTAGGCTTTGATATTATAGGTAGAATTAAGCTCGCCACAATTACACTGCGGAATTCCGGCGTATTTGCGGTTGACGGCTTGATAAATAGGCCTCTGAATGCGCTTGCTTTTTATTTCTGTTCTTTTTCTTCAGTATATTGGTGTTTTAATATATTTCTAAAAAAATTTTTATTTTAAAGAACATGACAATGACTGTATGCATTACCTTACAATATATGTACCCAGAATGTATAGATTAAAGACACACAAATAGTTTACCTCCTGAAAAAAAGTTTAGTTGTTATTAAAAGAATATAGTTGATACAAAAAAGGTGTTTTTTTCAGAATACTGGCTTTTTTTTACATCTTGGCTGTGGACTTCTATGTTAGGTTGATGCACATAAGAATTAACTTTAATGCATAATGGTAGTAATAGATGTCAGCTAATCTATTGGCTGCACACTGATCATACCTTTTGGATATACAATTTTGATAATCATAATGTCCCTTTAATGCTTTTAAATGAAAAAAAAATATAAGATATTATAGACGGGCTTAGTGATTTCTGCTAGCTGTCAAAATGTTTCTAACACACATTAATTTATAGCTCTAGAAATAAGGTAATCATAAGAAAGTGTTTTAAATCAATGATTTGTTTGTCTGTTTATTCTTCTGTTATTGTAAAAACAATAGAGATGGCACTAGTCTTCAATTCTGCATGAATGTTTATAAAACACATTTAGAAGGCAATGAAAATATAGGCTGATTACACTTTAAAAGACATAGGCCTTCAAGAACTAGAATAAAATATTAAAATGCAGTTGGCAAAAAAATACTTTTGGAGTAGATTATCCATAGTTAAAAGTCCAAGTTAAATTCCTTAATACACAATATACATCTATGTAATTATTTTCTATTATTTTTCATTTAAATTCAATTAATTAACTTTGGAACTAATGTTGGTCTTCTTTTTTTACCTTATCTTATCCAGAGGAATGATAGAGAGTACCGTGGAGCTGTCATACATAAAAGCAAAAGTTCATAAGGTAGGATAGCCTTCACAAGTCATAAAGAAGTAGGCTTTAAGGTAAGAATGAGGTTTATGGCAGTTCCCATCCTCTTTAGAGAGGTAAAAATAATAATAATAGGTAATCAGTACAAATCTTGTAAAAGTAGATTTTCATGCTTAAAATAATTATTACCTTATTCACCCCTTACGCAAATCTGTGTTTTTTGATATCGCCATAGTTACAGGTTTTCTTCCACCATATTGGGCAGAGCAAAGATAAAGTCAGCTCGGATGAACAGGGGGGGTGTCTTTTTTTTTTTTTTTTTTTCTTTCTTTCTTTCTTTTAAGTTAATGGAAATAAGAAATTCCAGTATTAGGATTGTCAGAACATAATATTATGCCAGTTTTGTGTCAGTTGTCAACTTAAAGACTGGGTCAATGTATTTGTTTTATTACTGACGTCTGGACTTTTGTTTTTGGTCTTAGACACGGACACTGTCTGTATGATTTTTTTGCTGGTTTGAAAATAAAAGTTTAAAGAAAAATAATTATTACCTTCATAATGTTTCAGCATTCATTACTGTAAAAAGCATTACACCCTACTATTTGTTTAGAAAACTGCTTGGCCTCTCCATCACCATTATAAACAATGCAACCAATAAAAACAGAGATACTACTATTTCTGGGAAAACTTGTAAGCAAAAGACTAACGCTAATATTTCAAATAAGAATCTAATATTTAACAATATTATAAATGCAGGCCCCTAAAGGCCATAGTTTAATTTGTCCATCGCTTCTGGGTAACCACAATACATTGATGTGTGAATTTAATTTTAACAGTAACTATAAAACAAAATAGCTGTAGTGAAAATGTACTATAGCACAATCAATAAGGCTAAAATACAAGCCAACTGAATTATAAAGGCAATAAAAGGCAAATAATATTTTGATATATTAACCTATATAGAAAAGATTATTTTCTCATTCAGGCAATGTTATGCTTGTGATTTTCTTAATGTTTGGCAGGGCATGGCGATTTAATTTCCTTTGATAAGCAACATGGCTGAAGATTTTATACCACACTAACCTCCTACCTCTTCATTGTCCTTGAACTCAAAGTGCCATATAAAAATATACTACACACTCAGGACTGATATTTTCATTTATTGCCTTAAAACATGTGATCAGTTACAGTGATTATAAAAATAAAAAATCTAACTGTTAAGACAACAGGGCTGCTTAAAGGGACAGCGTACATCCAACAATTCTCATATAACTGCATGCAATAGACACTACTATAAAGAATAATGTGCAAAGATAGTGATCTAAAAATCCAGTATAAAACCTTTTAAAAACTTACTTTGAAGCTCCCGGTTTAGCACTGTTATTGAGGTTAGGCTGGGACACCAAGTTAAAAAGACTGGGAAAACAATACGCATAGACCCTTCCCCCTCCGCCACTTCTCTGCATTTGAAATGACAGATAACATAAACAGGAGCCAGCAGGAGCCTGTAAACACAGGTATACATCTGACACTGTGGGGCTTGGTCAAGAGTCTGAAAATCATCACAATGTTATTAAAAAAATTAGCAAAACTATTAATTGTTACAAATACACTCCCAGATGGGCTATATACATGGATCATCTACAAAACATTTATCAAAATCTAGTGTTCAATGTCCCTTTAACCTTTTAAAGCCGTTATGCCGTTCTATTCTGTCATAATTACACTGGGCTTTAAAGCCGTTATGACGGAATAGAACATCATAGCTAACGGCTGTCCTGAAGCCTTCTGTGCTTTCAGGATTTGATCGCGGTCTGGAGGGTGTTCCTAGGATTGTAGGGACGCCCCCCAGATGCGACCCAATAATTGAAATTTTGCGATCGTGTGCACGATCGCATGGTTTCAATTTGTCTACATCGGAACAGTTGTTCCGATGTAGGCACTTTAGCCCTGACACGAAAGGGTTAAAGAGGCAAAAAGGAAATAATAAACATCACTATAGTATTTAGTCATGTAGTTGGTTTGGCACTGCCCCAAAAAGGGAAGCTGTGATATCAGCCAATTATCAACTACAGCAGCTCCTGTGGTAATCAATCATTCACTCAACACATCACTATTTATTCTAGTGGCCAGCTAGCCCTAAATACAGAATTAAGGGGCCATTAATCATATTCAAAAAATAAACTTATTGTCTTTATAGATACTTTTTTTTATTTTTACTTTTAATTGCAAAATAAAGATATTTGCTAATTTTAGTGATACTGTGCAAGACACCTATTTCACAGATAACAAATACTACTGAAGAGAAATATATCTCTAGAATAAAAACCAAGCATCTCCTTCAAGCAAGACACAAAGGGTGAAAAAGCATACATATTTAACACCTATTCAATTCGCACATACATGCATTAATTGTCCTCCAATCAGTCCTATTTGCAGACATCTCTATTGTCTGTCAGATGACATATGCTAATAGGAGAATCAGTGACAGCCGTCTCTATGGAGCAAATTTGTTTACAATTGCAGGTCATTATAAGTCAACTATTTAATTTGCTCATTTAAATGAATTGTGTCCATGTCAAGTAATCCCTGTGAAATATAATATCCCTTGAGTGCAGGAAAGTTTTAAATAGAAACTTAACACAAGTCAAGGGATTCTTTTATGCTTTTAATTTTTAGCAGCCTCCTGATTTATATATATTTCCAAATATTCTGCTAAAAATACTTTTATTGAATAATTAAAATAATAGTGAATTAGTATTATAATTACCAGTGCATTTTTCTTAATTAAATAAACAAAATATAGATACATTTTTACATTTTTACAGGTAGTTGCATTTAGAGGCACTTTAATATTTGAGTACAGTTTAAAAAGCTACTCAGAATTTTTAACCTATTTGTGCTTAATTTTGCCCCCCCCCCTTAAAATGTACACACGATAACAAGTATATCTCTGCTTGAGAGGCCTTTGGATTCCCTAGTACTATTTCTAATAGCGTGTATTTGACAGCAAAGCAGAAAGAACAGGTGGTTTGTCACATGATCAGCCAGATATTATTTTTTACTTTGTTTTGAATAAAGCTTCTTTTGTTTTTATTGGTTGCTCTGCAGCGGCTTTTTTTTCTTTGCATGATCAGCCAGATTGCCTACTCCACAAATAAAATATTTGTCCATTTAGACAAAACTCTCACAAGTGATATTATAGGGTATGCAAATAATACGCAATCTGCTCATATCACAAATTACAACTCCTGTCCTATAGTATATATAAATTCTGTATATTCTGTATGAATCATATACAGAATAATAAAGGTCAAGCACTGAACTGGGAATGAGAGAAGCTTTAATAGCTTACTCTATAGCTTACCCTATGCTCACCCCATATACAACCTATTTCTTCTACTTGTGCCTTTCACTCATAATAACTTTTCTCTAGTATATTGGTATAGTCCCATCCCAAAGAACAGTTAAAGGGACACTCAGGTTAAATTAAATTTTCATGATTCATATACAGCATGTAATTTTAAACAACTTTCCAATTTACTTCCATTAAAAAAAATGTGCACAGTCTTTTATATTTACAATTTTTTTAGTCACCAGATCCTACTGAGCATGTGCAAGAATTCACAGACTATACGTATATGCATTTGTGAATGGCTGATTGCTATCACATGGTACAAGGGGAGTGGAAATATACATAACTTTGAAATTTATGATAAAAAATCTACTGCTCATTTGAAGTTCAGACTAAGGGCGCCATGTACTAAGCTTCGAAGTGACCGTCCGTCTGTATTTCCGAGTCAAAATTTGCTCAGATCTGCTTCTCGTATGTACCAATCTGCGATCTGCTCGAAAAACCACTATTTTCATCAGCGATCGTAATTTTACTCAACTCATCGTTCCGAAGCCTTTTTCCACTTACTACATGTTCGATCGCACGTAAATTCGCTGTAATCGGAAATTATGAATGTTACAACTAATCCGCCCGCTCCAACTTTCACTGTAACTTCGCGTGATTTGCTTCGCGACCATTTAGGTAGCGAATACAATAGAAAACTATAGGGGGTATCAACCTGACGCCAGGTAGAAGTACTTAAGTGAAAGGACTAGACTACTATTGTAGCATTATTGGTTTTTGGATCAGTGAATGAAGATGGAGACACTTTTACACATGTTTCTTTTCCGATTAATTCAATTACGAGGAAGAAGGGCTATACAGGCACCGGTTGACAACTTGCAAAGAAGGAGAGGTAGAAGAATTAGAGTCCCTAGAGTTTTCCTTCCACGTATGGGTTTGGAAAGCATTTCTGATCGAGAGATTATCCAGAGATTCCGTTTGGAGAAGCTATTATGCAACTTTACAATGAAATAGCAGAATACCTTGAACCAATGACAGCGCGTTCACAAGCCATACCCGGACATATTGTCATATAAATAAATATATTGACATATTGTCATATAAATATTGTCATAATATTCGAGTACTAGGTCAACAAGTACAACATTCTGTTGATGCGAGAAGTTAGGGTTGCGAGTCTTCTTAGAAGTAGCAGAATCTCCGGAGCAAGCCATCTTGTCAAAGTGAATACCGAAAAGTAAGTAAACAATATTCTAAGATTTCTGGGAAAATGCACATTCTTATACATGTCAGCAGCCAGACGTTGCCGCTTGTCTGGCGATTATGACACCTAGATCGTCACGTGGGTAAAGAACTAAACCAATCAGGTCGCAGACTGCTTCTTAACTTTGCTCTTTCGCGCTGAACGAAGCTTCAAAGTTATCAATAATCCGATTGTCTTCGACACACAATAGACGCGAAATTTTACGGCTTGGTTTTTAGTACATTCATGTAACGAAGAGCCATCCGCATGGTGCGAATGCCGGCGGGTTAAATTGACGCCTTTCTACATGGCGCCCTAAGTGCTATTGCATTGTCTTGCTATCTTGCATTTGTTGATTATGCAAATCTAATGTGTTGACTGGTCCTTTAAACCCCAAATTATCAAGGTCCAATTAGTGAAGGAGTTTTACCTTTTAGGGTCATAAAAGACAAAAATGATTTCATTATTCAGACAAAGCATAACACTTAAAACAGCTTTCCAGTTTACTCCTATTATTACATTGGCTTCATTCTCTTGCTATCCTTTGTTGAATGAGCAACAATGCATTACTGGGAGCTAGCTGAACATGTCAGGTGAGCCATTGACAGGAAGAATATTTGTGCAGCTACGAATTGATAGCTAGCTCCCAGTAGTGCATTGCTGCTCCTGAGACTCTTGAGGTAGACTTTAGGTTTCCCAAAAGCTGCAGCAGATGGGAATTATGCAGCAGGATCACTGTCATCAGACTATGACACAGTATTTGATCATAATTGATTTTCTGACTTTCTTTCTTGATTAATGAGTGAAAAAAATATTGGCAAATTATTTTGCTTTGATGTGTCTTGCTTCCTTATTGTTAATTTTATTTAATGTAAAAGTAAAGCCAAGCCCCCTTGAATATTGCTGCTTCTCCTAGACTGAGGATATATATATATCCCCCTTCACTGCATTTGAAAAGACAGATGACAGGAGCCAGCAGTAGTCTGTAACTGAGTGTATACATAGGACACTGTGGGGCTTGGTTAGTAAAATCAACTCAATGTTCTTCAAAAATAAGCAAAACTATACATTTTTACAAAAACACTACCAGATGGGCTATATAAATGGATCATCTACAACACATTTATGCAAATAAAAATTTAGTATACAGTGTCCATTTAAGATTGTGCAATGAGTATCACAAACTGAGTTGTATTTCAAAGTTTTACACCAATCAGATGCTGAGATTTGGCGAGTTAATTGAAAGACTAGGACAAGCATGTTGGGCCCGATTATCTAAAGGTCTCTGGGCTTGTGAGATTTTCTAATAAATCTTGACAGAACTATGAAGTCCCTGGAGTAATTCCCGAAAGGCAGTTATATAGGAGAATACAATCTATTTAAAGCGCACAGTAGAAATTGCAATAATACTAGACTGTATCCTCAAGGGACTTAACAAGGTGATCAAATTATACCGTAAAACACACCGGAATCTAAGTTCCTTTAGGAGGCGCTAAAAACAGGGAAAAGGGTATATACAAATATATATCACAAATAAGTGTAACAGAAAAAAAAAATTGTACAACTTTAAAAATTATATATATAAGACCAAAAAATGGTAGGATAGTTCCGATAGACTTATCTTAGGTGGATTATTCCACAATTTCCACATTTACTGTGTGTCACACAATAAGTAGTTGATACACAGAAGATTGTTTTCTCTTATCCTTCTAAATATACACTCCTGCTCCTCTCTTCCGATTCACAAAACGGTACAATGAATCTTGAACAAAAGACACAAAGGGGCCAATTTATTAAGGGCCGAATGGCCCTGATTACTGCTGTTTCCGCGCAAGCCTTCAGGCTCGCACGAAACAGGATTAAAGAAGCAGCGGTATTAAGACCACTTTTCCTTAACACGTACACCGCCTCTGAGACTGCGGACATCAATCCGCCAGATCGTATATGATCGGGTTGATTGACACCCCCTGCATCCGCAGGGGGCGGCATTGCACAAGCAGTTCACCAGAATTCAGCGATGTTGAGCGGACATGATCCGACAGTTAGTAAATTGGCCCCGGAGGGCGCTTCATATGCATATCAATAGTGTAATCACCTAATAGTGTAAAGACACAGGGTACTCACAAATTGTGGAAGCACTCTCTTGTGCTGTTAGGGGCGTTCTGGATTTGAACATGACTGTTTAGTAGAAAAGATTTTGAGAGTTTCCCAGTAGGTGGATTCTGTGTTGCTTAGTCTAGTTTATGCCAAAAAGAGAAATGTTGTGGCCGTTGGCTTTCCCTTTTGCTCTTTTTCCTTATCCTTTTCTTTCATTGGCATGGAGAGTCCCCAAATCCATTTAATTACTAGTGGAAATTCAACTTCTGGCCACTAGGTGGAGGCAAAGAACACCCCAGCAAAGCTTCAAGTATCCTCCTATTACCCACAATCCCCAGTCATTATTTGCCTGTGTAACATTGTAGGTGATGTGCGATGAAGGTGTCTGAAGAAATCAAGTTGTTAATCCTTTAATGGGTACTTTTCCCTGCAAGCAATGATTGGGTGTATGCTGTGTCCATGTAATTATCTTTAAAAAGTGTAATGGTGGCTTTTACCAGTTGGAAGATGGTGAGGTGGTCTTTGCTTACCTTTTAACATTTTTGCTACCCCTATATAGAAAACCAGGGTTGGTTACTCTGTTTTTTCTTTATCTAAAGGTCTATGTCAGTGAGAATTCTGTCCCACCGGTTTGATTTACCTGCCCTACAGCAGATCCACAGGTAAGTTACCTTCTAGGTGAGAAGGATGCAGCATTTAGGAGTTCCTTGTTTTTGGAGTTTATGAATTTTTGGCTCTACAGTGTGATTCTCCTTATCTCATTCTTCATGCAGATAAGGCGGTTCTTCGTACTAAAATAGGATTTCTACCTAAGGTGGTCTAGGAACGCAATATTAACCAATAAATTGTTGTTCCTTCATTTTGTCCTAATCCTTCCTCTAAGAAGGAGTGGTTATTGCACACTCTGGATGTTGTGCATGCTTTAAGGTTCTTCAAGCGGTGGTGCCTTCTGTTTAGGTTTGCCTGTCTTGTGTATCCCTCCCTTCGATTTTGTGGACTCTAGCTTTGGTATTGTTTCCCACTAGTAATTGAATGTTTTTTTGGACTCTCCCAGCCATTGGAAAGAAAATATAATTTATACTTACCTGATAAATTTTTTTCTTTCGTGGCATGGAGAGTCCACAACCCGACTTTTTGTCATTTTTCTAAACCTCAGGCACCTCTCTACCCTTTGTGTCTTCTTCTTTTTCCATAATTGCTCTGCTGAATGACTGGGGATTATGATTAATGGGAGGATACTTGAAGCTTTGCTGGGGTGTTCTTTGCCTCCACCTGGTGGCCAGGAGTTGAATTCCCACAAGTAATTAAATGGATTTGTGGACTCCCCATGCCAGGAAAGAAAATAATTTATCAGGTAAGTATAACTTATATTATTCTAAGTTTCTTCTTATTTATTTACTGTAATCACTAGTGTGTGGTTCTACACATACTGACAAGCCAAGGTAACTGCCTGCAGTTCCTTTAAAAGGTATTAGAGTATTTCAGTATACAGCAAGATGTTGTCCTCTGAATAGAGAACTCTGATCATTAAGGATAATGTGGTGTTTTTGTTGATTGTGTTTATATGAATTTGCTTTGTTTAATTATGTGGATTCTGCATAATTCCAAACGTTGTTATCTATTATCTCGAATAAAATAAAAAAGAAGAGAGTTTGCACTGTTACAATATTATGTCTGTTACCTTATTTGCACTTTAGAAAATATTGTTATAGTTCATAACTTCACTATTTTTTATTATTAAAATAAAGTCATATTTATCCTTAAAAAAAAAAATACTAGACTGTACATACAAAAGAAAACAAAAAGAAAATTTTAATTTTACTTATGATATGAAATGCAAGTGTATAGTCTTCCTTATTGAGTTTTTCTGTTTCTACTAAACAGTGGTGTTTCATGTGTGTAGCCAATCTTGCTGTTTTATGTCGCAAGCCAAAAGATGATGTGTCAAAATATGCAAAACATTTATTACCCTGATATAAAGACTCCCTTACTGTCTATAGTGTGCACCCTATTTCAGACAATTCCCTAACGAGAGTCCCTGTGAATGTCAGCCTGTTTTTTCACATCTGATCTGGCAGATGCCACATAATCAGGTCCTTTACTTGGCAACAAGTAATATAACAACATATTGTTAGCAAGATCCCTTCAGTGGTCAGGCAAAAAACAAAACTACCAACTCAACTGCAGATGTTTTGTCCTAATTTGCGTCTAGATCACGAGTTTGGCGTTAGCCTTAAAAAGCAGCGTTGAGAGGTCCCAATGCTGCTTTTTAATGCCCGCTGGTATTACAAGTCAGGCAGGTACAGGTGTACCGCACACTTTTCTTCCGCAACTCGAGGCTACCGCAAATCCCCTTACGACAACTGCGTATCCTATCTTTTTAATGGGATTTACCGAATGCTGGTATTATGAGTCTTGGAAGATGTGAGCGGTACAGCCTCTACCTCCAAGACTCCAACCGCATTTAAAAGTCAATAGCTAAGAGTTTTATGGGCTAACGCCGGAACATAAAGCTCTTAACTAAAGTGCTATAAAGTACACTAACACCCATAAACTACCTATTAACCCCTAAACTGAGGCCCCCCCACATCGCAAACACTGATATAAAAATTCCCTTACTGTCTATAGTATGCACCCTATTTCAGACAATTCCCTAACGAGAGTCCCTGTGAATGTCAGCCTGTTTTTTCACATCTGATCTAGCAGATGCCACATAATCAGGTCCTTTACTTGGCAACAAGTAGTTTAACAACACATTGTTGACAAGATCCCTTCAGTGGTCAGGCAAAAGACAAAACTACCAACTCAACTGCAGATGATTTGTCCTAATTTGCGGCTAGATCACGAGTTTGGTGTTAGCCTTAAAAAGCAGCGTTGAGAGGTCCCGACGCTGCTTTTTAATGCCCGCTGGTATTACGAGTCAGGCAGGTACAGGTGTACCGCACACTTTTCTTCCGCAACTTGAGGCTACCGCAAATCCCCTTACGTCAATTGCGTATCCTATCTTTTTAATGGGATTTGCCTAACGCTGGTATTATGAGTCTTGGAAGAAGTGAGTGTTACAGCCTCTACCTCCAAGACTCCTACCGCATTTAAAAGTCAGTAGCTAAGAGTTTTATGTGCTAACGCCGGAACATAAAGCTCTTAACTAAAGTGCTATAAAGTACACTAACACCTATAAACTACCTATTAACCCCTAAACCGAGGCCCCCCCACATCGCAAACACTATAATAAATTATTTTAACCCCTAATCTGCCGACCAGACATCGCCGCCACCTAAATTATACCTATGAACCCCTAATCTGCTGCCCCTAACATCGTTGACACTTACATTATATTTATAAACCCTTAATCTGCTGCCCCGAATGTCGCCGCCACCTGCCTACAATTATTAATCCCTAATCAGCCGACCGGACATCGCCACCACTTTAATAAATGTACTAACCCCTAAACCGCTGCACTCCCGCCTCGCTAACACTAGTTAAATTGTATTAACCCCTAATCTGCCTGCACTAACATCGCAGAAACCTACTTACATTTATTAACCCCTAATCTGCCACTCCCAACATCGCCGCTACTATATTAAAGGTATTAACCTCTAAACCTAAGTATAAACATAACCCTACCCCCCCCTAACTTAAATATAATTTAAATTAAAGGAAATTAATGTAACAAAATTAAATAAATTATTCCTATTTAAAACTAAATACTTACCTGTAAAATAAACCATAAGATAGCTACAATATAATTAATAATTACATTGTAGCTATCTAAGGGTTTATTTATATTTTACAGGCAACTTTGTATTTATTTTAACTAGGTACAATAGTTTTTAAATAGTTATTAACTATTTAATAACTACCTAGCTAAAATAAATACAAAATTACCTGTAAAATAAATCCTAACCTAAGTTACAATTACATCTAACACTACACTATCATTAAATAAATTACCTAAACTACATTCAATTAATTACAATTAAATTCAATAAACTAAATTACAAAAAACAAACAAATACTAAATTACATTTAAAAAAAATTACAAGAAGTTTAAACTAATTACACCTAATCTAAGCCCCCTAATGAAATAAAAAAGCCCCCCAACATAATAAAATGCCCTACCCTATACTAAATTACAAATAGGGCCTTTTGCGGGGCATTGCCCCAAAGTAATCAGCTCTTTTACCTGTAAAAAAAAGAATACAATACCCCCCCAACATTACAACCCACCACCCACACACCCCTACTCTAAAACCCACCCAATACCCCCTTAAAAAAAACTAACACTACCCCATTGAAGATCACCCTACCTCGAGCCGTCTTCACCCAGCTGGGCACAAGTGGTCATCCGATCCGTCCAGAAGTGTTCATCCGATGGGGCAGAAGAGGACATCCAGACCGGCAGAAGTCTTCATCCTATCCGGGCAGAAGAGGACATCCGGCCTGGGAGAAGGCTTCATCCAAGCGGCATCTTCTATCTTCATCCATCCGACGAGGAGCGACTCCATCTATGAGACATCCAGCGCGGAGCATCCTTCCAGCACAACGAAAACGACGAATGACGGTTCCTTTAAATGACGTCATCCAAGATGGCGTCCCTTGAATTCCAATTGGCTTATAGGATTCTATCAGCCAATCGGAATTAAGGTAGGAAAAATCCGATTGGTTGATTTAATCAGCCAATCGGATTGAAGTTCAATCCGATTGGCTGATTGGATCCGCCAATAGAATTGACCCTTTTAAGGGCTATTTGTAATTTAGTATAGGGTAGGGCATTTTATTATTTTGGGGGGCTTTTTTATTTTATTATATTAGGTGTAATTAGTTTAAACATCTTGTAATTTATTTTTCTTTTCTGTAATTTAGTGGGGTTTTTTTTCTCCGTAATTTAGTTTATTGAATTTAATTGTAATTAATTGTAGGTAGTTTAGGTAATTAGTTAAATGATAGTGTAGTGTTAGGTATAATTGTAACTTAGGTTAGGATTTATTTTCCTGGTAATTTCATACTTATTTTAGCTAGGTAGCTATTAAATAGTTAATAACTATTTAATAACTATTGTACCTAGTTAAAATAAATACAAGCTAGCTACAATGTAACTATTAGTTATATTGTATTTAGCTTAGGGATTATTTTATAGGTAAGTATTTTTAAATAGGAATAATTTATTTAATTGTAGTTATTTTATTTAGATGTATTTAAATTATATTTAAGTTAGGGGGGTGTTAGGGTTAGGGTTAGACATAGGTTTAGGGGTAAATAACTTTATTATAGTTGCGGCGACGGCGGCGGCAGATTAGGGGTTAATTAATTTAATATAGTTGCAGCGACGTTGGGTGGGCAGATTAGGGGTTAATAACTCTAATTTAGGTGGCGGCGATGTTGGGGGCAGCAGATTAAGGGTTTATAAGTATAATGGAGGTTGCGGCGGTGTCCGGAGCAGCAGATTAGGGGTTAATAGTATAATGCAGGTGGCGACGATGTCGGGGGCGGCAGATTAGGGGTTAATAAGTGTAAGATTAGGGGTGTTTAGACTCGGGGTTCATGTTAGGTTGTTAGGTGCTGACATATTTTTTCTTTCCCCATAGGAAACAATGGGGCTGCGTTAGGAGCTGAACGCTGCTTTTTGCAGGTGTTAGGTTTTTTTTTCAGCCAGCTCAGCCCCATTGTTTCCTATGGGGAAATCGTGCACGAGCACGTTTAGCCAGCTTACCGCTACCGTAAGCAACGCTGGTATTGAGGTGAGATGTGGAGCAAAATTTTGCTCAACGCTCACTTTTCTGAGGCTAACGCCGGCTTGCAGAAAATTCGTAATACCAGCGTTGTCTTAAGGGAGCGGTAAGAAAAAAAGGAGTGTTAGCACCGCACAGCCTTATCGACAAAACTCGTGATCCAGGCGTTGGTGTGTTAATGAGTTACATGGCACTTCTGCTATGTTTTAGAAAATGATTAATGCAATTTATAAATGTCATGTCCATTATACTGAAGTGTACCTACATTATCATCATTTATGGAACAGACTAGGTCCTTCCACATTCCAAAAGTTCAAGCAGTACTTGATTTAAGTTATTATCCAAGTTTAACTATAAAAATACTAAATGCAGTGTCAAAGAGTTTCCGGCATTTAAAAATATCCCCATATAGTAGTAGAGTATATGCCTGGAATGTAGATGGCAAAAACACTTAAAGGAACATAAAACCCCTTTTTTTCATGTAAATTTAAACAACTTTCCAATGTACTTCTATTATCGAATTTGCTATGTTCTTTGTTATCGATTGTTGAAAAGGATACCTAGGTAGACTCAGGAGCTGAACATGAGGAAGTGGTTAGAGCAAAAGTGCCAACAGCTTTCAGAAGAATGAGGCTGTGATGAAATTATGAATTAATGTGAATCTTGAGAATCTCATAGACTGTATTGCTGTTGCATTTTTGTAAGTTAACAATTATGGATTTTTGTTAACAGTTTTACCAACAGGATTTCAATTTAATTAGTTTTATAATCATTAACAAGGATGTTTTGAACTATCGCTTTGGCTCAATTGTAAACTAGGCTTATATGTTCTGCACTTTTCAAGATAATACTTTCTGACAATTGATCAATGATTTCATTTTTTTGCTGTATATTGATGCACCCTTAAGGCATTTTAATCTCACTATACTATATTTCTAACTGATTATAATAAAGCGGGACAAAAATAAATTTAGCAAAATAGCTAAAAAAATAAATAAATAAAACCTGGAAGAGAAGATAGGTAGATAGATAGATAGATAGATAGATAGATAGATAGATAGATAGATAGATAGATGATAGATAGATAGGATAGATTGATGATAGATAGCTCGATAGATAGATAGATTGATAGAGGATGGATCAATATATGATGATAGACAGACAGACAAAGAGATAGATAAATAGATAGGATATATGATAGCTCAATAGATTATGATAGATAGATAGATAGATAGATGATAGATAGATAGATAGATAGATAGATAGATAGATAGATAGATAGATAGATAGATAGATAGATAGATAGACAAGGAAAGAGATAGATAGATAGATAGATAGATAGATAGATGATAGCTAGCTAGCTAGATAGATAGATGATAGATAAATAGATAGATAGATTGATGATAGATAGATAGATAGATAGATAGATAGATAGATAGATAGATAGATAGATAGATAGATAGATAGATCAATAGATAAGATAGATTGATAGAGGATAGATCAATATATGATGATAGAGAGACAGACAAATAGATAGATAGATAAATAGATAGGATAGATGATAGCTTGATAGATTATGAAAGATAGATGGATAGATAGATAGATAGATAGATAGATAGGTTTGTACCGTGCTAAAAAATAACTGTTGTAAGTTTTACTTTTTTAGAAGTGTTAAAGCGTTATCATATATTTCATCATATATATAGCTTTAAAATACAAAAGCACAAGGACATGTTACAATAAAATGGCAAACACTGATAAATATCATCCACATAACTTTTCATGCAAAAAGAGACAATAGGCATTAAAACTATGTTAGCATGGAGATTTTGTTTAAGCTTTCTGGTTTATATTGTCAGATAGCTCCAAAACCTATTATTCCTCATCATGCCTGGTTGTATTTTGTCAGTTGTTGATGGAATCTGCAATCAACTGCAAAAAGGTCTTACTCTTTGCAGAATGACAACCTGGGATAATGAGTTTGGAGACTGCTTAAACTAAATGAGATTGGAGCGCCATTTCAATGATATATTCTGCTGCTGTCAAAAACAGCCAGCATTTCCAATATTCTCTTTGATGAGAATAGGGCTATGTCAATACTAATACCAATGGGAAGGTCAAAAAAATAACACAATAATTCTATCATGTTCTACATCATATGTCATTTCCTATGCAGTGCATGACAGTTTGTCAAAAAGGTTAAGTGAATGTCTAGCACCTTATTGGTAGAAGGTATTTTTGTGTTGCATAACTGCAGAATCCAAATGTATTACCTAAAACAGTTTCTATCTATAGCCAGTTGTAGCAGTTGGATAAGGAACTTTTGTCTATGACTGGTTTGTTACATGGTTGTTTGGTAGAGACCATTATTTCAGTGCTAGTGTCTACATGCATGTATGGGTATGTAGCACATATGGAAAAATAATAATCCAATACTTATTGTAAATGTTTACTCTTTTAACCCTTTGAGTGCTAATGACGGCTCTGAGCCATCACAGAGTTTCACACTCTGGTGCTAATGACGGCTCAGAGCCGTCATGAGCACTCTCCCATCTTGAGGGAGATCTGGGGGCTCCTTACTGCCCCTACCACGGCGATCATGTCTGTAGAGTGACAGGCATCGCCGGGGCTTCACGTGATACGTGGTGACGTCACACGCAATTACGTGATGACGTCACCGCACAACTTTATTTATACTTAACAATGTTAAGTATAGGAGGAGGGGGCATGCTGCTTAGAAGCCTGTATCTTAGCTACAGCTACAGACCCCCAAGACCCATTGTTGGAAAGGTAATCGCCTAACCATTCCAACAGTGTATGTCTTGGGGGTCTGTAAAAAAAAAAAAAAAGTTAAAAAAAAATGTTTTAAAAAATTTCAAAAATAATAATAATAAAAAAAAATATTAGCATTAGGGTTAAAGAAAACTTACACTGCAATATGTATTTTTATTTTCACTGTCAATCCTGATCAACCTCTCATTTAACCATGTTGGACATTCTTAGGCTAGATGGCTCATGGACTGACTGTAAATACAAGCAAAAAAAAAAAAAAGCAAAGCTGCTTAAGTGGCTGGTGGATCGAGCAGTCAGAAGAGGCAAAACCCATATATTTTTAATTTTGTCTTATTTTTTATTTACATTTTTGCATTTGCCAGAAATTGGATACATGAGAGGTCCCTTTAAAGGGCTAGATTACGAGTGGTACACTAACTGTTGCACGCTCAAGGGCAATTGAATTTAATGTGTGGGGATAGTGTGACTTCAGAGCTCTGGTTAACTGTTACGCTTGACTAAAAAGTTGTACAATAAACATTAAAAATACATTTAAAAGTACAGGTCACAGGTGTTAGACTAAAAAAAAAGGATGGAGAGGGCAGAGCCTGGCCAGGAGACCTAATGGCCGCACATTAAGCGAGCTCTGAAGCCCCAGACCTCTCATATCAAAAGGAAAAGGCAATCAACACCTGTAAAATAGACCCCACACATACCTCAATGCTCCGGTACTGATTGGAGCTGATCAGAACCAGCAGAAATCCGCCCGCACAGATACCTGACCACTCTGCAAGGCTGCTCGTTCACGCCACTCACATTGGGCCTGCACAACAAGAGCCGCGCTCAGCCGCACTCAGCACACGCCGCATTCAGCTTGGGGACACCAAATCCTACCCCGGCCGGGTGAAGAGCATCAGAGAATATACAGAGACTGTGTTCAGTGCCTGCTCTGTTTGGCTGCAGCACGGTTGTCTCCCGATTAGCTCACGGACCCACAGAAGGTACACACTGCAGAGCGGGTAGGTACGTTACACACACTGAGGCGCGCAGAGCTGTCAAAATGTAAACTTCCTGGGGTGCATGTTAACGGCCACAAAGCTCAAACGGTGGTCCATAATTACTAACCTGCAGAGGGGGAAATACACTGAGCCCAACTAATAGTACAGACAGGGCAGCACTGCAGCATATAGTCAATAGACATACACACCTCCAATTAGCCTGGTTTGACAGGGAGTGTTGCAGACTGCGGTAGCCACAGCAGTAAATCCACCTTGTGTTCTATAAGACTCAGCCTGAAAATTGGGTGACTTGGGCACTGAACAATCTCTGTTAATATATACTAGGGATAAGACATGTCCAATAGGAGAGTCACTAAAGCTCATAAGGGCTCTCAGTCCTCCAATATGGACAATTACCTTATCACACCTGAAACAGCCCCTAGTGTGCCTAAGGAACACCCTGGCATAGCTGGTCCCAGTAACACAAATCAAGTAAATGGACCAGAAATAACACCACCTGCTTATCTTACAAAATAAGATATAAGACATTTATCCTCCAAACATGATATCAAAGAGGCAATGTTAGACGTAAAGCGCATGTTTAGCGAAATCAAACAAGATATCACCAATATAGACCACAGGGTATCAGAGGTGGAAGAAACACAAGAAACACGGCGCTCCGACCTGCAACACCAGTCTAGCTGCCTACAGTCCCAAGAAACAATTGTGCATAGCCTAACTGAGCGCATTGAAGATCTTGAAAACAGGAGTAGGCGCAACAACCTGAGGCTCAGTGGGATACCTGAAACAGATAACCCCCCTGACATTTTAAACTATATCCAAGATCTGTTCAGGTTTATAAAGAACTCCCCTGCTGCAGAGGACGTTCAAATAGAGCGAGCGCATAGAGCCCTTAGGCCTAAACCTCCCTCCAGAGCCCCACCGAGAGACATTATTGTTAAGTTATTATCTTTCCAGGATAAGGAGGAGGTTCTTGGGCACGCCAGAAATAAACACCACATTACCTACGAGGGTACTGAGATTCAGGTATACACAGACTTATGCCCGACTACTCTCCAGAAGCAGAGGGACCTGCGCTACATCACCTCAGTACTCCAAGCCCAGAAAATACAATACAGATGGGGGTTCGCCACCTTTATCATAGCCTCTAAGAATGGAGCGACAGCCACCTTTAAAGCGCAGGCGGATCTACACAACTTTAATCAGACGCTGGGCCTACAAATAAGACCGCCAGCTCAAAACTTGGGTCCACACCCACAGGAGCAGGGGGAAGATGTGGATGAAGTCTAGCTGAACAAGCCTTGAGATAGGCTCATGGATCTTTTGTCATCATCTTATGCACGTGAGAGAAGTTCTGAGACTCGCACACAATATGAGCCGGACAGATAAGTAACTTATACTATGTTAACAATGTTATCTTATTAGAATAAAGTGGTGACCCTAGGGCTGCTTGCCCATATAGACATATAGGTTGTGGTTCCAATGTATATATGCTAATGGGTCTAAGCCCAGGAAGACCGGCCTTGAACCATTCTTCAGCACTAACAGAAGCTTGACTATACTTAAAAGAACTGATGATGGACTTTTAATAGCTACATGTATTTGTTGCAACTTATGTTCTGGTGTACACTTGCTTGCAAAGTTGCCTGTGAAAAGCATTGTCATAACTAACTTTTTTTTCCCCATAGATCGCGGCATCCTGCCCCTGGTCCATACTCCAGACTAAAAACCACATAGAGAAAAGATGGGCGATCGTGAGATACACGGGGCCTACCCAAAAACCTGGGGGTGGTGCCAGGGGGGGGTGCTGCTCAGATCTGTGACGAGAGCGCAGCGAGATACGCCAAGTTTGAACATTTAAAAATGCTAATGTTGTTGAAGATTATAGTAGGCATAGTAGCTGCCTTTTTCCTAAAAAGTTTTTATATAAAAATATAAATTATAAATGAGAGTTATGGGGTTACTACCCCCTGTTATATTTCTACGTATTTACGTTGAATTTTGATTGTTGTTTTCATTTTGTCATTGCCCCAAAATCTGGGGACTTCTATCAAAGTCTGCTAACACCCAACTACCCCTTGACTTACTTCATCTATACCTTATCCTCTAACTTTAACTCTTCTTACACACTCTAATATCTACCTTTCCTTTTACCCTCCCTTCTTTGCCCTCCCTATACCTTCTTCCTCACCTCTCCTCCCCCCCTCTTCCCCCCCTTCCCCCTTTTTTTTTCCCTTGCACTTCCATACTAACACACTTAAGATGGCACAACTACGTGGAAGCAGGGATAGTCACTTGATTGACCTAATAACAATAAATGTAAAGGGCCTAAATAACTCAGGGAAGAGATCTATTGTCACTAGGGACCTCCACAGGATGGGTGGGGATATAATTTTTCTACAAGAGACACATTTCTCCAAATTCAATGAACCTAGATGGCACAGTCATCAGTTCCCAGATGCATACTTTGCATCAGGCCCTCGGAAAAAGAATGGTGTAGGCATTTTGCTTCATTCCAAGATCCCCCTTCAGGTTGCCCAAATATATAGAGACCCTGAGGGTAGATACCTGGTCCTGACAGGGACACTCTATAGTAGACCCATCACCCTAGCTAATCTATACTTTCCCAGTACAGCGCAGGACTCATTCCTTAAAAAAGCAGCTAATAAGATTATAGAAATGCAATCGGGAATGCTCTTCTTGGGGGGTGACTTTAACGCATCCCTTTGTCCAGATTTGGACACCTCGGACGGCCTCTCCAGCATCTCACTTAAAATGCTTAAACGCCTCAATAGAACACTGAGGGATATGGTCATTCACGATATTTGGCGCACACTGCACCCTGTAACAAGAAACTACACATTTTACTCCCATCCACATAGGAAATACATTAGAATTGACTACCTTTTCACGGATTCAACAGGGCTTTCGTTGACAACCAGCAGCAGCATTGGCCCGATCACTTGGTCGGATCATGCCCCGGTCAGATGCTCTATTGACTGGCCAAACACCCCACTGACCCCCTTTGTTTGGAGGTTGGAAGACTCCCTCCTTGATGACCCCATATTCAAACAAGAAGTGCAGAACAACATAGACGAATATTTTCGCCTGAACTCAGAAAATCACCTATGCCCTACTACTGTTTGGGAGGCCCACAAATGTATGGTCAGAGGTATTTTGATCAAACGTAAATCCACTCTAAATAGGGGGAAAAGAAAACACTACGAGAGGCTCCTGTCCGGAGTCTCACAAGCTGAACAGGCACACAAAGACATGCCCATAAATGCTAAGCTCAAGGAGGACGTAGCTACAGCCAGAGCGGAGCGACTTCAATACCTGCAGGGTGAGCAACAGGCAAAAGCGTTAAAACTTCGACAACGCTTCTTTGAGCAAAGCAATAAGGCGGGGAGGCTCCTTGCGCGAGCCCTAACGCGCCAGCGGCTGAAGTCTTATGTGTACGAGCTGGTAGATCAGGGGGGAGGCAGATGTAGGGACGGGCAATCAATCGCAAATGTATTTAGGGAGTTCTATGAAACTCTATATAACATTCGTCCCATAACTCCAGACCAAGACATTCAAACAGACGATCAGGAATCGGAGCGGGCCATATTAGATTACCTTTCCCAGGTTGATATGCCGTGCCTAACTCAAGAATAAAAGGAGCTGCTGGATGCCCCTTTTGGGAGGGAAGAAATCGCGCAAGCGAGTTCGGGATCCACTATTATAAAGTTTTCTCTGATATACTGATCTCGCGCTTACTTTGTATATTCAATCAGCTATTAGACGGGCTGACCCTGCCTAAGTCGATGCTGGAGGTGTATATTTCAGTTATACCAAAACCCGGCAGGCCCACGGACCTGCCGGGAAACTACAGACCAATCTCTCTTCTTAACTCAGACGTTAAGATCTTAGCAAAGGTCATAGCTAATCGCCTCAAGCGCTATCTGCCACAATTGGTGTCGCCAGATCAGATGGGCTTCATCCCGGCTAGAGAGGCCCGCGACAATACCCTGAGAACAATCCAGCTAATATCACATGCCGGGGCTACCTCCGCACCGTTGGCACTTGTGTCGACGGATGCGGAGAAGGCTTTTGACAGGGTTAATTGGAGATTCATGCGTCATACCCTTGATAAGCTGGGCTTCAGCCCAAAGTTAGTGGACAGAGTGTTCTCGTTATACTCTGCGCCCTCAGCGCGAGTCCGGGTTAATGGCATTTTGTCTACACCTTTCCGGATTACAAACGGCACCAGACAGGGGTGCCCCCTGTCCCCCCTCCTGTTCGCCTTGGTAATAGAAGTCTTGGCGTGTAGGATTCGGGACAATCCCAACATCGAGGGAATTAAGGTGAGAGGCCGAGAACATAAACTTGCATTATATGCCAACGATGTTCTGCTGACTCTAACCAACACCAAATCATCTCTGCATGCATCACTTGTTGAGTTAAAAAATTATGGGAAGGTTTCAGACTTCCTTCTTAACCCAAACAAATCAGAGATCCTTAATATCACTGAGCCGAGGGAGACAATGGAAGCATTACGCACTCAATGCATGCTTCGAATCTCATCAGGTAGGCTTAAGTACTTGGGGATTGTCTTGGCCCCTTCTGTAAAGGAGATAGTTGAAACTAACTATAGACAGATTAGAGATGACATCGCATGAGATCTTGCCACATGGAAAAATAAAAATATCTCTTGGGTGGGGCGTATACACGTCGTTAAGATGAACATCCTGCCTAGAGCTTTGTATATTATGCAGACGATACCTCTTTCGGCTGCCATGCACCTGATCCACCAAATTCAGTCGGAAATTGAGGCATACATCTGGAATGGTATAAAACCAAGAGTAAATAGGAAAACAATGTATCTCCCTAGAGACAGGGGGGTTGGGAGTTCCCCAGCTCATGGTCTATCGCAAAGCAATAGGCCACCAATGCTTGGTGGAATGGTGCCACAACTCTCCCAACAAAGCCTGGATAGGGCTTGACGGGGATATTCTGGGGAGGGGCAATGTCGGCTCACTTGCTTGGGTTACAGCATCACAACGCCCTGGGCAGATACAGCACTACCCGCTGCTGGAAGATGTCTTCCGGCTATGGGATGAGCTAATAAAAACAGACAAGAATATATCTACAATGACTGCCCCGGTAACTCCGGTCTGGGAGAACCCAGACAACGGACTTGCCCAAAAACCTTATACTCAGGGCCAGGCCTATACCTTAGCCGAGACAGCCATCTCCAACGACATTTATGATAGAAAGCTCAAAACTCAACAGGAGCTGGTCGACTGGGACAGTTGGACGTTTTCGTCCTGGTTCCGGGTTGCCCAGTTCCATCACTATTTCAGCAGACTACAGGACAGGGCTATGCTGTCCAGACATAAAATGCCTTTCGAAACACTCTGCACTACTCCCGACATTCCCGACCACTTGATCTCACGCCTATATAAACTGCTGCTGGTGAGAGACGAAAACACCCTACCCTCCTATGTGGATGCTTGGCAGAACGACCTAGACACCAGATTCGAGACTAAAACTTGGCTCAAGATCTTTGACAAAGCTAGAAGAATATCAGTCTCAGCCCGCCTACAAGAAATGCACTACAAGTTTATGAGCAGATGGTACCTCACACCTCAGAGACTTCAAAAGATATATCCTCATGTGGGGGGGGGAGTGCTGGAGGGGCTGCGGAGAGGAAGGCACACTTATGCACATATGGTGGACATGTCCACTTATGCGCCCCTTCTGGGAGAGCATGTTTCTTGAAAGCAGTAGAATCCTCTCAGTCATAATACCACCTGATCCACATTATTTGCTGCTCCATAATCTACCCAAAATAAAGGAAGAAGCTAAAATTAGATTATTTATATTGATGTTGAACTGTGCCAAGGGCTTGATCCCGAGACACTGGAAATCAACACAGGTACCAAACATAGAGGAATGGAGGGCGGGAGTCGGAGATCTACTCAACCTTGAGAGATACCACTACCTCAAAACAGGGAAACTCACTACACATGAATATATGTCACTAGTTTGGGAGGGCAAACCAATATAGAGAATAGAGTCCCTTAAAAACCCACCCCTTCAACCTGCACGGCATGCCCACCTCCACTCCGCACCCTTTTCTGTTTTTTTGTTTTTTTGTTTTTGTTTTTATTCCTGCCCCCCCTCTCCCTCCCCACTATCCTCCCTTTGCACCTTTCTCCTCTTCTTTTCCATATGCTTATTATCCTTATAATTCACTCACGCGACTTACTTCTGGGTGAGCCGACTGTGTCACTCACTTACTCCTGTTTTATGAGTCATTGAACAGGCGTATACTATTGTGTATATTACTAATTGCGGGCGCAGTTGGCTCGCCAGGACATTTTAAACTAGAGTTTATTAGCAACCTGTTATGCACTGAAGGTTTATGACCTTCTCAATACGTTGAACACATAAAACTTATCTTACGGAGCAGTTAGCATTTATATAAAACTTGATGCTCCGATACTACCTATGTTAACTGTTTGACTCTTATTTTTGAAATACCTTACTATGTATGCATGAGCATGTTCAACCAATAAAGCTTCTTTTAAAAATTAAAAAAAAGTATGGAAAGGGGCTTTGACATAGAGATACATACATATACATGTCTAAATATGTATATGTGTATATATGTGTATATATATATATATGTGTGTGTATATATGTATTTATATGTGTATATATGTATTTACAGATATATATACACATATAAACACATAAATACATATGTATACATATATAGACATACATATTTATAAAACTTGTAATACGCACTCTACCCGATGCACAAAAAGCTTACTTCTAGAAGAGTTAGAGCACGAGCGGGAGTGATAAGTAGTGCTCAACTAATAATCTAGTCCAAAATAGGAAAGGCTATTCTGCAGGTGGGATAGGTGTCACATTTACACTATAGCTACTCATTTATCTATATCTTGGTATAAACTTCTGTCCAGCTGCTCTTTTACTGGCCAGAAAACATTCCCCACAAACTAATTCTGAACTACCCCATGAGGGAATCTTAAACAAGACTAAAGACAATGTGCAACGATGAATGATTCATTTTAAACAATTATTTTCTCATTGCTAATGCCAACCATTTACTGTGCTTGCTACAGGAAGAGTGATTATATTTTCTAAACAGAAATCTAGAGCAAATTTATAGGTTTCAACAACCTGAGTTGAAATTCCACTCCTTTGTTCTACATACATTCTTCCTGCAATAAATGTGCTGTCATATAATAAGCAAAAGAATAAAACGTTACCATGCAGAATTAAGAGCGATGACACCAGAAAGCATGCATGTATTAGAGCATCATCAGGCTCACCAGACCTAATTGTTTAATGACAATAGAAATATACAAACTGTTTACTGTCTACTAAGTTTTAAACAGAAGGTCATAATGAGGATAGCATACAGAATTTTAATAAATATGGGAAAGCAAATATATTTTAGATGTGCATTCCGCATTTGTTTGTATCAAGAAATGTAGAATATGACCCAGGGTTACAGCATTCAGTTCTTTTCAGAACCAGATTTATTTGGGAAATAGTGCCCAAACAAAGAT
Organism: Bombina bombina; assembly: GCF_027579735.1. NCBI lineage: Eukaryota > Metazoa > Chordata > Amphibia > Anura > Bombinatoridae > Bombina > Bombina bombina. The sequence goes on from NC_069499.1 coordinate 1,248,980,341, forward strand.
CTGGATTTGCAAAGATCTTTGTGTGTTAGACTAATACACAAATATGTCCAGTTTCAAAAAGAGCATGTTGAATGTACATCAAAACTTATTGAATATATTTTAACCAGCACATGATATTTTAATAGATGTTTCAAACACAGTACACATTTAAAAGAACCATCTGACTTTATCCACAATATATATATATATATATACATACTGTATATATATATATATATATATATATATGTATTTATATATATATATATTTATATATATATATATATATATATATATATATATATATATATATAGATATATACGTCCAACAAAAGCAGGCACTCACCGGGTTTGAAGTGGCAATTTTTTTTATTCTAACAGAGTGAGGTTTCGGGGTTTTACCCCCGTCCTCAGACAGGTTGAGGATTATGTACAAACTTTAGTTTCGGGTCTGAGAGCATGATGTGCCAGTTCTCTCTCAGTGTCTGTCCAACTTTAGAGGTGTTGGGGACAGACACTGAGAGAGAACTGGCAAATCATGCTCTCAGACCCGAAACTAAAGTTTGTACATAATGCACGCCCGCTGGTTGGGTACAGACGAAACACTAATCTAAGGGATCTTTTAGTCATCTCGGATCCGATAAAAAGCTACACTGACAGAGATCGGTTTCACACCAAGAGGGGCTGTTACCGATGCCCGAATTGTACCACATGTAGTGCTATAATAGCAACCAAGAAATTTAACCATCCACATGGAAATAAAATATATACAATCAACTTCCCCATAACTTGCACCACAACGTTTGTGGTTTACTTGATCATCTGTCCTTGTGGACTACATTATGTGGGAAAGACCCAAGGAACCATACGGGAAAGGATGGCGAACCATCACTCAGTCATTAGAGCAGCACTAAAGAAAGGAGAAGTGGATCAACCGGTGGCACACCACTGGGTAACAGCGAAGCTGTTATAACTACACTATTTAAATGTTGTGTAGCTGTAATAGCGGAACAACCACAGGAAAGGCTTAGCCTGCAGTGTCAGTATTAGTACAGCACTTTAATAGTAATGGATGATTCCCAGCAGCGGTGTAAGAGTGAAACTGAGTGTTTGCAAAGTAATACAGCAGGTAGAGGTTAGGATAACTGCTGATATAAGTATAAATGACACTATGCAAAAAGATACGGCTGATATGTTCTTAGTACTTTGATTGTTGCAAAGCATAAGATATGGTTAGAATGCAGACTGGAGATTTAAGCAGCAAATGATTAGAAGACAGGTTATCCAGTAGATAAGCAAAGTATTGCAAGCAATGGAAAGGCAGACAAATAACAATTAGCAGTTCAATACAGATTGAGATATACTTGCAAGTACTAGCAGCTGAAGCAGAATGAATCCGGTGGTTGGTGTATGTTAACACGATGAGAAGGGAGCAGTAGCAGTGTCCGTGAAAGCTACTGGAAGGTGTGAGCGTGGAACAGCGTGTAGATCTGGCTGTACAAAGTCAATCCGCTGGGAACAGGAAGTGTTCTGTAGCTGAGAACAGAGAGGAGCTGAACAGCAAAATGTGTAACAAAAGAGTCAGGTACTTTGTTCAGGATAGCGATGAAGGCAACAAATAGCCTAATAGGTAGAAAAGGCTTGAGGCTCAATATCAGTCAGCTGGAGAGGAGGAGTGTATCCTTTAACCTGTGCCAAACAAAATAATCAAGCAAAGAGGATAACAGGAAATGCACTTATAAAGCAAAAGGAGGTGGGGCTGAATTAAAGGGGACATTACAGAAGCATTCAATAGCCACAATAAGATTGATTTTGAACGACCACATCCCCAAACCAACGAGAGGAGGTGACAGAAATAAATTACTGCTGAGACGTGAAGCTCAGTGGATGTTCTGATTGGGGACTTTACATCCGAAGGGACTGAACTCTCTACCAGATTATGGTGCTCTGATATAATATGATGGTGTCTGTGAGAGTGAGAGGGCTGATGTTCCCTGTTTGTGTTAGTGATTGCTGTCACCTGTAGGTTGTGGACGGGGACTACCGTGTACACTCTCCCACCGGAGGGTGGGGTAGCGTGCTGGATTGGATTGAGGGGTGAGTGGGGGACAACAGGGACCACATTGTGGCTCATGCCATTCCCCTCTGTCTTTCAGCCTGAGACCAGCATATTGGGTGGCGGTGGTTAACTATACACATGGGGACAGCCTAGGTATTCTCATCTCTAGCTACAGTACATAACAGTGGTACTAAGGTTGAAGGGCATTAGGATGTAATGAAACAAAGTTAATATGTAACATATGGCTATCAAATATATGTCTGGTACACACATGTAACTATAGGTGTGAACCAATACTTAAGTGCATTATGTAGACTAAGGTAGAGAAATATGTACACAGTGTGTCATTGGGACACAGGGTGATGTGTTATAGCTCATAGTGCATATTTAATTCACATGGTATGGGGCTGACTAAGGTTCCTATGTATAGATTGGCTTTTTTTTGTATCACTATGATTGTAGTTAAACACCATGTTTGTAAGAGTGAAATTGTAAGGTACCTGTTCAGGCTATGATCCAAAGAACACTACATGACATGCTTAACATTGTAACACGAGCGATGCGTATTGACCGGAACCGGAAGTGATGTAACTTCCGGTGGCGGTCACAGGACACGTAAATGTAGGAGGACATGGAGGTAGGCATCAACGATGCGAGCGTGGTCCATTACGAGTAGCATGACCCTATTGACACATAGATTAGACCACAGTAAGGCACCATATTTGATTATCATGTTAATAAGAAGTAAGGCACAGAGAATGTTAGTTACGGCATACAGGAAGTGGTTGTGCAACTTCCGGTTGTGGATAAACACACATTGTTATGGAGTACACTTTGGTTCACAATGGTTATATGTGATGAGAATGTTACAATATTTTAAGGACACGATGAAGAGACACAGTATGTGTACACAGTATGTGGGCAGTTCTTTTCTTTTCTTTTCATTATTTTTAAGGCACTTTGTTACTATGATATGTACACTTTAATATTTTTAAGCACTTCCGGGTCATGCATGTTAAACCGGAAGTAGTGTGTTTTTGGCGCTCTTTCTGAACAGGAAGTGGGAGGTGTGTTTGTAGTTGTTTACTTATTTAAGGTGCAGTGTGCTTGTACACTTTATGTTCTGAGGAAGAGGAGGTTTACTCCCCGAAACGTCAATAAATTTTGACCCCTGTTTTGGAAAAAATCCTGGCTGGTTTCCTGTTTTATTGAAGATTGTTTACTACACAGAACCTTCAGGTGGTTGGCTCATGGAGGGCGGATTCACATTGTGAGATATGTGTATATATATATATATATATATATATATATAAAAGGAATAGATCCAGGCTTATCAAAAGTAAACAAACTTTCTTTTATTTCACAAAAGCAAAAATCAACACAATAGACATGTGTGTAAACCAGCACAGTCTTACGCGTTTTGGCTTACAAGCGGTTTACATGCAGAAGGCGGCCGTCTAAGCCTGCGGGGTGAGTCACGAAAAGTTTTGCAATACATTTTTTCTAGTATTGTACATCCACTGAAGCTGTGAAAAACTTTTGGTCTTCTAGATAAGACAGCAACACATAGAGTGACTTAGTCTTATTATGACACAAATTGTTGAAACGAATTGCTGCTGTATAGTCCTGAGCTCGGAAAAAGAATAACGCTTTGCCATATATACCCCCCTGTTTGTACTCTGCAAAAGAAACTTTTTGAACACTGCACACTTATGTTAGCACACACACACACACATATATATATATATATATATATATATATATATATATATATACATACATACAGTATATATATATATATATATATATATATATATAAATATATATATATATATATATATACATATTTCCAAGATGGCAAGTCTTGTGGGGTGTTCCTGTTATGCAGTGGTTAATGCCTACCAAAAGGGGTTCAAGGAAGGACAAGCAGTGAACTGGCATCAGGGTCTAGGGGGCCGAAGGCTCAATTATGCACGTGGGGAGCGAAGGCTAGTCCATCTGGTCTGATCACACAGAATAGCTACTGTAGCTGAAACTGCTGAAAAAAATAGTGCTGGCCATTATAGAAAGGTGCCCGAACACACCGGTGAGAGTGCCCTTGATGACCCCTGTCCACTACCGAAAGTGCGTTCATAACACAAGCATCATAACTGGACCATGGAGCAATGGAAGAAGGTTGCCTCGTCTGATGACTCACATTTTCTTTTAGATCAGGCGAATGGCCAGGTGCGTGTGCATCATTTACCTGGGGAAGGGATGGCAGCAGGATGCACTATGGGAAGAAGACAGGCTGGTGGAGTCAGTGCTATGCTCTGGGCAATGTTCTTCTGGGACACCTTGGGTCCTTACATTTATGTGGATGTTACTTTGACACATACCACCTACCTAGAAGTTTTTGCAGACTACATAGACGCCTTCATGGCCATGGTGTTCCCTGATAGTAGTGGCCACTTTCAGCAGGATAATACACCCTGCCACACTGCAAACATTGTTCAGTAATAGTTTAAAGAACATGACAACGAGTTCAAGGTGTTGCCTTAGCCTACAAATTACGCAGATCACAATTTGATTCATCACGAAAATAGACATTTCATCCGAATAAATGCACCAACAAAAATAAAGAAAATGAAAAAATACGGATGAAAATTGTATTGATTTATTTCTTTTATTTTTTTAAGTGGTTAATACTTACCTTAACGTGTTCTCCATGCTCTGGAAAGCACATTAAGGTAAGTATTGTAGCTACAGGTGTACTTTTAACAAAAGCGAATGTAAATGTTTAACAAAATGTATTTTTTTTTAATAAAACAAAAAAACAAATAGTGCAGCCAATAAATATTCGGGAAATTTTCTTTCCTGCACATATCTAATAGAAAAATATATTTACAATAAAAACCATATTGTTCTGTATGTGAAGAACACTTGAATGTGACATATTCACAACTCCTGTTGAATTAGCACACGATTATAGGTTTTTTTTCAGTTTGCACTCTCCAATGACTTCTATGGGAAGAATATGTTAACGTGATCACTCGCATGCAAACATTTTACTTTCAACTTCTAATACATACGCAAAAAGTCTCCATCCAGCTATATTAATGCACGATCAGGAGCGCTAAATAGCACTCCACTCGTAATCTAGCCTTTAGTGACATCAACAACTCGGATATTACTTGCTGTACTGACACAACATCCTGGATAATCTCTCCAGACCTGAGACCATTAGAGAATTGGGCTGCAAAAAGAAAAGAGAGAGAGAGAGAAATTTGACATTAAAGAAAATAGTATGGCTACCATAGTAGACTACCATATATTTGCTTATGGAAAGGTATTATTGATTATTGAGCTACAGATGTGACTTTACTGATGTCCTGTATGTCACAAAGTACCCTGAGATAAGATGGGTGTGAATGTAAAGACATATAATGTGTGCTAGTTATACATTAATTGCATAATGCACTTGGTTGCTTAAAAAAAAAAAAATGTCTGTCTTTGATAGTTATGGTAGGATGAAGACACAATCTTAAAAAGAATATAAGATTGTGTTTTTGAAACATAAAAAGAACAGATAAATTATAGTGATATGTTCAACTGTCTTCTTGGAGTTCAAGAAATCTTTGCATTTAAGCCAAGCAGAAATTTTAGTGAAAGATTCATTTAATGTTTAAAGGTGTCGGATTTCCAGATTTATACACAAAGATGGTTTTAACAATTGAATGAAAGCTCTACAGATTTCAAGTAATTAAGAAATGTTTTCCTCAATGTTTCCTCGTGCTGCTTGAAAAGTTGATGCCAGAATTTCAATAAAATTAAAGCCTGTGCATCTTCAAGGATGATTTGCCATATACAGAAAGATGCCTGCTGCAGTCAATTTGAAGTATTAAATTTTGATAACTCTTTAATCACTTTATTTAATGAGATAGAAACAGCAGGAGAAAGGGATATCCATCATGTCAGTTCAAGTACCTGGCTGTCTTCCTGCTGTGAATATTTAACATGACACCAATTCCTAAGTCCTTTTTTTGCCTCTGTTGCTGAATGAACCAAATTTATATTTCTATTGAATGTTTGATTTCCCTCTAGAACCTCTGTCAAGCGGCATGCATGATCAAAACCTTCTCCTTGTATTATAAGTTATCAGTTATTGCAGGCACTTAATAGCAAATTATGTATCTATGCAGAGTTTGAAAAACACATACAACTAGTTCCAAATTAGTTAAAGTAGCACAGGACATCTAAATTTAATGCCATACATTTATCAAAGTACATTTTAATCATTGCACAGGACATTTTGTAGGTTAAATTAGTTATATGATGTCTTAAAAAAATGGTTTTAAAGAACTCAATCACAGTTCATTAGAAAAACTTATCTAATGATTATCAACAGAAAAACACCATTAAAGGATTACCTTCTGTTATAATGTTTAAGCTAAACAACTAACATATTAAAGTTAATAAACATTAATTAAAACCTACTGACCTATATTTTCTCCAAAACGAAGTTTGATAACGTTCTAAAAGTTATATCTTTTATTCGCTGATGATGTCACGTTATCCTGCCCACTATTTTCAGCACTGCGTGTTCAAAATACTTAAACCAATAACTTTGTGTTTAAAGCGCCATTTTGAAACCTAGGTATTGTAAACGGATTGGTACAGAGCAAAGGATACCCATGGAGTGGGTTTGGAAAACAATTAAATTTGCAGACAAGATTTCTGATATATGGTAGAGATATGTTAATGAAATGCTATTGATAAAAAGCGTATTTGGGGTAGTTAGTTAGTAACAGGCATAGAAAATATTTAATTACAGTGGCCCTTTAAAGAAACAGAAAACCCCAAATTTATCATTCATTATTCAGATAGAGCATGCAATTTTAAACAACTTTGCAATATAATTATATTATAAAAAAATTGTTTTCTAGTTATCATTTTTTGAAAAGCAGGGAGGTAAGTTCAGGAGTGTGCACGTGTCTGCAGCACTATATGGCAGCAGCTTTGTAGCAATGTAATACATTAGCAAGAACACTAGATGGCAGCACTATTTCCTGTCATGTATTGCTCCAGACATGTGCATGCTACCTATCTAGATATCTCTTCAATAAAGAATAGCATGAGAATGATGTAAATTTGATAAAAAAAATAAGTTAATTTGAAATGTTATTAAAGTTATATTCTCTATCTCAGGGGTCAGCATCTTTGGTCCCCCATATGTTTTGGAACTACATTTCCCATGATGCTGAGACACTCTTTAGGCTTTCTGAGCATCATGGGAAATGTAGTTCTAAAACATCCTGGAAGCCCAAGGTTACTGATCCCTGCTCTATCTGAAGCAGGAAAGAATAATATTGGGTTGCATGTCCATTCAAAGTATAACATTCAAAAATATTTCCTAAGGATTGTAATCAACCCCTTTATGTTTAAAAAAGTATGTTCCAGTGTAAAAAATTATTTTATAGTGTTAGAACTTTTAGGCCTAGATTAAAAGTGGTGTGCTAAATTTATTGCATGTGATATAATAGCACGCCCATGTTATTTGCATGTGTATTACATGCTCCCTTGAGTACAATAGAATTTAACGCATGTCAGGTTAGCGCATCTGAAGACCTTGCCTTGTATAAATAATAATTCTACAATAATGTGTTTTAATGTGTATTTACTGTGAATATTTCACATTCAAATGTTCTTTATTTAAGGGGAAACCCGGGAAATGTTCTTTGTATTTTTAAATAGATATTCCTATATATATTTGTATAGTCACATAGATATATAGGTATCGATATATATTTTACATTAAAATCATCAGATTTATATAAAGAAATTTATATTTAAAAATAAAAAGAACATATTTTTTCTATGTGAAGAACATTGGAATGTAAAATATGCAGGGTTGCTCCCTGTAGGTCACACACACGGTGTCGGGTTTAGCACACCTGAATAATTATTACAGTTACTGTAACATACACATATATATATACATATATATATATATATATATATATATATATTATACTGTATGTATATATATATATATATATATATATATATATATTATACTGTATATATATATATATGTATATATATATATATATATATATATTCTATTATTTATTTATAATGTTTTAGTACATTTATAATAATTATTTACATGAATTATTTAAATATTTTGTATTTAATAAATACATAATGCACCTTAATATAACTCATGTCAGGTTAGTGTGCACAGAAATAATTAGTGTACTCCTGTTGGGTTTGTGGACATAAGCCTGACATGAGTACACTAATTATTCATGTGTGCAAACTCGAAATCGCATTATGCATATTTCACATTCCAGTGTTCTTAACATTAAAGACAATATTCTTTTTATATTTTAATTATACATTTCTATATATATATTGGATGATGCTAATGTAAAATATATATCTATACCTATATAGGTAAGATGTAACACTTGAGCTGATGCGTATCTGGGTATCATTTTGTGGCCGGTGCCAGTGAGTTTTTCCCCCCTCTCATGTCTTAGCTCGGGAATGTGGTATCAGATTTTATTGAAATGAGCTACAGGCCCATACGTCTGAGATCCAGAACACAAGTCTGACTCACTACAAGCAAAACGAGTGGATGATCCTGGTGTCTAAGACAGACTCTTCTTGCACTGTGCGGTCCTTACCTCATATTGATTGAGGTTTTGGAGTGTAAGTAGATACCCAACTGGAACGAGTTTCATCTTCAGATATTGCTATATACAGCAATGAATTGTGTGGGAATTGTATCATAGTTACTATTGTTACAGTTTATGATTCAATAATATCTTAATTGTATCTCCTTGTCTGTCCCTAGCTACTTGAACCTATGTGGTACTATATCACATTTGATTAGTGATTAGTAGGAGGATTGGTGTTCGTCCAGTGATTGTACTGGTTTATTATTATATTTCATCTCTTTATCAGCTTGCATCTATTCACACTACGTCCTTTCTTTTCCATCTATACATATATATCTATATGAATATAAATACAGGTTTTGGTATATTATATATATATATATATATATATATATATATATATATATATATATATATATATATATATATATATATATATATATATATATATATAGTGATATCAATCAACTCCAAAAGGAAGAAAAGGCGCTTCACTCTCCGGACTTTGCAAAAACTTTTAATTCGATTTACAACATCATTCAAAGAAGTCCCTGGGGGACTTCTTTGAATTATGTTGTAAATCGAATTAAAAGTTTTTGCAAAGACCGGAGAGTGAAGCGCCTTTTCTTCCTTTTGGGGTTGATTGAAGGCGCTTCATTTTCCGGACTTTGCAAAAACTTTTAATTCGATTTACAACATCATTCAAAGAAGTCCCTGGGGGACTTCTTTGAATGATGTTGTAAATCGAATTAAAAGTTTTTGCAAAGACCGGAGAGTGAAGCGCCTTTTCTTCCTTTTGGGGTTGATTGATATCACCGTATGTTTTTCACGCAGCACCCCGGCGGATGCCCTAAGTAACAGTGAGTGCACCTGTTGTTGATATCTATATCTATCTATCTATCTATCTATCTATCTATCTATCTATCTATCTATATATATATATATATATATATATAGTGATATCAATCAACCCCAAAAGGAAGAAAAGGCGCTTCACTCTCCGGATGCCCTAAGTAACAGTGAGTGAACCTGTTGTTGATATCTATATCTATCTATCTATCTATCTATCTATCTATCTATCTATCTATCTATCTATCTATCTATATATATATAATTTTTGTCACATGGAGTCTAAACATTCTTGATGATCACAATCCATTTTCAAGATACTTTTTAACATTTTAGAAGTCTTTTTGGATACATGGTATTAATTCATTAAAGCTCTATAGCTCTATGCATCATCTGCAGTTGCCAGGGCACACATTTACACACATAGAATTATTGTATATAAAATTAGCAAATCTAGGCAAGTATCCCAGCACTTTTGCCCAGAAGCACTCTGTATACATTGTTACCAATGCACCAGGGACCTCTGGGTAAAATAAGCAAATTAGGTATAAAATATCTCAATCTTTTTGTATACCTAATTTAAATATCATGCCCAGAGATCTCTGGTGCATAGGTAGCAATGTATATAGAGTAATTCTGGGGAAAAGCAAGTGGGGATACTTGCCGAGATTTGATAATTTTCTATACAACAAGTCTATGGTTCTTACTTTTATGAAATAGATTATTTTAATCACATGCTTTTGTCTCCACTTTAACTCTAATGAGTATTGCTTTTTAAATATTTTACATATGTATATGTATTGAGTATGTAATATACTGTACAGCTAAGGGTATCTTCATAAAAAATTAGATCAGCACCCCAACATCTAGAAATAGCATGTAGCAATCCCTTTCTGTTAACGTCATGATTGTCATTATCACTAAAGGTGTCTTTAAAACTGGCCTTTTAAATGGGATCACACATTTGCAAGTTCAAAAGGAATCTATTGCAATCCAAATCCATAGAACATTGAAACATAGAAACATAAGTTTTCACCATAGGTCCAGCAAGTCTGCCTAATATTTCCTAAAAGTATAAACTTATCTAGTTTGTAGGAAAGCTTTATGCTTATCCCAGTCATGTTTAAAGTTCCCCAAAGTGTTTTTCATTACTACCTCTTGTGGAAGTTTATTCCATGAATCAATCAACCTTTTTGTAAAGAAGTGCTTCCACAAATTACTCCTAACTCTATTACCCTTCAGCTTAAGATCAGGACCCCTTGTTCTTTAATTTTTCTTAATAAATAATTAATTCTTAAATAATTACAGCCTCATTTTTGCTAAGCTCCATAATATACTTGAAAGCTACTATCATATTGTCCCTTTCACTTCTCTTTTCTAAGCTAAACATATTTAGGTATTTGAGCCTCTCCTGCTAAGTTTTATTTTTTAGACCATGTACCATTTTAGTAGCCCTCCTTTGAACAGATTCCAGTTTGTTTATATCCTTCTGGAGATATGGCCTCTAGAACTGGACACAATACTCAAGATGAGGCCTAACTAATAATCTGTGAAGTGGCATAAGAACCTTACTATTTCGGTTACAAATACATTTCCCAATGCAGCCAATAGTGATGTCGCGAACTGTTCGCCGGAAAACAGTTCCCGGCGAACATAGCTTGTTCGCGTTCGGTGCTGCGGGCGAACATATGTGATGTTCGATCCGCCCCCTATGTGTCATCATTGAGGAAACTTTGACCCTGTATCTCACAGCCTTCTGACACATTTGAGCCAATCAGCAGCAGACACTCCCTCACAGACCCTCCCAGCTCCTTGGCAGCAGCCATTTTAGATTCATTACGATCTTGCTTTCTTAGTGAGAGGAACTTTAGTGTTGCTGCTGCTGACATTATAGGGAAATAGATAGCTAGGCTAGTGTATTTAGTGTCCACTACAGTCCTGAAGGACTCATCTAATCTCTGCTGTAAGGACAGCACCCCAAAAAGCTCTTTTTAGGGCTATAACTTCAGTGTGTTTTTTTTTTTTATTTGTAATTTTATTTGCATTTGCCGGGCTTTCAGCCTGTGTGTGAGGCTCACAGCATATACTGTGATTAGTGCCACCACTGATATCTGCTTAACATTAGTGTAAATTTAACCAATAAAACTTTTAAATCATTTTGCTAGTGTAATCTAATTTCATTTTCTATCAGGCCTGTGTCTCAGGCTTACACAGCATATACTGTGGTTAATTGCTCTGTGCCAGCCACCACTCATATCTGCTTAACATTAGTGTAAATTTAAACAACAAAACTTTTAAATCATTTTGCTAGTGTAATCTAATTTCATTTTCTATCAGGCCTGTGTGTCAGGCTTACACAGCATATACTGTGGTTAATTGCTGTGCCAGCCACCACTCATATCTGCTTAACATTATTGTAAAAAAAAATTAAAAAAACTTTTAAATCATTTTGCTAGTTTAATCTAATTTCATTTTCCATCAGGCCTGTGTGTCAGGCCCACATCATATAGTGTGATTAATAGCTCTTTTTTCCACCACTTATATCTGGTGTAACATTAGTGTAATTTTTTTTAAAACATTTTTTACATCAGTCCTCTTCTACAGGGAGTGCAGAATTATTAGACAAGTTGTATTTTTGAGGATTAATTTTATTATTGAACAACAACCATGTTCTCAATGAACCCAAAAAACTCATTAATATCAAAGCTGAATAGTTTTGGAAGTAGTTTTTAGTTTGTTTTTAGTTATAGCTATTTTAGGGGGATATCTGTGTGTGCAGGTGACTATTACTGTGCATAATTATTAGGCAACTTAACAAAAAACAAATATATACCCATTTCAATTATTTATTTTTACCAGTGAAACCAATATAACATCTCAACATTCACAAATATACATTTCTGACATTCAAAAACAAAACAAAAACAAATCAGTGACCAATATAGCCACCTTTGTTTGCAAGGACACTCAAAAGCCTGCCATCCATGGATTCTGTCAGTCTTTTGATCTGTTCACCATCAACATTGCGTGCAGCAGCAACCACAGCCTCCCAGACACTGTTCAGAGAGGTGTACTGTTTTCCCTCCTTGTAAATCTCACATTTGATGATGGACCACAGGTTCTCAATGGGGTTCAGATCAGGTGAACAAGGAGGCCATGTCATTAGATTTTCTTCTTTTATACCCTTTCTTGCCAGCCACGCTGTGGAGTACTTGGACGCGTGTGATGGAGCATTGTCCTGCATGAAAATCATGTTTTTCTTGAAGGATGCAAACTTCTTCCTGTACCACTGCTTGAAGAAGGTATCTTCCAGAAACTGGCAGTAGGACTGGGAGTTGAGCTTGACTCCATCCTCAACCTGAAAAGGCCCCACAAGCTCATCTTTGATGATACCAGCCCAAACCAGTACTCCACCTCCACCTTGCTGGTGTCTGAGTCGGACTGGAGCTCTCTGCCCTTTACCAATCCAGCCACGGGCCCATCCATCTGGCCCATCAAGACTCACTCTCATTTCATCAGTCCATAAAACCTTAGAAAAATCAGTCTTGAGATATTTCTTGGCCCAGTCTTGACGTTTCAGCTTGTGTGTCTTGTTCAGTGGTGGTCGTCTTTCAGCCTTTCTTACCTTGGCCATGTCTCTGAGTATTGCACACCTTGTGCTTTTGGGCACTCCAGTGATGTTGCAGCTCTGAAATATGGCCAAACTGGTGGCAAGTGGCATCTTGGCAGCTGCACGCTTGACTTTTCTCAGTTCATGGGCAGTTATTTTGCACCTTGGTTTTTCCACACGCTTCTTGCGACCCTGTTGACTATTTTGAATGAAACGCTTGATTGTTCAATGATCACGCTTCAGAAGCTTTGCAATTTTAAGAGTGCTGCATCCCTCTGCAAGATATCTCACTATTTTTGACTTTTCTGAGCCTGTCAAGTCCTTCTTTTGACCCATTTTGCCAAGGGAAAGGAAGTTGCCTAATAATTATGCACACCTGATATAGGGTGTTGATGTCATTAGACCACACCCCTTCTCATTACAGAGATGCACATCACCTAATATGCTTAATTGGTAGTAGGCTTTCGAGCCTATACAGCTTGGAGTAAAACAACATACATAAAGAGGATGATGTGGTCAAAATACTCATTTGCCTAATAATTCTGCACTCCCTGTAGTGTTATTTAATTTTAGTTGCCAGGCCAGCCTGGCTTCCATTAGTGCCAGCCTATGTGTCAGGCTGCCAGCATATACTGTGCCTACTTCTATCCTGAGTGCCATCACTCCTATCTGTTGTAACATTAGTGTAACTTTTTTAAAAAAAACTTTTACATGTCTGCTATTGTTATTTAATTGCAGTTGCCAGGCCAGCCTGCCACTAGTGCCAGCCTGTGTGTCTGGCTGCCAGCACATACTGTGCCTACTTCTATCCTGAGTGCCATCACTCCTATCTGTTGTAACATTAGTGTAACTTTTTAAAAAAAAACTTTTACATCAGTCTGCTATTGTTATTTAATTGCAGTTGCCTGTCTGCCAGCGTGTGTGCCAGGCCCACTTTCCAACTAGTGCAACAAATCATATTTGTTATAAAAGCAGTGTAAATATTTTAAATAAAAACTTTTTTGACTGTGAATCATCAGTCTGCTAGTGCAATTGAATTGCAGTTGCCTGCCTGCCAGCGTGTGTGCCAGGCCCACTTGCCAACTAGTGCCACCAATCATATTTGTTATAACAGTATTGTAAATATTTAAAATAAAAACTTTTTTGACTGAGAAACATCAGTCATCTAGTGTAATCTAATTTCAGTTGCCTGCCTGCCAGCATGTGTGCCAGGCCCACTTGCCAACTAGTGCCACCAATCATATTTGTTATAACAGTATTGTAAATATTTAAAATAAAAACTTTTTTGACTGAGAAACATCAGTCATCTAGTGTAATCTAATTTCAGTTGCCTGCCTGCCAGCATGTGTGCCAGGCCCACTTGCCAACTAGTGCCACCAATCATATTTGTTATAACAGTATTGTAAATATTTAAAATAAAAACTTTTTTGACTGAGAAACATCAGTCATCTAGTGTAATCTAATTGCAGTTGCCTTCCTCCCAGCGTGTGTGCCAGGCCCACTTGCCAACTAGTGCCACCAATCATATTTGTTATAACAGTATTGTAAATATTTAAAGTAAAAACTTTTTTGACTGAGAAACATCAGTCATCTAGTGTAATCTAATTGCAGTTGCCTTCCTCCCAGCGTGTGTGCCAGGCCCACTTGCCAACTAGTGCCACCAATCATATTTGTTATAACAGTAGTGTAAATATTTTAAAAAAAATATTTTTGACTGTGAAACATCAGTCTGCTAATGTAATCTAATTGAAGTTGCCTTCAATGTATGTATCTATCAAATCTATCTATCTTGTGGTTGTGCAAATGGACTGTTTGTGGTTGTTTGCAGTGCGTTACACAGGGAGTTTGGTCTGTCACTGTGAAGTGGGCGTAACCCTTACACTACCTGATGGATACAACATCATACCTGATGTTTTAAAGCACGTTATTCCAAACAATTTAGGAATGTTAGGTGATTTAGGCCCTTTATGGGTTAAAGCCAGACTCTGCACGTAATTTTCCGTGGGAGTTTTGCCATGGATCCCCCTCCGGCATGCCACAGTCCAGGTGTTAGTCCCCTTGAAACAACTTTTCCATCACTATTGTGGCCAGAAAGAGTCCTTGTGGGTTTTAAAGTTCGCCTGCCTATTGAAGTCAATTGCGGTTCGCCCGGTTTACCGGTTCGCGAACATTTGCGGAAGTTCGAGTCCGCCGTTCGCGAACCTAAATTTTTAGGTTCACGACATCACTAGCAGCCAAGCATTCCACTGGTATTATTTACTGCAATGCTACATTGTTTACTACATTTTAAATAATCTGAAATAATAATTCCCAAATCCTGTTTATCATTTGTAACAGTAAGTAAAGTGTCATTGAGTCTGTAATTAACTTTTGGTTCCTAAACAATATGCATACTATTTGTATATACAGGGAGTGTAATCTAATTTCAGTTGCCTGCCTGCCAGCGTGTGTGCCAGGCCCACTTGCCAACTAGTGCCACCAATCATATTTGTTATAACAGTATTGTAAATATTTAAAATAAAAACTTTTTTGACTGAGAAACATCAGTCATCTAGTGTAATCTAATTGCAGTTGCCTTCCTCCCAGCGTGTGTGCCAGGCCCACTTGCCAACTAGTGCCACCAATCATATTTGTTATAACAGTATTGTAAATATTTAAAGTAAAAACTTTTTTGACTGAGAAACATCAGTCATCTAGTGTAATCTAATTGCAGTTGCCTTCCTCCCAGCGTGTGTGCCAGGCCCACTTGCCAACTAGTGCCACCAATCATATTTGTTATAACAGTAGTGTAAATATTTAAAAAAAAAAATTTTTGACTGTGAAACATCAGTCTGCTAATGTAATCTAATTGAAGTTGCCTTCAATGTATGTATCTATCAAATCTATCTATCTTGTGGTTGTGCAAATGGACTGTTTGCGGTTGTTTGCAGTGCGTTACACAGGGAGTTTGGTCTGTCACTGTGAAGTGGGCGTAACCCTTACACTACCTGATGGATACAACATCATACCTGATGTTTTAAAGCACGTTATTCCAAACAATTTAGGAATGTTAGGTGATTTAGGCCCTTTATGGGTTAAAGCCAGACTCTGCACGTAATTTTCCGTGGGAGTTTTGCCATGGATCCCCCTCCGGCATGCCACAGTCCAGGTGTTAGTCCCCTTGAAACAACTTTTCCATCACTATTGTGGCCAGAAAGAGTCCTTGTGGGTTTTAAAGTTCGCCTGCCTATTGAAGTCAATTGCGGTTCGCCCGGTTTACCGGTTTGCGAACATTTGCGGAAGTTCGAGTCCGCCGTTCGCGAACCTAAATTTTTAGGTTCACGACATCACTAGCAGCCAAGCATTCCACTGGTATTATTTACTGCAATGCTACATTGTTTACTACATTTTAAATAATCTGAAATAATAATTCCCAAATCCTGTTTATCATTTGTAACAGTAAGTAAAGTGTCATTGAGTCTGTAATTAACTTTTGGTTCCTAAACAATATGCATACTATTTGTATATACAGGGAGTGCAGAATTATTAGGCAAGTTGTATTTTTGAGGATTAATTTTATTATTGAACAACAACCATGTTCTCAATGAACCCAAAAAACTCATTAATATCAAAGCTGAATAGTTTTGGAAGTAGTTTTTAGTTTGTTTTTAGTTATAGCTATTTTAGGGGGATATCTGTGTGTGCAGGTGACTATTACTGTGCATAATTATTAGGCAACTTAACAAAAAACAAATATATACCCATTTCAATTATTTATTTTTACCAGTGAAACCAATATAACATCTCAACATTCACAAATATACATTTCTGACATTCAAAAACAAAACAAAAACAAATCAGTGACCAATATAGCCACCTTTCTTTGCAAGGACACTCAAAAGCCTGCCATCCATGGATTCTGTCAGTGTTTTGATCTGTTCACCATCAACATTGCGTGCAGCAGCAACCACAGCCTCCCAGACACTGTTCAGAGAGGTGTACTGTTTTCCCTCCTTGTAAATCTCACATTTGATGATGGACCACAGGTTCTCAATGGGGTTCAGATCAGGTGAACAAGGAGGCCATGTCATTAGATTTTCTTCTTTTATACCCTTTCTTGCCAGCTACGCTGTGGAGTACTTGGACGCGTGTGATGGAGCATTGTCCTGCATGAAAATCATGTTTTTCTTGAAGGATGCAGACTTCTTCCTGTACCACTGCTTGAAGAAGGTGTCTTCCAGAAACTGGCAGTAGGACTGGGAGTTGAGCTTGACTCCATCCTCAACCCGAAAAGGCCCCACAAGCTCATCTTTGATGATACCAGCCCAAATCAGTACTCCACCTCCACCTTGCTGGCGTCTGAGTCGGACTGGAGCTCTCTGACCTTTACCAATCCAGCCACGGGCCCATCCATCTGGCCCATCAAGACTCACTCTCATTTCATCAGTCCATAAAACCTTAGAAAAATCAGTCTTGAGATATTTCTTGGCCCAGTCTTGACGTTTCAGCTTGTGTGTCTTGTTCAGTGGTGGTCGTCTTTCAGCCTTTCTTACCTTGGCCATGTCTCTGAGTATTGCACACCTTGTGCTTTTGGGCACTCCAGTGATGTTGCAGCTCTGAAATATGGCCAAACTGCTGGCAAGTGGCATCTTGGCAGCTGCACGCTTGACTTTTCTCAGTTCATGGGCAGTTATTTTGCGCCTTGGTTTTTCCACACGCTTCTTGCGACCCTGTTGACTATTTTGAATGAAACGCTTGATTGTTCGATGATCACGCTTCAGAAGTTTTGCAATTTTAAGAGTGCTGCATCCCTCTGCAAGATATCTCACTATTTTTTGACTTTTCTGAGCCTGTCAAGTCCTTCTTTTGACTCATTTTGCCAAAGGAAAGGAAGTTGCCTAATAATTATGCACACCTGATATAGGGTGTTGATGTCATTAGACCACACCCCTTCTCATTACAGAGATGCACATCACCTAATATGCTTAATTGGTAGTAGGCTTTCGAGCCTATACAGCTTGGAGTAAGACAACATGCATAAAGAGGATGATGTGGTCAAAATACTCATTTGCCTAATAATTCTGCACTCCCTGTAGGCATGATGGGGATAGTGCACATGTTTGTCTATATTAACACTTTAAATATTTTAAGTATTTTTTTCTAGTGTCTACTTTGATTGATTTTAAAGTGATATGCATTGAAAACAAGAAGTAGACTTTGGTTGATATCTAACAAACATCGGACAGACAAGGTTCACTCCAGTGAACCTGTCCACCCGTATCGCGGCCAGTAGTGATGTGCATTTGTTTTCGTAAAAATGCACATTCATGCCGAAAATCTGATTTTTGTTTTGTTTTAAAGAAATGCAGCTTTATAAATTTCCTTCTATGGGTTTCTATTACTATGACTTATCTAATCTTCTAAACTGGATTTTAACAGTCCTGAAACTGTAAATCATGAAACTGCTCCTTTTCAATATTGTAGCTGCTAAAAATATGTTGAAATACGATTGTGAACATCTTTTTAATAGAAAGCATGTCTTGGTAAACGGCCTTTCATATGCGAACATGGCTTTGTGAGCACAAATTCCAATCACATTCATGTAGGCACAGTTTTTGTGCCTCTATTATTTAACTCCTATTCACAAAGGCACAACCCCGTTTAGAAGCTCAGTAATGCAGGTGTAAAAGTGCAATAAGCCTTGTTGTGAATGTGTTTTGGCTTTGCATTCACAAAGGCGCAATCCTGTTAATCCTTATAAAACACATTCATTTGAACATTTTTTTTTACCAGCTACAATATTGCAATGTAATGGTTTTCATTTTACAGTTTCAGTACTGTTAAAATACAGTTTTAGAAAATGAGAAAATTCCTTCTAATAGAACCCCGCAGTTTTCTTCCTGTTTTAAGATGTAGAATACATCATACCGGAAAAATGGTGCTTTTTAAATTACTTATATTAAATATTGAAAAAAATTACTATAAAAATATTGTGTCAATACAGTCTTTGAGCAAACATGCTCAGAATGCCCATCATGCCTATCTATATACAAATGGCATTCAGATTGTTTACAACTGTTCAGGATGACTTCGGATTGCAATTGGTTAATGTCACACATGTAAATTAGTATTTTCCTTATATAATGAACAAAGAGATTGATTCAAAGGATCTCTAATGCAACTTTACGAAGTGTGGAACGGTCATTGTATATGTCAGTTTTGTGAGGATTCCAAGTTTATATCCTGATCACATTTACTTATAACACAAAAACACATTTTTGGGAACTTTTTTGTTGAAAACACATTTGCAGCTGTGGATTTCTAATGCACAGAACAATTTTGAATTGCGTAAATTCGGAAAACATACTGAAAAATTCATCATTAATCCAAGAAGCCTTTTCAGGAGAAAATAGCCAATAGATAGTGATTGACCCCTTTGTGTTAAACATGGAAGACTTGCAGCTCCTAAGCAGGAAATAGATGACAGCTGTCAGGGTTGTGACTGGCAACTGGCTGGGAAGTTGCACACGTCTTGTTTCCATTAGTGACTTAATCTTACAATGGGGATGATGAAAATCCTTTATAAAAATGTATCAAATAATTTATCTAAATAAATTCCCATTGACTTTATTGGTGCATTTTAGTTAGTTTAAAATCTTTAGTTAAGTTTCTCTAAATGTTTGTGATCTACCCCTATATGTTTAAACACTAAAAAGGGTTTAAACAAATACTGTGGGGTAGATTTATTAACTGTTGGGCGGATCATGTCTGCCTGACATCATTAAATGCCGACAGCATACCCTGTCAGCATTTAATATTGCACAAGCATTTCTTGTGAAATGCAAGTGCAATGCTGCCCCCTGCACATTCGCGGCCAATTGACCACTAGCAGGGGGTGTCAATAATCCCGATAGTACCTGATCGGGATGATTGCTGTCCTCCACCTCAGAGGTGGCGGACAAGTTAAGGAGCAGTGGTCTTACGATCGCTGCTTCTTAACTTATGTTTCTGGCGAGCCTGCAGGCTCTCGCGGCAACAGCTGCATTCGCAGCATGTTTAATCGGACCCTGTATGTAAAGTCCCACATGGGAGTCACAAGCCTTTTAGCTCCTGAACAGAACATGGTTGGCAACTGGCTTGCTCGGGAACTGCAATGCTTGAGGCTCCTCATTTGTGAGTGTTAAATATATGTTAAGACCAAGTTACTGATAAAAACATATTACATAATTTAGAACATGTGATTTTTTTTTGTAATTGGATTGTCCTTTTACACAGATAGTAAAACAAAACAAAAATGTATTTCAATACTGTAATGTTTATTTTAAAGGGACA
This sequence comes from Bombina bombina, assembly GCF_027579735.1. Classification (NCBI taxonomy): domain Eukaryota; kingdom Metazoa; phylum Chordata; class Amphibia; order Anura; family Bombinatoridae; genus Bombina; species Bombina bombina. Next base: position 1,249,000,814 of record NC_069499.1, read on the forward strand.
TTGTTCTAATGCTTTCTATCATGTATGTGAAACAGCAGCAGTTAAACAGCAGTTTTTGTCATAACAAAAAGTAAAATCTGTATATTATTATTATTATTCTTTATTTATAAAGCGCCAACAGATTCCGCAGCGCAGCCCATGGGTACAAGGATAACAGTACAGTGGAGAAACAATACGATAAGACACAAAATTTTACAAACAAATACAGGGGGAATTGAGGGCCCATTTCCCGTGGGAACTTACAATCTAGATGGGTAGGAGGATTGGAAACAGGAGGTGGGGACTGCAGAGGTGAGAATGATATTAGCGAGGAGATAGAGGGCAACTGTTAGTTAATTGAAGTTAGTTTGTTAATAAGTCGAGTGATAAGCTTCCCTGAACAGAAAGGTCTTTAGGGAACGTTTAAAGGAGGAGAGGTTAGGGGCAAGTCTGACATCTCGAGGAAGTGCATTCCAGAGGGTTGGTGCCGCACAAGAGAAGTCGTGTAGTCTAGAATGAGAGGAGGTGATGGTAGAGGACGCAAGAAGCAGGTCGTTGTTGGATCTTAGGGGCAGGAGTATATTTGTTGATGAGTGAGGACAGGTAGGGTGGGGCAGCATTGGTGAGGGCTTTGTAGGTCAGGGTGAGAATTTTGAATTTAACTCTGTTGTGAATGGGGAGCCAGTGAAGGGACTCACAGAGAGGCGCAGCAGAAACAGAGCGTCGAAAGAGGTGGATTAGTCTGGCAGATGCATTTAGGATGGATTGGAGGGGAGAGAGGCGGGAGACAGGGAGGCCAGTTAGTAAGTTGTTACAGTAGTCAAGTCGGGAAATTACCAGGGAGTGGATGAGCTGTTTGGTAGTTTCAGCACTCAGAAACAGGCGAATTTTGGAGATATTGCGTAGGTGGTTGCAGCAGGATGAAGAGAGCAGTTGGATGTGGGGTGCAGGGGTGGAAATGTAGATCTGGGTATCATCAGCATAGAGGTGATAGCTGAAGCCATAGGTGTTGATAAGTTTACCCAGTGAAGAAGTGTAGATAGAGAAGAGTAGAGGACCCAGGACAGAGCCTTGAGGTACTCCAACAGACAGGGACAATAGAGAGGAGGAGTCACCAGCAAAAGAGACTGAGAAGGATCTGTTAGAGAGATAAGAGTGAATACAGGAGAGAGCAGTGTCACAGAGACCAAGAGAACTGAGAGACCATAGGAGAAGGGGATGGTCAACAGTGTCAAAGACAGCAGATAGGTCAAGTAAGATGAGTATAAAGTAGTAGCCTTTGTTTTTAGCAGAAAGGAGATCGTTAGTAACCTTGGTGAGGGCAGTTTCAGTTGAGTGTTGGGGACGGAAGCCAGATTGCAGGGGGTCGAGCAATGAGTTCGAGGACAGGAAGTGGATTAGGCGATTGAAAACTAGTTTTTCAAGGAGTTTTGAAGCTAGTGGGAGCAGTGATATGGTGCGGTAGTTTGCAGGGGAGTTAGGGTCGAGGGAGGGTTTTTTGAGGATGGGGGTGACCTTCGCATGTTTGAAGGAGGCAGGGAATGAGCCGGTAGAAAGGGATAGGTTAAATATGTGAGTAAGAGCTGGAGTGAGGGTGGTAGACAGAGGAGGGATTAGATGTGAAGGAATAGGGTCAAGTGGGCAGGTAGTGAGGTGTGAGGAAGATAAAAGAGAAGCCACTTCACTCTCAGTGGTTGGGAGGAGGGTGCAGAGAGTGGCAGAGGGTGTGACTGTGAGTGGAGTTGGGAGATTGCAGGTTTGTGTTGGGATATTTCTTCGGATTGCAAGTGTTTTATTGAGAAAATAGTCAGCGAGGTCTTGAGCACTGAATGCAGATGAGGGGGGTGGTGCAGATGGGTAGAGGAGAGAGTTGAAAATAGAGAAGAGTCTTTTAGGGTTTGAGGAGTGAGTGGATATAAGAGAGGAGAAATAGGTTTGCTTAGCTAAGCGAAGGGCAGAGGTGTAAGAGTAGAGAATGAACTTATAGTGCAAAAAATCATGTTCAGAGCGGGATTTCCTCCAGACACGCTCAGCAGTGCGGGAGCATTTTTGTAAGTGATGAGTTTGTTGGGAGTGCCAGAGTTGGAGCTGACGACGTGGAGCTTTGCGAGGTTGGGGTGGAGCGAGAGTGTCAAGCGCAGCAGAGAGAGTATTGTTATAGTGCGTTATAGCAAGGTCAGGGCAGGATATTGTGGAAGTGTGGGGGAGGCATAGTTGAATAAGATTGGAGAGTTGGGGAGCGTCCAAAGTGTGCAGATTTCTGCTGGTGCGGGGTGAGAGGGGGAAGTAGGTTAAGTATCTATATTAGGATTAAAGGTGAGCAGATGGTAGTCTGAGATGGGAAATGGGCGACATGCAACATTAGAGAGAGAGCAGAGATAGGAGAATACCAGATCAATCGAGTGTCCATCGCGGTGGGTAGGGAATAGGGTGGATTGTGAGAGGCCGAAGGAGTTAGTGAGTGAGAGAAGTTTAGAGGCAGCAGGGGCAGATGGGTTGTCAATGGGGATGTTGAAGTCCCCTAGGATTAGAGCAGGTGTATTTGTGGAGAGAAAGTAAGGAAGCCAGGCAGCAAAGTTGTCAAGGAATTGGGAAGTTGGTCCAGGGGGGTGATAGATAACTGCCACTCTGAAAGGGAGAGGGGAGAATAGGCGAATGCAGTGGACTTCAAAGGAAGAAAAGGAGAGAGATGGAAATGGGGATAGGTACTGATAGGAACAGGAGGGGGAGAGTAAGATGCCAACACCGCCACCGTGTCTCTCACCTGGCCTAGGTGTGTGGCTAAAGTGAAGACCACCGTGTGTGAGAGCAGCAATGGAAGCAGTGTCAGAGGAAGACAGCCAGGTTTCAGTAATAGCTAAGAGGTTGAAAGCGTTGGAAACAAACAGGTCGTTAACAGTTGTAAGCTTGTTACAGACGGAGCGAGCATTCCAGGGGCACAAGAAAAGGGAGGGGTTAGGCGCTGTGTGTTAATTGAGATGAGATTGTTGGTATTGCGTGACCTAGGATTTTTGCAGTGGGAGATGGAGCTAGAGTGTAAAAGTGTGGCGATTGTTGCAGGGCCAGGGTTAGCAGAGACATCACCAGCAGCAAGCAGTAGTAGCAGTGAGAGAGACAGAAGATGAGAGTGAGATTTGTAGGAGTGGGAATGATTAGACACAGGAGAGTTAGAGGGGGAGTGTTTCTAAGGAAACAAAGTAGTTCATGAGAGGACAGCATAGGGGATGAGAGAAGGGAGGGGGAGATATGGATAGTGTGGGGATTGTTGTTGTAGGGACATGCATTGATTTTTAGGAGAAGGGAAGACAGAGAGAGCAGAAAAGGCATAGAGAGCATTGTGTAGAAGTATAGTTATTAAGTTTACCTGTTAGTTGGTCTGCAGTTTCAACCTCCAGTTTCCAACTCCAGTGTGCCAACTCTTGCTACTTGTAACAGAGAGCTACTTAGATCAGAGAGCCTCGGCCCAAAATGAGCCTTAAGCCTTCTCCATATGTAGTGGTGAGAAGTGATGAAATGATTCTAGCCAGCTGTTACAGGCAGTATTAGCTAGCAGGAATTACACACTTGCAAATTAGAGAGGGGGTGGGGTAAAAGGCTGAATAAGTTTTAGACAATATAAGATAAAATGATTACAGGTAGACAAAATGGAGACAGAGGAAATGGTTACCAGAGGAGTCTAGCAGAAATTAAAGGGGCATTTAAAAGCAGTCAGTTAGGCAGAAGCAGGGAGACATACCAGAGGAGTCTAGCAGAAATTAAATTAGATTAGGTGTAATTAGTTTAAAAAATATTGTAATTTGTTTAATATTTTCTGTAATTTTTATTTTTTTATTTTTTTTTTAAATATAATTTTTTATTTGGTTTTAAACATTACATTTCACATCTGGGGACTCGCAGGACCCCTACACAAGTTGGTTCATATCAGAAGTACAAATGTACCAGTTTAATATTGCGTAACAGTATATTCAACATAATATATATAATAATATATTCAAAGACAAAAAGAAGAGAGAATGTAGTCGATACATCATAGTGTGATCACATGGGAGGGGGAATGAGGTTATGGGAGGAAGAGAGAGGGGACTGTCTGGCTAATCAACTTAACTTGGGCTGGAGCGGAGCTGCTAATTACTTGGCTAGTGGTTTCCATAGAGTGTCATATGTGTCCTTCCAATCAGCCCAGGCCAATTCAAATAAGTCAACTTTATCTAAACTGTAGTAAATGTCTTTTTCCATTGTGTACAGATAGGCCACAGTGTCTAGAATCTCAGTCCAACGTGGAGAAGACTCTTTCTTCCAAGACCTTGCAATATTAGTTTTGACCGAGAACAGGAGGTATATGCATAGTATTTTCTGTTGTTTGGGAAGAGAATATATATTTAAGTGAAGGAGCAGTGTAGCTGGACTTTTAGGTATCGTGATCTTAAGTGCAGATAAAGTATGGAAGCATAAGTTCCATAAGGGCCTGATTTTTGGACACTCCCACCACGTGTGGAGCATATCGCCAGGAAGGCCACACTGCCTCCAGCAAAGAGGGAAACTCTGCGGAAACATTTTGGATAATCGCGTAGGGACCAAATACCAATGAGATATGACTTTGTAATAGGTTTCAAAGGTTGTTATGCAGTGTAGTGTTTTTTTAGTTAGCGTAATGAACTTTTGCCAGGCATTTACGGGAATGTGGGTGGGAAGTGAAGTGTTCCACCTGAGTAAGTGTGGTGCCGGGTCAGGTGGTATGCTACTGTCAAGTAAGCCATAGTGTCTCGATAGAGGCTTAAGCAGTCTGCGTCCCCTATGCCAGATGGATTCCCATGGGGTTAACGGGCAAAAAGGATTGGGGAGGAATACCCAGGTAGAGAAGAAACTCTTAATTCTAGTGAGTTCAAAGCAAAGGAAGGATGGGATACTTTCGCAGGATACGTCCTGAGCCAACAAGATATACCCATCTTGGCTAGACCCTGACCAAAAGTTCGATACTTGTTTAACCCCTAATCGAGCCCACATATTGGGGTGTGTTTCTGCTAGGCCTGAAAGGAGGCCCGGGACAGATGTAATCGGGGGAGGGGTGAGGTGCAATTAACCCGCGGTTTCGAATATTATCCCAGACAGCCAGACATTCAAGTATTACAAGGTTGGTTATGCCTAAGGTTCTGCGGCAATGGGGGTCCAGATTAGATCTTTAAGAAATATGTTGGATGGCAACGAGGCTTATTCGATATCCATCAATCTATCTTGTGCCTGAAGCACCCCCCATTGGGATATATGCATAAGCATAGCCCCTTCATAGTATTTGACTATGGATGGGGAGGCCAACCCACCAAGGTGGATAGGAAATTGTAATGTTCTGTGGGTGACTCTAGGAGCCTTCCCCTGCCATATAAACTTTGTACATTCGCTTTGAAATTGTAGTAAAAGGTGGTTGGGTATTCTGATTGGGAGACACCGAAAAAGGTAAGTAAGCCTAGGGAGGAAAGACATTTTGAGAGAGGCTATATGGCCCTTCCCAGATATAGACTTATGGTCCCATTCATTTTTAAGAGAACGTAGGTCTGCCAATAAAGGGAGATAGTTGTCTTTGACCATCTGCCCTAAACTATTAGAGATCCTCACTCCAAGGTGAGTGACCTGCTTGTTTGACCATTTAAAGCAAAATTTAGCTTGCAGATCCAGAATGTAATTTTGGGGGTACCCCCACCAGTATATCTCTGTTTTAGGGACATTAAGTTTGTAAAAGGATAGGGCACCGAAGGCTTCCAAAATCTCCATGAGTCTAGGGATTGCATGGAATGGATCTGCAGAAAACACAATGATGTCATCTGCAAACAATGCGACTTTATGTTTAGATCCAGATAACGTAATTCCCTCCAAGAACTCGTCAGAACGCATTTTTTATGCTAAAGGTTCGATGGCTAGGGCAAACAATAATGGGGAGAGTGGGCAGCCCTGCCTCGTACCGTTAGAGATTGGGAACGGATCAGATTGGAAGCCCAATCCCCTGATTACAGCCTTCGGTCTGGAATACAGGGCTTGTACCGCAAGACATGTGTCGGAGGGAAACTTGAAGGCTTTCAATGTCTCCCAAAGGTAAGCCATGTAACCCGATCAAAAGCTTTCTCGGCATCCAAGGAGAGGACAGAGAAAGGCTTATTCATTCTCGTCGACTTGCAAACAACATTGACAAGACGCCTTGTATTGTCGGGGTCCTCGCGATTGTATATAAATCCTACCTGATCTGGGTTAATTAAGCTGGATAAGAGTTTACAAATACAGTTGGCCAACAATTTTTAGTATATTCTGATGTCTACGTTGATCAATGAAATGGGCCTGTAGTTAGGGCACAATGTGGGATCTTTGATTGGCTTGGGGATCATGACTATGCTAGCTTCCAAAAATTCTTGTTTGAAATTCCCTTCCTGTCTCGCTAAACTAAAAAACCTAAGAAGCAGTGGTGCCAGTTCTTAGCAGTAGGACTTATACAATTGTGCAGGGAATCCATCTGGCCCAGGGGCCTTAAAAGGTTTCAGATGCTTGATTACCTGCTTGAGCTCAAGCAGGGTAAATGGGCTAGTCAGTGACTCATTTTGTTCCGAAGTCAGAGTTGGAATGTTAAGAGAGCTAAGAAATTGTCTAATGTGGTGTGTGGGGGCAGGGAATTTATTTTCATTTTTATCAATATTGTACAATTTGGAATAATAATCTGCAAAAAATTCCCCTATCAATGAGGGCAGTCTAATCACCTTGTTGTTATATTGAATTTGGTGGATTCAGGGCGTATTATTCTGATGACGTAGTATATGGGTTAGCGTGGTGTCTGCTCTATTGCCTTTATGATAGAATAGCTGCCTAAGTTTTGTAAGATTTTCTTGGGTGTGACGCAGTTCTAACTGGTTGATATGTGCCCTAACAGTCGAAATCTGTGTTAATGTTTCGTTTGTAATGTTGGCCCGATTAGCAGTTTCTAACAATCTGAGTTTACAATGGGCTTGGGCCAAGGTGAGTCCCGCCAGCTTTCTAAGTCGAGCTTGCTTGGGAATAATGTAACCCCTAATTACAGCTTTAATGACCCCCCAGAGTGTATCATCTGCAGTTTGTCCGTTGTCATTATGCTGGATGAGTTCAGTTATATCTCTGTGCAACTCTTCCCTAAAGGGGGTGTCTGCCAGAATGTTGCGAGGTAAAGACCACTTGCCTTTGTTTGGGTGGTGGTACTCGAACATAAGTCAGCAAGAACTGGGTCATGGTTTGACCATGAGCAGAGGGAGATGCTAGTGTGAGAAATTGAGTCTAATGTCGCTGCAGAGCAGAACAAGTGGTCTAATCTGGAGTTGGTTTTGTGTGCGGGAGAGTAATGGGTGTAATCTCTGTCTGTCATATGCAGTGACCTCCACATGTCAAAATAACCAAATTCTGACATGATAGTTTTGAACCGTGTGGAAAGAAGACACAGTTGGGGATGAACTTTAGTCGGGGTCAGGGTTTTACGGTCCATTTTGGTATCCCAAATCATATTGAAGTCACCTGCTAGTAGAACCCTGCCTGGTCTGTGTTGGTCTATTAACCGTAAGATTTTCCTAAGACATGCAGGTTGGTGGGAGTTGGGTAAGTATATTGAGACTAAGGTGTGCAGGACATGGTCTAACTTACAGACTAATATTGTGTGGATTCTAAGGCGGCTCATTTTCTAGGTCTTTTCCTGAAGTAAAAATAGGATGAGGCGGGGAGAGGAGAGAGATGTAAATCAAAACCCTGTTAAGTGGTGGTCTCCGACTAGGGAGGAAGGGAGGTAGAAAGGGGAAGGAAGTTAATCAACGCTTAAATCTAAAGATTGTATCCACAGTATGAGGTGGAATTAGTCCACCTGGGTGGAACCCTGGCATGGGCTATCCTTTATGGGGGGGGGCTTAGAGCAGAACTATGTGTGTGGGGGCCAGAATTCCAGCCCCACTCCATGAAAGAATGAATTAAACAAGTTGTGAACTATTAATACTTGTCAACCAGTAAAGCCTCAAATGAGGCATCAACAAATTTTATAACAGCACTGTATAAATAATTACCTTAAACATAACTAACATCTAACTGTAACTGTCAAATGGAGAAAAGACACATATCGTAGTATACCAACCCTGCTCCTTAGCATATAAGACATTACATCATACCTTTAAGAGAGAGTAAGCCCCATCAACATAGCTGGGTCTATACATTAAAATGTTGTTAAGATAACTAATTCTCCAAGTGACTCTGATACCTCCATATCAACCTCTATGAGATATGTTGTCAGTATTCAGTAAAGTCTCAGAATGATGGTTGATGTCTCAAAGTTTTGCTCAGATTATTATGAGGTATCTGAAGAAAAACAAATTTGTCAGTGCTAGTCTCGAATTCAGGGAGATAGGTAGGTGGCAGAGGGGGATCCCGAGACTGCTGGGTTTTCAACCTCTTGGGTCTTTGGACTTTGGCGGACCATTCGGGGGCGGTGACTCTCAATTTTGAATGAGAAGAGGAGGGTTCCCTTGCGTCGTCAACCATAAGACCCCATTGTGTGAGAAGAGTGGTCCCCTGAGGTAGAGAGGACACTGTATATGTCTCATTGTCTTTTGTTATTATCAATTTGGTTGGGTAACCCCACCTGTACTTGATATTCGCCCTACGGAGGGATAGCGTAACTGGTTCGAAATATCTTCTGTGCTGCAGGGTATGTGCTGAGAGGTCGGGCAACAGTTGGATGTCTTTAAACCTTTCCGACACTTGCGGTTTGTGGAAGGCTGTCTGCATGAGTCTGTCCTTGTATAAAAAGCTATGGAAGCAGACAATAACGTCTCTCGGTTTCTCTTGTGAAACCGTTCTTGGGCGCAGGGGTCTATGTGCCCTTTCCATGGTGGCGTTCATCCCTTCCGTTGGACCAAGGAGGTCTTTAAAGAGGTCTTTTAGATAGTTTTGTAGATCAGCAGGTTGAACATCTTCCGGAATTCCTCTGAACCTTACATTATTTCTGCGAGCTCTATCCTCCACATCAGCAAGCTTGAACTCCAGCTGGTTTACCTGTTCGGCTAGGGATTCTGAGTATGCCAGGAGGTTTGTCTGGTCCGTAGCTATATTGTCCTGTTTTCTTTCTAAGGAATCCACGTTTTCTCCTAGTTCTGAGATGTCCTTTCGGAGTTCAGCGTGGCTTCGCTTCCTTAGTTATGGAATGGGTTTGGTTTGCAAGTAGTTTTTTGAGGGTGGCTTGAGGCTTAGCAGATAGCACATTATCGGGCTGAGAGACCTCACCCATTGACTCAGAGTCGCTCTGACCGTCGTTGGATTCGCCTAAGCGCTCCATGGAAGATTGTGTAAAGTGATCTAGGACTGTTTTTTTCACAGATCCAGGAGTTTTCGGGTGTCTTCTAGAAGTATGAGGCATTTTCAAATGAAGTGCAAATAACTTGAACTGAACAACTAATCAAAAGTTAGAGGCTGTGAATAAGGCTCTTAACCCCTCTGGTTGACAAAAGTAAAGGAAAAAGAAAAGTTCACATGTATATATACAATAGTGTGCGGAGCAGGGCTAGGTGGCCTCTCCTGACCCCTATCCCCTCATGACGGTACTTATTGAGCTATAAAGCACCCTTCAGATCTTAACGTCTGTCTGAAAGTACCGAATCAAGTGGAGAGAAGGGCCAAGTAGACACCACAGGCAAATTGACAAGACAATGTTAGTAATTAGTAAGGTACCCTTACACACACCAAATAGAAGTACAAATAACAGTTAACTGTGCAAATAATCTGAGACCATGGAAGTTGGTCTTGGTGAGTGAGTTAATACCACATTGAATATATGATACTGATCAAACCTCAAGTCTCCAAAGTATCTCCAAACGCAGTAAGAAAACCACTCAGCAAGCTGTAATAATCAATACTCAATACTCAATATGCTCCCTCTAAACTCAGGGAAATGGGGATATGACCTGGAGGAAGGGGAAAGGGTAGGTGGAAGTGACCAGCTCACGTGAGTGGGCCGGAAAGGGAGAGTCTCATGGGGGCTTATACAAAATTAGCACACAAATTAAAGCACCTATTGGGGGCTGACTGGATGTAAATATCAGTATATGCAGTAGGAGAGTATTATAATTAGGAAGCGGACCCCCCTTAGGTTCTGATGTCTCTGTAGCTAGTTGCTTACAAACAACAGTTACCTGTGCAAATAATCTAAATACACTCCACTCTGCGTATGGTAGCAGAGGCACATATGCTGACGCAGCAGCTTAAATACAACACAATGTAAGATAAAAAGACAAACAAGCAGTGTCCAACCAGGTTATTGTATTTCTGATCCTTTTCCCCTTTTTCTTTTTCAAGGTATTTCATTATCAAAAGAGAGAACTATGACCTGTAAAGGGAGGTTTCTGGGGACAGCTCCTGTTAGGAATCAGAGATGGCGCTGTACAGAGTCAATTACCAGCAAAGCATAGAAATAGGACTAGATAAATAGTCCCAACAGGAACCATTAAGGGGATAGGGTAGATCCACTGTAGGGCAAATAAGTAGAGTGTAGAGTGCCACTGCAAATCTGTAACAAGTTCCTGTGATAATGCCCAGGACTGCCTAGGCTTCTGGTAACAGAGGTGTAAGTCAGTTAGTAGGAGCGACCCCCCACTTACAAATAAAGAATGGAGGCCCTTTGGGTAATAAATAACCAGGATTAGGCCCTGACCATCCTGGACCCCTACACCACCAGATTGTGAGCCACCTCAGAAGGTAACACAGATTCCTTATGGCAGAAATTGCTGAGGGGGCCCTTCCCTGTACCTGCGTGACACAATGGAGGCTTCCTTTAAAATGTAAATAGTGAGTCTCCCCTAAGTCAGCCCAGGGGTGCCAGCCGCCAGGATCACCACCAAGATGTACGGACTGTGGAGGGCTGAGAGTCCAGTAGGCCAGAAAACCAAGATGGCGGCCATCTGCACCCCCTGAACTCCAAACTTTGCTCCTGGCCAGATGTGGGACGATTGTTGTAGGGGCAGCCAGGTAATGCGACCACTACGTGGACTACCCTGAGTTTCTCGTTCTCAGAGACAGGCTCCGACATGCTGCAGGTGCCAGCAAAACATGGCGGTAGATCCAGGAAGGCCAATCTCAGGTCAGTCCGTCCCTCCTAGGACCCGGCCAAGGGTGTTGTCTGATGTGCTGTGGCTGCACCGGAGCGGAGCCCCGACCCTCCGGTGCAGTAGTTAAAGGTGTAGTTGGATGTGTAAGGAGAGTGCGCAGGAGAGGTACTCACTTCCCGTCCAGAGCAGGCTTCTCGGGAATCTGGCCTCAAGCCTCAAAGTTTTCAGTCACAGATGTTGCCGACTAGAGTGCGCACCCTTAGACAGCTGGCCCCCGGAGCGGAGCCCCGACCCTCCGGTGGACAATATACCCAGCTGCGAGTCAATCAGTCACTCTGTGTCAGGATCTCCTGCTGTCGGCTGTGAGGCCTAATGGTGGGTAAGAGGTACCGCCAATGCACGCCAAAGTTTCTCTGAGGGGTCACTCAGATGGGGTAACACAAATTCTGACTGGAATAAACAGACAGTCTGCAATAGGAGCATATATCCTTTTTTTAGTTACTTTTTCTAGCTGAGCTCCACAAACATGCGACTGCTCTAAAAGGCGGTTAACTCCGCACCCCCTATTTTCTGTAATTTAGTATTTGTTTGTTTTTGTACTTTAGATAATTTTATTTCGTTGTATTTAATTGTATTTAGGGAATTAATTTAATTATAGTGTAGTGTTAGGTGTAATTGTAACTTAGGTAAAGTTTTATTTTACAGGTAACTTTGTATTTATTTTAGCTAGGTAGCTATTAAATAATTAATAACTATTTAATAACTATTGTACCAAGTTAAAATAAATACAAACTTTCCTATAAAATAAAAATAAATCCTAAACTAGCTACAATGTAACTATTAGTTATATTGTAGCTATCTTACGGTTTATTTTACAGGGAAGTATTTAGTTTTAAATAGGAATAATTTTGTTAATTATAGTAATTTTATTTAGATTTCTTTTAATTATATTTAAGTTAGTGGGTGTTAGGTTTAGGGGTTAATAACTTTAATATAGTGGCAGCGACATTGGGGGCGGCAGATTAGGGGTTAATAAATGTTGGTAGGTGGCGTCGATGTTAGGGCCGGCAGATTAGGGGTTAATAATATTTAACTAATGTTTGCGAGGCGGGAGTGCGTCGGTTTAGGGGTTAATATGTTTATTATAGTGGCAGCAATGGCAGATTAGGGGTTAATAAGTGTAGGTAGGTGGCAGCGACATAGGGGGCGGCAGGTTAGGTGTTAATAAATATAATGTAGGTGTCGGCGATGTTGGGGGCAGCAGATTAGGGGTTCATAAGTATAATGTAGGTGGCGGCGGTGTCCGGAGTGGCAGATTAGGGGTTAATAATTATAATGTAGGTGTCGGCTATGTCGGGGGCGGCAGATTAGGGGTTAATAAGTGTAAGATTAGGGGTGTTTAGACTCAGGGTTCATGTTAGGGTGTTAGGTGTAGACATAAATTTGATTTCCCCATAAGAATCAATGGGGCTGTGTTAGGGAGTTTTACACTGCTTTTTTTCAGCTGGCTCTCCCCGTTGATTCCTATGGGGAAATCGTGCACAAGCATGTTACACCAGCTCACCACTAACGTAAGCAGCGCTGGTATTGGATTGCGGTAAGGAGCAGAATTTTGCTCAATGCTCACTTCTTGTCTGGGTTGTAAAAACCCTTAATACCAGCGCTGTCTGTAAGTGAGTGGTGAACATAAACTGCTCGTTAGCACCACACAGCTCAAAACAAAAAACTCTAAAAAATCTAGCCTCTTGTGTTTGCATTGCATGGAAGCTTTGCGCTCATGAGAGCACACTTCCATAGGCTCTAATAGGAGTCTCGTTCTCATGCCGATAGTCACGGCAGAGAACCTAGCACAGCAAAGATGATAAGTGGTGGAGCGATGGGAAGCAAAGTTTAAATATATATGTATATGAATATATAGATACAACAAAGGGTTTTTTTGGTTAAGCACACTACAAAAAGACTATTTGCAACCTAGCACACACATTGTGGAAGTGCTACCGAGGTGACCAGCAATGATTAATTGAAAAAAACAAGAAAGTGTAGGTGCACATTATACCACTAGAGTCCACATAGTTATAGCAAATTTAAATATATACTTCAATTTGCTAAATATACTTGCAGTGTTCAAATAAGATTGGGGATAGACATCTCACACAATAATATCAACATATATTTAAATTGCAAAGAATATTATCAGAAAAATATGCTTTTAAATAAAAATGGGATCTTAGTCACACAATATGATCATATTCTGATAAGCCAGTCTACCACTTACAAGGTGTCCCAAATCAGACTGGTCCTATGCTAATCAGTATCCACACTGCAGCAAATTATGTCTATGCAGAGTTCCTTAGCTATATATATATATGACACAGTAATTAAACTGGAACACACCTGAACTGGGTGGCGTGCATTAACCAAAAGGAGGGTTTGGTCAGCTCCCTAATCTAAAGATACAACAAAGGTTTTTTTTGGTTAAGCACACCACAAAAAGACTATTTGCAACCTAGCACACACATTGTGGAAGTGCTACCGAGGTGACCAGCAATGATTAATTGAAAAAAACAAGAAAGTGTAGGTGTACATTCTACCACTAGAGTCCACATAGTTATAGCATATTTAAATATATACTTCAATTTGCTAAATATACTTGCACTGTTCAAATAAGATTGGGGATAGACATCTCACACAATACTATCGACATATATTTAAATTGCAAAGAATATTATCAGAAAAATATGCTTTTAAATAAAAATGGAATCTTAGTCACACAATATGATCATATACTGCTAAGCCAGTCTACCACTTACAAGGTGTCCCAAATCAGACTGGTCCTATGCTAATCAGTATCCACACTGCAGCAAATTATGTCTATGCAGAGTTCCTTAGCTATATATATATGACACAGTAATTAAACTGGAACACACCTGAACTGGGTGGCGTGCATTAATCAAAAGGAGGGTTTGGTCAGCTCCCTAATCTAAAGATACAACAAAGGTTTTTTTTGGTTAAGCACACCACAAAAAGACTATTTGCAACCTAGCATACACATTGTGGAAGTGCTACCGAGGTGACCAGCAATGATTAATTGAAAAAAACAAGAAAGTGTAGGTGCACATTCTACCACTAGAGTCCACATAGTTATAGCATATTTAAATATATACTTCAATTTGCTAAATATACTTGCACTGTTCAAATAATAATATCAACATATTTTTAAATTGCAAAGAATATTATCAGAAAAATATGCTTTTAAATAAAAATGGGATCTTGGGGCTTCCGGTAGGCGTGGCAAACACTAAGCACGACGCTGGAGCATCTCGTGGAGGAACCGACAGCTAAACACTAGCCAGAGAAGATCCTGCCTAAACCGTAGACTCCTATTTTGGGGCATTATAGCTCTGCACAGGGAGCAGCTTGAAGTCAGGCGAGCGGAGGTGCCGGAAGCCCCATTACAACCGCACAAAGGCCGGGCGGTACTGGCCCTGACACACACTGAGCCAAGACACATGAAAAAGGAAAAAAGGCGCAACGCACAGGCAAGGTTGGCAAGTTAACAGTCTGCAGGCGCGACTCTGAGTGGTAAACCATAAAAATCTTCATAATTCCGTTTCTATGACCCGTGTGACGGAGCAGCCCTACACCGGATGCGAGGTATCGTGCCTGATGTGGGGAGGATATAAACTAACGGTGAAGTGGTCCGGAGTCGAGGATTAAAAGCCGGGGACAGACACGCAAGTACCAGAGCTGCAAAATCGCAAGTATCATAAGATAAGTGTAATGGTACATAAAGTTGTGTTGCTTGAGGCAGGAAAGCAGTGTGTGTCAGTGGTGAAGAGAGATTCCATAGACTCGGTACAGCAAATGGTTTATTGACTGAGAAAGGATGTGTCTCACAAGACAATATTGCAAACATACAGTCTGGTTGCTGGAGGCAGAAAAGCAGTGTGGGTATGTGGTGAAGAGAGACACTTTGGACTCGGTACAGCAAAAAGTTTATTGACTGTGACAGATCGTGTCTCATACGACAATATTGCAAACAAGGTGGATTTAAAGTGAAAGTGTGCAGTACAGAAAGAATGTTTATATATAGGCACAGCACACACTGAACTTTCTTTGTGGAACTAACGAATAGTTACGCCCTAGAGCGGGCGCAAATTCTTGCAGAGCATGAAGGTCTGGTAAAGGCCAGATAGTAGCTACACAGAGACCTGTGAACCAGCACTGCGCAATATTAAAGGTGGAAGAAAAGGGAAAAGTAAAAGCAGTAAAAGCAGGACATTACGCTTAAAAAGTGTGGACGCTACTTATGGACTTTTTTCTTTTTTCCCTTTTTGGGGACATGTTTAAAAAGTGATTTATTTATATTCACCTGTCAGTTTTTTTTCTATTTCTCTTTTCTTTTTTTTTTTTTTTTTCTCTCTTTGTTGTCTTTTCTTTGTTTCTCAGGGAATGAAGTTGGTAATAATGCAATATGTCAGTCTGCAAAGAGGCCTTATATGAATGGTTGTACAAGGGAATATTATTTACATCAAGTGGGGCGTGTAGTATAGCCAGGCAAATAAAAAACTTTATTCCCATAACAGGATAGAAGTGGATTAAAAATTGATCTTTGGCTTTTCTACAGAAAAAACAGTAGCCAAAGGCAATAAAGCCAGAAAGCAGATCTAACAATTAGAATATTTAAAAATACAGGTGAAAAGTAGAAAGGAGCAAAACCTTTAAGTGGCTAAAAGTGGGTTTTACATATTCTAGATAACACATGATAAGGTTAGCCCTCTAAAGGGAGGGGATAACCATTAAGCGCACACAAGTATTAAAGGTTCTGAGTCACAGAGGCGTTGAGTAAGAAAAGAGCACTAATCCAGGCACAATCTTAAAGGGTAGGGCCAAAGACACGCAGAAGGGGTTGGGATAATTGGGGGCACAAAGCACTTAAGCATATAGGTTAAGAGACAAAACCATTTTCTCTACCCCAAGTAATATTAAGGTCAAGTGAGGTTAAAGTATAGTAAAGGAGTAATATCACAGAAGTAGAAGGAAAATAGTATTGGCACATACCCATTCTTATCCACGTTTTTTTTTACACTTCCTTTTATGGATAAGTACATCACGAATATGAGAAACAGATCCCCTAATATGCCGGTCAAGAAAGACAAAAAGTTGAAAGCTCTGCAGGAAAGCAGCACAGAAATAGATCCAGAGAGCCCAGGGAAAAAAATTGAGACACAGTTAACAATAAATCAACTTGCTGACTTAATTTTACCGCAATTTGAGATAATCAAAAGAGAGATAGCGGATCTTTCTCAAGAGGTGAAGCAATTTGCGGTCAGAATGAGAGAAGTTGAAGATAGGGTCTCAGACCTAGAGGATAAAATGTACAATCAGGAAACAAATATGAATCTATACACAGATAAAATTAAAAAGTTGCAGTCCAAGGTAGATGACCTTGAGGACAGGTCACGGCGCAGCAACGTGCGAATAGTGGGACTCCCAGAAACAAAGGAGTATACGGATCTATTAAGGTTTGGGGAGACAATTCTGCCCAGCCTGCTAGGGATACAGTTAGGCAATACAAAATTACAAGTCGAAAGAGCACACAGAATAGGGAATAGCAAAGAGTCCATAGATGGGAATTTACGCCCACGAATGGTATTGATCAAATATTTAAATTTTCAGGATAAGTTTAATGTGATGAGCCACTATAGAAGAGCACAACCTTTCATGATTGAGAACAAACAGGTACACCTGTTCCAAGATTTCTCCCAAGAGACATCCACCAGGCGTAGGGCAATGGCGCCCTTCTGTACAGCACTGATTAAAGCAGGGCTGAAGGCAAACATGAGGTATCCAGCCAAAATAACGGTGCTAAGTATGGAGGGTACCATTGCTTTAAACTCGGTGAATGAAGCAAAAGCCTTTTGCGAGGAAAATAATATTGCAGTGTAAAATTTAATTCAGCACAGTATACTGATTGAAACAATATTATCAATTAAATGTATAAAAATAACATTATAACAGAAGTTTTGGGTATGTATAGGAGGGAACTTCCCCCCCCCCCCTTTTTTTTTTTTTTTTTTTTGCTGTTCTCTCCCCTCTCACGCTCCTCCCCTCCTCCCTCTGGGTTGGCTTCTCTCCTCTCTTCTTACCCGTCCGGGTGTCTCCTGCCCCCTTTTTTAAGTCAAAATATACAACTTAGGTAAGGAATGAATGCTACACCTAATACACTAAGTCTATTATCATGGAATGTGGGAGGGATAACCTCCCCGGCTAAACGAAAAAATGTTTTAAAAATGCTTAAAAAGGGTAAACCTGACATCATATGCCTACAGGAATTACACCTGAAAAGACCAGAGATAGAGAAATTAAAGACAAATTGGATTACGGAGATAATTGCCACACCGTGTAATAAACGCAAAAGGGGGGTAGCGATACTCTTTAATAAAAATCTGAGTTACAGTATATTAAAGCAAGAAGTAGACCCGGATGGGAGATATTTGATTGCACAAATAAAGTCAGGGAATGAGATATGGACCATATGTAATATATACGGCCCTAACGGTCTAGATAAGGGTTTCTGGCAAAAGATAAAACAAAAAGTAACACCATATCTGGGACAAAATCTGATAATTGCGGGGGATATGAACATGACATTATACCCTGGTATAGATAAATTTAAAATCAGAAGTAAACAGGCAAATTACAGGGAAGCAAAGTATCTGAGACATTTTGCTAAGACACTAAAAATAAATGACATTTGGCGGCTGCAACATCCGGACGAACGAACATTCACATGTGAATCTAAGGCACACAGAAACTTCTCACGTATTGACATGTTCTTAGTAGAAGAACAATTACTCAAACTAGAATTAAAAACAAGCATAGCAGACATAATATTGTCAGATCACGCAATAATTTCACTCAAGATTTCAACCACATCTAGACCCAGCAAAAATAAAAACACATTCCATTACCCAGGGTTTATGTATAACAACCCACATTTTGTAAATTGGCTGCAGAAAACGTGGCAAGAATATCTTACGAATAATAAGGAATATATGAATAGAACGGAAATCCTGTGGGAGGCAGGCAAGGCTGTCCTCAGAGGGGAGGTAAAGGCGCATATGGTGTTGCTGACCCGCAAATATAAGGCTAGGGAGATGCAACTGGCTAACCAGCTCAGAAATGCATTTGAGCAGTATAAAGGAAACCCAAATGAAGATACATGGGGCAGATATATATCTAAAAAAGCGGAGCGAGATAACTTCCTCAAAGAAAAATGGGTTAGAGAAGACGTAAAAGCAAGGGCGGTCTATCAAGGACAACAAGGTATAAATGCTAAACATCTTGCTAAGTTAATCAAATTTCGCAGTAAGAAGAATATAATAACAACAATCAGGATAGGGGACAGAGTGTTAAATTCCTCTTCAGAAATAAGGCAGGCATGTTTTATATATTACTCAAATCTCTATTCCAAACAGCAGATAAATCAGGAGGAGAAAGAGAAATTCTGGCAAGGGATTAAGTTACCCCAAATAACAAGAGAGGCACTGCTCAAAATAAATACACCAATCACAGAGACAGAAGTTTTAAAAATTATTAAAAAACTCAAAGTAGGGAAAGCGGCAGGGCCAGATGGTCTTCCTGCAGAGTTCTATAAGTCAACAGTAGAACTGGTGACCCCGACACTTATCAAGCTATATAATGAATATTATATGAACAAGGGGATGAACTCGCGATATTTTGCAGATTCAGTTATCACATTAATCCACAAGAAAGGTAAAGATCCAGAGGACCTAGCCTCATATCGTCCAATCTCATTGTTAAACCAAGATTATAAGATTTTAACGGCGGTTATCGCAGAGAGATTGAAAAGAATTATAGGGGAACTAATACACCCCGATCAGGCAGGCTTCATACCAGGGAGAAACGCAGTACGAAATATGCGAAGAGTCCTAACAATGCTAGATTACTACAATTATATAGGTAAGGGGGGGGGGGCGGCGGGTCCCATGCGATGGAGTTGGGGATCTTGCAGTCATCACAATTGATGCCGAGAAGGCCTTTGACTCCATCGTATGGGACCATCTGTTTTCAGCCCTGGAAAAGTTTGGGTTTTCAGGAAATATTATACAGCTGATAGAGTCAATATACAACAAACCAAGATCACAATTACTAGTAAATGGGGAATTATCACAGTATATAACGCTCGGAAAGGGTACGCGGCAGGGGTGTCCACTATCACCCTTGCTGTTTGACTTAGCGCTGGAGCCCCTAGCAATTTATATCAGGCAGAAAGTACAAGCGGTAGAAATAGGTAGCCAAAAAATGACGATATCTTTATATGCTGACGACATATTATTGTTTTTAAAAGATACTGTTAGTAGTATCCCGTTGGTGCTGGGAATTATAGGCAATTTTAGTTCCTTTACAGGATACAAAATTAACCCTAATAAATCAGAACTCATGTGGGTGGAAAAAAACAGATATAGTCAAAACTGCATATTCAAGGAAGTAAACTATATTAATTATCTGGGAATTAGAATAAGCAGGGACCCCAGAGAATGGTACCAGTTAAATTATAGAGATATTTTTGATAATATACAACTAGATTTAGACAAATGGAACATGTACTATCTATCCCTATCCGCTAGGGTTATGCTGTTAAAAACAATCTTCTTTCCAAAAATACTGTTTTTGATGCAAAATCTTCCCATTTTTATTTCTAGAAAGGATCTGGATAAATATAACAGGGCATGTGGAAGGTTTATTTGGGGGAAGAAGAAAGGGCGTATGTCAATGGAAAAATTAATACAAAATAAGCAAGCAGGGGGATTTGCCTTACCAAGTATCAAATACTACAATATTGTTACCCTAGTAAAGTTTGGCCTTGACTGGCTCACAGAATCAAACTATGTCACATATTATAAGTTGGAAGCAGAAATGGTTAAACCATTCAATTTAAAAGCCATATTACACTGCCCACACCAGAAGTTACCAAGTAATATCAGCAATTTACTAACATGTTCAAATGTAGTGCTCGCATGGCAGAAGTATTGTAAAATCTTAAGACAAAATTACCAGGTCTCTAAAATATTACCAATAATCGGGTGCGTGGATTTTCAACCAGGGTTTCAGAATATAGTATTCCAGGAATGGCAGGAAAAAGGTATTAAAGAATTTGTACAACTAAAGATGTTGGATAACACCGGGATTAAAACATATGAAAATTTAGCAACAGAATATAGACTCCCGGCGAAGAATTTTTTTGCATACCTACAAACTCGCCACTACATAGAAACAAAAAACAGTGAACATGGGACGGACTGGGGGCAAGAGTTTACGGAGGCAGGTTTAAAATTATATAAGGCAGGCTTTAGATCAATATCATACTGGTACCAGCAGATACTGAAAAATATAGGACAACAACATATAAATAAACTGAAACACCAACTCATGAAATATTTTGGTAATATACAAGAAGAGGACATAACAAGTAGTATTAAAAGAGCAGAAGAGACCACAGACAGGGTCAATCTGAGAGAATCACAACGCAAGTTAATAAATAACTATTACTTAACACCGGAAAGAATGAGTAAATGGGTAACCACACAACAAAATGTGTGCCATAAATGCAGTGAAGATAGGGCTAATATATTACATTGCCTTTGGAGTTGCCCCAAGGTACAACAATACTGGTTAAAGGTACAATTTTGGGTTAATAAATATCTCAGTGACAAGGTGGTATTAGACTCCACAGCAATATTCTTTTTGTGCCACAAGGAGAAAGTGGGGGACAGGCAACTACTGAATATTGTGATTTTACTTGCACGCAATGTAATATTTAAGACATGGAAAAATAAACAAGCTCCCAGTTTAAGTGAACTAGTTAACAACATAAAGTTACAGATGATTATTGAAAGACACAACTTGAGAGTGGATGCCCGAAAAACATTTATAAAATTTTTCAAGAAATGGAAGAAGTATATTTGTTCATGGCCAATAGAGCAACAAATACAATTTACAGAGCCACTTAGAAATACGGTTCCATTTATTGAATTAATTGCAGCAGAAGTATTACCTATACAATGGCTAAACTAAACAGAATAATCATGGAAATATAAGGCAGGCGGGTGGATGGGGGGGGGGGCCCGGGGGGGAGAGTAGCAAACATTTTTTTTTTTTTTTTATTTTTTTTTTTTTATTTTTCTTTTGTTGTCGTTGTTGTTGTGTGTGGTTATTTTTATGATTGGGGAAGTTCCAAAAAAGAAGGGAAGAAAAGAAATAAAGAAGGGAGTAAAGAAAGATAAGATTTATTTTTCACTGAGGTATTGCAATTTTTGGGTGAATAGGATGCGATTAGTGGAAAAATATTAAGATACACTGTTCATCAAAATTGTAAAGGTAAACTAATTGCGGTGTAAATTTTGTGGGTATTTGTATATCTGGTATCGATGATATGGTATTTCAAACAATAGAAAATGGAAAACTGAGCCATGGAAATCTTGAGAGAGAGATAGAGATATGGACTATTATTCGTCCTGGGAGAACAGAGACTTGTAAATGTAATTTTTTTCTGTTTTTTTCCTTTTTACAATGTGTTAAAAAGTCTAAGCTGGAGAAGTTCATGACTCTGTACCCTCTCTCTGTTTGTTGTACTTTTTCTTTTTTGTATGCTCAAAATAAAAATATTTAATTTCGAAATAAAAATGGGATCTTAGTCACACAACATGATCATATTCTGCTAAGCCAGTCAACCACTTACAAGGTGTCCCAAATCAGACTGGTCCTATGCTAATCAGTATCCACACTGCAGCAAATTATGTCCATGCAGATTTCCTTAGCTATATATATATATGACACAGTAATTAAACTGGAACACACCTGAACTGGGTGGCGTGCATTAACCAAAAGGAGGGTTTGGTCAGCTCCCTAATCTAAAGATACAACAAAGGTTTTTTTTGGTTAAGCACACCACAAAATGACTATTTGCAACCTAGCACACACATTGTGGAAGTGCTACCGAGGTGACCAGCAATGATTAATTGAAAAAAACAAGAAAGTGTAGGTGCACATTCTACCACTAGAGTCCACATAGTTATAGCATATTTAAATATATACTTCAATTTGCTAAATATACTTGCACTGTTCAAATAAGTTTGGGGATAAACATCTCACACAATAATATCGACATATATTTAAATTGCAAAGAATATTATCAGAAAAATATGCTTTTAAATAAAAATGGGATCTTAGTCACACAATATGATCATATTCTGCTAAGCCAGTATGAATATATACATATATAATTGTGTTTATATGTTTTTATACACATATTAACACATAAATAGTGATGTCGCAAACATAAAAATTTGGGTTTGCGAACGGCGAACGCGAACTTCCGCAAAAGTTCGCGAACCGGGCAAACCGCCATAGACTTCAATAGGCAGGCGAATTTTAAAAACCCACAGGGACTCTTTCTGGCCATAATAGTGATGGAAATGTTGTTTCAAGGGGACTAACACATGGACTGTGGCATGCTGGAGGGGGATCCATGACAAAACTCCCAAGGAAAATTACATAGTTGATGCAGAGTCTGGTTTTAATCCATAAAGGGCATAAATCACCTAACATTCCTAAATTGTTTGGAATAACGTGGTTTAACCCCTTAATGACCGAGGACGTACGCCACACGTCCTCAGAAAAAAGGCAGTTAACGCCTGAGGACGTGTGGCGTACGTCCTCGGTTTGGAAAGCAGCTGGAAGCGATCCTCATCGCTTCCAGCTGCTTTCCGGTTATTGCAGGATGCCTCAATATCGAGGCATCCTGCAATAACAATTTGTACCCCTCCGGTGCAGAGAGAGCCACTCTGTGGCCCTCTCTACACCGGCCATCGATGGCCGCAATCGTTGGTGGGTGGGAGCTGCAGTGGGAGGCGGGTGGGTGGCCATCGATGGCTTCAGATACACAGAGGGGGGCGGGATCGGGGGCGGGAGAGTCAGGGGCGCGCACAGACACGCGCGCGTGCACGGGGGATCGGCGGGCGGGCGCGTGCACGGGAGGGAGCGGGTGGGAACCGCTTACACTACAGAAATAATTATGTAGTAAGTGGGAGGAAGAGGGGGAGTAAATGCCCCCAAAAACTAATCTAAGGGATCTGGGAGGGGGTGGGGGTAGGGGTTGGTCGTAGGGAAGCTACACTACAGCAAAATGTAAAAAAAATAAATACAAAAAGAGGAAAAAATATTGTTAGCTGGGTACTGGCAGACAGCTGCCAGTACCCAAGATGGCCCCCAATAAGGCAGGGGGGGGTTAGAGAGCTGTTTTTGGGGAGGATCAGGGAGTTTGGGGGCTAAGGGGGGATCCTACAAAGTAGCATATGTAAATATGCTAAAGATGTATTTAAAAAAAAAAAAAAAAAACTTTTATTTTAGTACTGGCAGACTTTCTGCCAGTACTTAAGATGGCGGGGACAATTGTGGGGTGGGGGAGGGAAGGGAGCTGTTTGGGAGATATCAGGGGGTCTGATGTGTCAGGTGGGAGGCTGATCTCTACACTAAAGCTAAAATTAACCCCGCAAGCTCCCTACAAACTACCTAATTAACCCCTTGACTGCTAGCCATAATACATGTGTGATGCGCAGCAGCACTTTGCGGCCTTCTAATTACCAAAAAGCAACCCCAAAGTCATATATGTCTGCTATTTCTGAACAAAGGGGATCCCAGAGAAGCATTTACAACTATTTGTGCCATAATTGCACATGCTGTTTGTAAATAATTTCAGTGAGAAACCTAAAATTGTGAAAAATTTTGCGTTTTTTTTAATTTGATTGCATTTGGCGGTGAAATGGTGGCATGAAATATACCAAAATGGGCCTAGATCAATACTTGGGGTTGTCTACTACACTACACTGAAGCTAAAATTAACCCTAGAAGCTCCCTACATGCTCCCTAATTAACCCCTTCACTGCTGGGCATAATACACGTGTGGTGCGCAGTCGCATTTAGCAGCCTTCTAATTAGTAAAAAGCAAAACCAAAGCCATATATGTCTGCTATTTATGAACAAAGGGGATCCCAGAGAAGCATTTACAACCATGTATGCTATAATTGCATAAGTTTTTTGTAAATAATTTCAGTGAGAAACCTAAAGTTTGTGAAAAAAATTGTGAAAAAGTGAACATTTTTTTTTATTTGATCGCATTTGGCGGTGAAATGGTGGCATGAAATATACCAAAATGGGCCTAGATCAATACTTTGGGATGTCTTCTTAAAAAAAATATATACATGTCAAGGGATATTCAGGGATTCCTGAAAGATATCAGTGTTCCAATGTAACTAGCGCTAATTTTGAAAAAAAGTGGTTTGGAAATAGCAAAGTGCTACTTGTATTTATGGCCCTATAACTTGCAAAAAAAGCAAAGAACATGTAAACATTGGGTATTTCTAAACTCAGGACAAAATTTAGAAACTATTTAGCATGGTTTTTGTTTGGTGGTTGTAGATGTATAACAGATTTTGGGGGTCAAAGTTAGAAAAAGTGTGTTTTTTTCTATTTTTTCCTCATATTTTATAAATTTTTTTATAGTAAATTATAAGATATGAGGAAAATAATGGTATATTTTGAAAGTCCATTTAATGGCGAGAAAAACGGTATATAATATGTGTGGGTACATTAAATGAGCAAGGGGAAAATTACAGCTAAACACAAACACCGCAGAAATATAAAAATAGCCTTGGTCCCAAACGGACAGAAAATGGAAAAGTGCTGTGGTCATTAAGGGGTTAAAACATCAGGTATGATGTTGTATCGATCAGGTAGTGTAAGAGTTCCGCCCGCTTCACAGTGCGCAGTGTAGATGATATACCTGCCCTGACCATGCTTTGCAGACCAGGTATCAGTGGTCCGATGGACCCTTGCCCCAACACTGTGTGCCAGACATGCCATTATAGCAGACTTATATGGCTTTGACGTTGCTTTTTGGTAATTAGAAGGCTGCTAAATGCCACTGCGCACCACACCTGTTTTATGCCCAGCAGTGAAGGGGTTAATTAGGGAGCATGTAGGGAGCTTGTAGAGTTAATTTTAGCTTAAGTGTAGTGTAGTAGACAACCCAAAGTATTGATCTAGGCCCATTTTGGTATATTTCATGCCACAATTTCACCGCCAAATGCGATCAAATAAAAAAAAAATGTTCACTTTTCACAAACTTTAGATTTCTCACAGAAATTATTTACAAACAACTTATGCAATTATGGCATAAATGGTTGTAAATGCTTCTCTGGGATCCCCTTTGTTCAGAAATAGCAGACTTATATGGCTTTGGCGTTGCTTTTTGGTTATTAGAAGGCTGCTAAATGCCACTGTGCACCACATGTGTTTTATGCCCAGCAGTGAAGGGGTTAATTAGGGAGCATGTAGGCAGCCTGTAGAGTTAATTTTAGCTTAAAGGGACTCTGTACACAAAAATTTTCTTTCGTGATTCACATTGAGCATGAAATTTTAAGCAACTTTCTAATTTACTCCTATTATCAAATTTTCTTCATTCTCTTGGTATCTTTATTTGAAATGCAAGAATGTAAGTTTAGATGCCGGCCCATTTTTGGTGAACAACCTGGGTTGTCCTTGCTGATTGGTGGATAAATTCATCCACCAATAAAAAGTGCTGTCCAGAGTACTGACACCAAAAAAAAGCTTAGATGCCTTCTTTTTCAAATAATGATAGCAAGAGAACGAAGAAAAATTGTTAATAGTAGTAAATTAGAAAGTTGCTTAAAATTGCATGCTCTTTCTGAATTACAAAAGAAAAAAATTGGGTACAGTGTCCCTTTAAGTGTAGTGTAGTAGACAATCCAAAGTATTGATCTAGGCCCATTTTGGTATATTTCATGCCACCATTTTACCGCCAAATGCGATCAAATAAAAATTTTTTTTCACTTTTTCACAAACTTTAGGTTTCTCACAGAAATTATTTACAAACAACTTATGCAATTATAGCATAAATGGTTGTAAATGCTTCTCTGGGATCCCCTTTGTTCAGAAATAGCAGACTTATATGGCTTTGGTGTTGCTTTTTGGTAATTAGAAGGCTGCTAAATGCCACTGCGCACCACACGTGTTTTATGCCCAGCAGTGAAGGGGTTAATTAGGGAGCATGTAGGGAGCTTGTAGAGTTATTTTTAGCTTAAGTGTAGTGTAGTAGACAACCCAAAGTATTGATCTAGGCCCATTTTGGTATATTTCAGGCCACCATTTCACCGCCAAATGCGATCAAATAAAAAAAAATTGTTCACTTTTTCACAAACTTTAGGATTCTCACAGAAATTATTTACAAACAACTTATGCAATTATGGCATAAATGGTTGTAAATGCTTCTCTGGGATCACCTTTGTTCAGAAATAGCAGACTTATATGGCTTTGGAGTTGCTTTTTGGTAATTAGTAGGCTGCTAAATGCCACTGCGCACCACACGTGTTTTATGCCCAGCAGTGAAGGGGTTAATTAGGGAGCATGTAGACAGCTTGTAGAGTTAATTTTAGCTTAAGTGTAGTGTAGTAGACAACCCAAAGTATTGATCTAGGCCCATTTTGGTATATTTCATGCCACCATTTCACCGCCAAATGCGATCAAATAAAAAAAAAATGTTCACTTTTTCACAAACTTTAGGTTTCTCACAGAAATTATTTACAAACAACTTATGCAATTATGGCATAAATGGTTGTAAATGCTTCTCTGGGATCCCCTTTGTTCAGAAATAGCAGACTTATATGGCTTTGGCGTTGCTTTTTGGTAATTAGAAGGCTGCTAAATGCCACTGTGCACCACATGTGTTTTATGCCCAGCAGTGAAGGGGTTAATTAGGGAGCATGTAGGCAGCCTGTAGAGTTAATTTTAGCTTAAGTGTAGTGTAGTAGACAATCCAAAGTATTGATCTAGGCCCATTTTGGTATATTTCATGCCACCATTTTACCGCCAAATGCGATCAAATAAAAATTTTTTTTCACTTTTTCACAAACTTTAGGTTTCTCACAGAAATTATTTACAACTTATGCAATTATGGCATAAATGGTTGTAAATGCTTCTCTGGGATCCCCTTTGTTCAGAAATAGCAGACTTATATGGCTTTGGTGTTGCTTTTTGGTAATTAGAAGGCTGCTAAATGCCACTGCGCACCACACGTGTTTTATGCCCAGCAGTGAAGGGGTTAATTAGGGAGCATGTAGGGAGCTTGTAGAGTTATTGTTAGCTTAAGTGTAGTGTAGTAGACAACCCAAAGTATTGATCTAGGCCCATTTTGGTATATTTCAGGCCACCATTTCACCGCCAAATGCGATCAAATAAAAAAAAATTGTTCACTTTTTCACAAACTTTAGGATTCTCACAGAAATTATTTACAAACAACTTATGCAATTATGGCATAAATGGTTGTAAATGCTTCTCTGGGATCACCTTTGTTCAGAAATAGCAGACTTATATGGCTTTGGAGTTGCTTTTTGGTAATTAGTAGGCTGCTAAATGCCACTGCGCACCACACGTGTTTTATGCCCAGCAGTGAAGGGGTTAATTAGGGAGCATGTAGACAGCTTGTAGAGTTAATTTTAGATTAAGTGTAGTGTAGTAGACAACCCAAAGTATTGATCTAGGCCCATTTTGGTATATTTCATGCCACCATTTCCACAATTTTAGGTTTCTCACTGAAATTATTTACAAACAGCTTGTGGAATTATGGCACAAATGGTTGTAAATGCTTCTCTGGGATCCCCTTTGTTCAGAAATAGCAGACTTATATGGCTTTGGAGTTGCTTTTTGGTAATTAGTAGGCTGCTAAATGCCACTGCGCACCACACGTGTTTTATGCCCAGCAGTGAAGGGGTTAATTAGGGAGCATGTAGACAGCTTGTAGAGTTAATTTTAGATTAAGTGTAGTGTAGTAGACAACCCAAAGTATTGATCTAGGCCCATTTTGGTATATTTCATGCCACCATTTCCTCAATTTTAGGTTTCTCACTGAAATTATTTACAAACAGCTTGTGGAATTATGGCACAAATGGTTGTAAATGCTTCTCTGGGATCCCCTTTGTTCAGAAATAGCAGACATATATGACTTTGGCGTTGCTTTCTGGTAATTAGAAGGACACTTAATGCTGCTGCGCATCACACGTGTATTATGGCTAGCTTGAAGGGTTAATTTTAGCTTTAGTGTAGAGATCCGCCTCCCACCTGACACATCAGACCCCCTGATCCCTCCCAAACAGCTCCCTTCCCTCCCCCACCCCACAATTGTCCCCGCCATCTTAAGTACTGGCATAAAGTCTGCCAGTACTAAAATAAAAGTTTTTTTTTTATTTTTTTATTTTTTTTAGCATATTTACATATGCTGTGGTGTAGCATCCCCCCTTAGCCCCCAACCTCTCTGATCCCCCCATAAAAGCTCTCTAACCCTCCCCATCTGCCTTATTGGCGGCCATCTTGGGTACTGGCAGCTGTCTGCTATTATTTCACAGTCAAAAAAGTGTTTTGTTTTTTTAAATGTACACTACTGTTACACCAGATATGAGTGGTGGCACTGGGCATACGCTGTGAGCCTGACACACACGCTGGCAGGCAGGCAACTGAAATTAGATTACACAGGGGAAAAAAATTAAGCAGACTGATTTTCTAGCCCTAAAAAGGGCTTTTTGAGGTGCTGTCCTTACAGCAGAGATCAGATGAGTCCTTCAGGACTGCAGTCGACACTGAATACACTAGCCTAGCTATCGATTTCCCTATTAAATCAGCAGCAGCTACACTGTCCCTCCTCTCACTAAGAATCTAAAATGGATGCTGTCCAGGAGGTGGGAGGGTCTGGAAGGGGGGGTCTGCTGCTGATTGGCTGGAATGTGTCTTCTGACTGTGAGGTACAGGGTCAAAGTTTACTCAATGATGAGGAATAGGGGGCGGACCGAACATCGCATATGTTCGCCATCCGCGGCGAACACGAACATGCTATGTTCGCCGGGAACTATTCGCCGGTCAACTATTCGCGACATCACTGCACATAAATATATATATATGTATATAAGCATATACAGTTATATTTATAGTAATAAGACAGTCCCCATAGTCCGCAATGTAAAGGCACTTTTCAGTGCAATCTTTTTTTCTTTGCTTTGTGGCGTTTTTTTGAATTTGCTTTGTGGTGTTAGCACACAGAAAAGGTTGAATCTTGGAAATATTGCTTAGATGGTTGCAGCAGGATGTAGAAAGTGATTGGATGTGGGGGGCGAAGGATAGATTTGAGTCAAGTGTAACTCCAAGGCAGCGGATTTGGGGCGATTGGGAAATGGTGATGCCGTCAACAGGGATAGAGAAGTCAGAAGTCGGCGTAGAGCTTGGGGAGGGATAAGAAGGAGCTCAGTCTTGGACATGTTAATCTTTAGGTGGTGAGAGGCCATCCATGAAGAAATACCAGATAAGCAGTCATTGACATGAGAAAGGACAGAGGGAGAGAGAGCAGAGGTGGAGCAGTAGATCTGGGTGTCATCAGCATAGAGGTGATATTTGAAGTCATAACTGTTGATAAGTTTACCCAGTAAAGAAGTATTAATGGAGAAGAGTAGAGGACCCAGAATAGATCCTTGAGGTAGAAAAGATCCTTGAGGTACCAACATACAGAGGCATTGGAGAGGAGAAGTTGCAGGCAAATGACACAGAAAAAAACCTGTTAGAAAGATAAGAGTGAATCCAGGAAAGAGCAGGGTCACAGAGGCCAAAAAGAGCTAAGGGTCTGAAGGAGGAGGGGATGGTCAACTGTGTTGAAGGCAGCTGAGAGGTCAAGTAAGATGAGTATAGAGTAGTGGTCAATATTATAGTATAGAGAAGATCATTCGTAACCTTGGTAAGGGCAGTTCCAGTTGAGTGTTTGGGGCTGAATCCGGATTGTAGGGGGTCAAGCAAGGAGTTGGTGGATAGGAAGTGGGTTAGGCGATTGTAAACTAGTTTTTCAAGGAGTTTTGATGTTAGTGGAAGCAGTGATATGAGGCAGTAGATTTCAGGATAATTAGGGTCGAGTGAGGGTTTTTTGAGTATGGGAGTGACTTTTGCATGTTTGAAAGAAGATGGGAATGAGCCGGTAGAGAGAGATAGGTTGAAGATATAAATAAGTGCAGGAGTGAGGGTGCAAGATAGGGAGGGTTTTAGATGGGAAGGGATAGGGTCGAGCGGGCAGGTAGTTGTCAGGCTCAACCTTAATATCTCTAAAAGAATTTAGAATGTTTGGGCCATGTTAGACAAGTGAACCACAACTGCTGGGATTTAGCTAGATAAATTTGTGTATGTTGCTGAAGTGGTTAATGGATGCAGCATAGAGAAATCTGGCAGCATAGTTGAGTCCATAAAACCATACAGCAGGATATAATATATTGAAGGCGTTTGTTAGTAGTTCCTATAGCCACCACATGTGTATATTGATACACTGAATAGGTGTGGCAGGAAAACTAGCAAACAGTTCAAATGTGAAATACAAAACCAAATATCAGTATTACTGAAAACTGCAGTCTGAAATAGAGAAGTTATAACAGCCCTTTATATCTAAGAAATATTACAAGCTGTCAGCTTAACTATAATGAAGCGCCAAGAGTGCTTTTTGTAGTGTGCACAAAATGGATTTTAAATTTAGAGAGATTGTTTGCAGAGATTCTGATAACAGTCCTTGTAATATATGCATATACTTTTATCCAAGCGCTTATAAGTTCATATATGGCAGCTTAACACTTTCCACAAGAAATGTATACATGTAGCAGCTGTTCTTACCGGTATAAACTTAAGTGTAAGTTGCGGCCGTTGCAAGAAGGAGAATGCTGCAGCTCAGAGTGAGGCGTGGAGGTTGTGAGGATGAAGCAGTAGGTGCTTTGTGAACAGCGTTCACAAAATAAGCTGGATCAAGAGGGAGCTTGTAAAATAGCTCTTCAGGTAGAGGATGACTGTAAGGATACTATCTGTCTCCAATACTAAGCAATGAGAATAAGGCAGGTGAGCCTTATAAAGCTGTTGAGAGTAAGCTGCTGGGTCCTAAAGTGAGACAAGTTTGTTATGTTGTATACATAGAGAGGATGACAACCTGACAGGACCCCCCTCTCAAGGAGCAACTCCCGGTGCTCAGGGTCGAGGGTTATCCGGATTGCGTTGGTGAAACCGGGATACAAGTCGAGGAGCAGAAATGTTAGAGGCCGGTTCCCAGGAGTCTTCATCAGAAGAGTA
The DNA here is from genome assembly GCF_027579735.1 of Bombina bombina. Taxonomy (NCBI): domain Eukaryota; kingdom Metazoa; phylum Chordata; class Amphibia; order Anura; family Bombinatoridae; genus Bombina; species Bombina bombina. The sequence goes on from NC_069499.1 coordinate 1,249,032,115, forward strand.
ACCTTTCCAGTGTATAAGATATTCCAACCGACCATTCCTTCGACGAGAGTCCAAGATAGAGGAAACCTCATATTCTAGGTTAGGGTCTATAGCAACAGTAGGATGAGGAGTTACAGTAGTCGAGGCTCGGAGCTCCTTATAGGGTTTCAGCAGGGAAACATGAAATGTCGGATGGATTTTAAGGGAATTCGGTAAGGTCAAACGAACAGCATTGAGGTTAATAACTCTCTCAACAGGGTATGGACCAACAAACAGAGGAGAGAGTTTTTTCGAGGGTGTATTCAATTTCATATTCCTGGTGGAAAGCCAGACCAAATCACCTGGTGAGTAGTGAGGAGCAGGCAATCTTCGGCGATCATAATACCTCTTGTACTGATCCTTGGCTTTAACTATAGCTAATTCAATATTCTTGAAGTTCGAAGAGATATCTTCAGATAATTGGGAAATACTGGGCGATAAGGTATCGGATGTTGGCAGTAGGTGGAACCGAGGATGAAATCCATAGTTAGCAAAGAAGGGTGTTTGATTAATTGCAGAATGATGCGTATTATTGTAACAGAATTCAGCATAGGATATAAAGTCAGACCAGTGATGTTGCTGGGAAGAACAGAAGGACCTGAGGAATTGTTCCAACCACTGGTTGCACCTTTCGGTTTGACGGTTTCCCTGAGGATGGTAGGCTGTAGTGAGTTTTCTTTGTAAAGAGAATGTTTTGCAAAATTCTTGCCATAATCTGCTGGAAAATTGTGTACCACGGTCACTGAGAATGGTAGTGGGAAGACCATGATGCTTGAATACATGATTAAGCAATAAATGTATGGTCTCCATTGCAGTTGGTAGTTTGGTAAAGGGTATAAAATGGCACATTTTGGTAAATAAATCCACTACGACGAGGATAGTAGTGTTTCTGGATGACACAGGTAAATCGACGATGAAATCCAATGCGATTTCAGACCATGGTCTTGTAGGGGTAGGTAAAGGCATGAGCAAGCCATAAGGTGGATGTTTATCTCTTTTAGAGATAGTGCAGACAGGACAAGAAAGAACGTGTTCTTTGATATCTTTATACAAATGAGGCCACCAGTAGTGTCTTGTGACTAACTCATGGGTTTTGGTAACCCCAGGATGACCCGCTAGAGATGATTCATGGACAGAGCGAAGTAGCAAGGGTCTGAGTGATGGTGGAATGTATAGTTTTGAACCATGGTAATAACAACCGTCTGGATGGAGTTGTATCATATGTAATGGTTTATTGTGATCTTTGTTTTGTTCTTTCAGGACTGTCGGTAAAGATTCAAAAGTAAATAGAAGGAATTTATCCTTTGGGATAATAGATTGTTCCGTTGTGGATACTGAAGTCTCAGATGCAATTCTGGAAAGAGCATCAGCTTTCTGGTTTTTTCCAGAAGGTCGGTAAGTGATAAGAAAGTTGAAGCGAGAGAAGAAAAGATTCCATCTGACTTGTCTAGCTGACAAGGTACGAGTACTTTTCAGGTATTGCAAATTCCTGTGGTCTGTGTAAATAATGTAGGAATGGTGACCCCTTCCAACAAGTGACGCCAATGTTCTAATGAAAGTTTTATTGCAAGAAGTTCCTTGTCACCAATTGCATAGTTTTGTTCAGCTGTATTTAAAGTACGGGAATAAAAAGCTACAGGATGGAGAGGTTTTGTTAAATCTTCTCTCTGTGACAAGATGGCCCCAATGGCGAGGTTGGAGGCGTCAACCTCCAGTATGAACTGAAGTTTCATATTGGGGAAACGCAGAATAGGTGCTGTAGTAAATCTTTGTTTGAAGAAGTCAAAAGCAGTTTGAGCTTCCTGGGTCCATTTAAAAGGTGTATTCGCTCTTGTTAGGGCTGTTAAAGGTATTGCGAGTTTTGAAAAGTTTTTTATGAACTTGCGGTAGAAGTTCGCGAAACCCATGAAGCATTGTACCTGGCGTTTAGTTTTGGGAATAGGCCAGTTTAGAATAGCTTCTATCTTTTTGTTTTCCATACGAATACCAGAAGAAGTTATTTCATAACCCAAAAATGATATAGACTGTGAGTTAAACAAACATTTTTCAGCTTTTGCATATAGATGGTTACCTCTGAGCCTAGAGAGGACTTGTCTTACGTGGAGGACATGTTCTTGATAAGTTTTAGAGTATATTAAGATGTCATCTAAGTAAATAACTATATAGACATCTAAGATATCTCTGAATAGGTCATTGTTCAGGTGCTGAAAGGTTGCAGGGGCATTACAAAGGCCAAACGGCATAACGGCATACTCAAATAGGCCATAGCGGGTCCTAAATGCCGTCAACCATTCATCGCCTGACCTAATCCGTATGAGATTGTATGCACCCCTTAAGTCTAATTTTGTGAAGAATTTAGCCCCCTCCAATCTTTCTATGAGTTCTGGAATGAGGGGCAGGGGATAACGGTTTTTGACTGTTATTTTGTTTAACTGCCTGTAATCGACAATTGGTCTAAGAGACCCATCTTTATTTTTTACGAAAAATATACCGGCACTGGCCGGAGATGTGGAAGGACGTATAAATCCTTTTTTTAAATTTTCATCAAGGTATGATTTCAAGTGTTTGAGCTCTGGCTCTGATAGAGGGAATATATGCCCGGAAGGAATTTCAGAGCCTGGTATGATTTCAATCGGGCAATCATATTTCCTGTGGGGAGGCAGGTTTTCAGAATCTGTTTTACTAAACACATCGGTATAATCCTGGTAAACTTCAGGAATGTTGACATCCTGGAAGTCTTCAGTGGTTTGTAAAACAGTGACTGGAAAACAGGTAGACAAGCAGAAACTGGAATTAAACGTAAGGGATTGATTAGCCCAGTTAATGTGAGGATTATGTGTAGTGAGCCAACTAATGCCTAAAACTATGGGTGAAATAGGCGAGGAGATAACATCGAATGTAATATACTCCCTGTGATGTTCTGCGGTCACTACTAGTAGGGGGATTGTTTGAAATTCTACTGGGCCAGAAGTGATGGGATTGCCATCAATGCCTCTCAAAGAAACAGGAGTCCGTTTGTGCACCAAATGTATTTTATTTACATGTGTGAATTGTTTATCTATATATGAGGCTGTTGCTCCTGAGTCAATTATCGCGGAAGCGTTGACTCGGTGATGGTCCCACTGTAATAGAAGGGATAAATTTAGGTAGGATGATGGTTGTATCAGAGTACTGCAGCAGAATGGTTGCATAATAGTCTTACCCTTGTTTTGCCTCTGGAGAGTTGGGCATTCTTTGACAGTGTGGTTATCAGATGCACAATACAAACAGAGGTTGTTTCTTCTTCTCCTGATCTTTTCCTCAGGCGACAGAGGACCTTTTATCATACCTATGTCCATAGGTTCAGATGTAGGTTTGACTATGTGAGGTGTTGTCTGTTTCTTTGGGTATGTGTCGTGATAAGACCTCTCCTGCTGTCGTTCCCTAAGACGTCTGTCTATTGTTATAGTAAGGGTCATTAATTCCTCAAGTGTAGGTGGTAACTCTAATCTAGAAAGTTCATCTTTTATTCCATCAGAGAGACCTAGTCTGAATTGATTTCTCAATGAAATATCGTTCCATAAAGTATCTTTTGCGCATTTTTTAAAGTCAGTAATGTAGTCTTGAACTACTCTTTTCTTTTGTGTAAGACTTCTCATAGCATTTTCTGCAGTGATTTGTTTGTATGGGTCCTCATAGAGTTGACCCATCGCAGTAAAAAAAAATTCTAAGGAATTCAATATATCATCATTGCTCTCAAAATAAGCAAAATAAGCATTAGCCCACGTGCGGGGCTCTCCCCTTAGGTAAGATATAACCGTGAGAACCCTAGCTCTATCGTTAGGGTAAGTGTGGGGTCTGAGAGAAAACATTAGTAAACAGGCATTTTTAAAATCTCTATAGAGAGACCTATCACCATGAAATTTCTCAGGGGGACTGACCTGAGGCTCTATTATGGGAAGTCTTTTATCAACAACATCCATAATATATGCTTTTAATGTATCATTCTCAGCCTTGAGTGTATTTAAACCTTCTGTTAGTATATCAACCCTTTGGTTTAATGTCTGCATATGGGCGTTGATCCCAGCTGGGTCCATGTTGTAATTGGCTTAGTATTCTGTCAGGCTCAACCTTAATATCTCTAAAAGAATTTAGAATGTTTGGGCCATGTTAGACAAGTGAACCACAACTGCTGGGATTTAGCTAGATAAATTTGTGTATGTTGCTGAAGTGGTTAATGGATGCAGCATAGAGAAATCTGGCAGCATAGTTGAGTCCATAAAACCATACAGCAGGATATAATATATTGAAGGCGTTTGTTAGTAGTTCCTATAGCCACCACATGTGTATATTGATACACTGAATAGGTGTGGCAGGAAAACTAGCAAACAGTTCAAATGTGAAATACAAAACCAAATATCAGTATTACTGAAAACTGCAGTCTGAAATAGAGAAGTTATAACAGCCCTTTATATCTAAGAAATATTACAAGCTGTCAGCTTAACTATAATGAAGCGCCAAGAGTGCTTTTTGTAGTGTGCACAAAATGGATTTTAAATTTAGAGAGATTGTTTGCAGAGATTCTGATAACAGTCCTTGTAATATATGCATATACTTTTATCCAAGCGCTTATAAGTTCATATATGGCAGCTTAACACTTTCCACAAGAAATGTATACATGTAGCAGATGTTCTTACCGGTATAAACTTAAGTGTAAGCTGCGGCCGTTGCAAGAAGGAGAATGCTGCAGCTCAGAGTGAGGCGTGGAGGTTGTGAGGATGAAGCAGTAGGTGCTTTGTGAACAGCGTTCACAAAATAAGCTGGATCAAGAGGGAGCTTGTAAAATAGCTCTTCAGGTAGAGGATGGCTGTAAGGATACTATCTGTCTCCAATACTAAGCAATGAGAATAAGGCAGGTGAGCCTTATAAAGCTGTTGAGAGTAAGCTGCTGGGTCCTAAAGTGAGACAAGTTTGTTATGTTGTATACATAGAGAGGATGACAACCTGACAGTAGTGAAGCGTGAGGAAGATAATAAGGAAGAAACTTTTTCTCAGTGGCTGGATGGAAGATGCAGAGGGTGGAAGAGGGAGAAACTGGGCCTGTTGATAGAATATTGCAGGTTGTTGGGATGTTGCTTCAGATAGTACGTGTTTGTTTAAAAAGTAGTCTGCCAGGTCTTGAGCACTAAAGACAGATGGGGAGGGTGGAGCAGGTGGGTAGAGGAGAGAGTTAAAGGTGGAGAAGAGTTGTTTAGGGTTCGAGGAAAGAGTAGATAGAAGAGAAGTAGGTTTGCTAGGCTAAGTGAAGGGCAGAAGTGTATGAATGAAAAATAAACTTATAGTGTATAAAGCCAGGTTGAAGTCCAGACACGCTCAGCAGTATGAGAGCATTTTTTAAAATAGAATGTTTGCTGAGAGTGCCAGGGCTGCAACTGATGGCGTGATGTTTTGCACAGCTGGGGAGCGGCAAGTGTGTCTAGTGCAGATGAGAGAGTTTTGTTATAGTGGACTGTTGCAAGATCAGGGCAGGTTATAGTGGAAGTGTGAGGGAGGAGATCTTGAATAATTTTTGAAAATTGGAGCAGATCCACAGCATGTATATTTCTACAGGTGCGGGGCGGGATGGAGAAGTGGGTTTAGCTGTTGCATTAAAGTTATAGGTGACCAGGTGATGGTAGGAAATGGGAAAAGGGCGACAGGTGAGGTCAGATATAGAACAGAGGTAGGAAAATACCAGGTCGATGGAGTGTCCATCACAGTGGGTAGGGAATAAGGTGGATTGTGAGAGACTGAAGGAGGATGTGAGTCAAAGACGTTTAGAGGCAGCAGGGGCAGACAGGTTGTCAATGGGAATGTTGAAGTCCCCAAGAATTAGGGTTGGTATATTTGTAGAGAGAAAGGGAGGAAGCCAGGCAGCAAAGTTGTCAAGGAATTGGGAGGTAGGTCCAGGAGGGTGATAGATGACTGTCACTTTGATGGAGAGGGGGGAGAACAGGTGAATACAGTGGCCTTCAAAAGGAGGAGAAGGAGAGAGATGGGATTGGAGGTAGGTACTGATAAGTGCAGGAGGGGGAGAGCAGGATCCCAACACCGCCGCCACAAATGATTCTATATAACTCTGATTAAAAATATCAGAAGTTGTATATATTATTAATGCAAACAGCCAATTTATGTGCCAATATGTCTGACCTGAAATGGCCTTTTTTTAGCTACAATAAGACAAATTCTAATATATATATATATATATAGCTGCAAATAACTTAATACACACCAGAGAGATTTACTTACAATAATAAGCCTGACTTAGATATGAAATACAAAAGACTTTTATCTAGCAAATTAAATTATTTGGCATTAATGTGACTAGCTAAGACTACACAGGACTATAATAAGCCTGACTTAGAGATATGAATACAAAAGACTTTTATCTAGCAAATGAAATTGTTTGGCAATAATGTGACTAGCTAAGACTACACAGGACTATGGATATAAACTTTTAAAATTGCTAACTTCAATTAAACTGTAACAACAATTAATGTATTTGCTTTAAAATATTACAATTTAGTCACTGCCATATGTTACCACATAACCAAATGATTATTCAGTTTCCAGAATTTCTTGTGGGTCACCTAAGAAGGATTTATCCACTATGTGTAAAGGTACAGGCCTCAAAATTGTTAATCTTCCTTTGTTCAAGAAAGTGTCCCAACATGGCAGGGAATATACTTGACACAAAGCCTGTGTATTTTCCTCTCCCAACTTATGCTTCTTTGAGTCTGTGTGTCCTTTTTCTAGTGAGTGTGGGAGCTTATCAAATATATAGCCCCTCCTTCTTTTTTTCTAATCATTCCAACAAGATTTTGATAGGCCCTTGGATGCTTGTCCCTGATTCGCTCTCGGATCTGAAGATCTCATAGGCTATTTTGTTTGGCATATGTTTTAAACAGTACAATATACCTCTCTTGGAGGCGACCCTTGGTGCACCTGTTTACTCTAGAAAAATACTTAGTCCTTGTGGCCACAAATAATGTTGGAGCAGTGTAACTTTATGCTCAAAAGGAATAAGTCCTCATAGCTTGTAGACACACTTACCCCCGCTTCACAGCTGTATTTGATAGTGCCTTTTTAAGCCCAAGAGAAGCAGGTAAAACTTATGAGCTATGAGTATGGCACCAATGCTGAAACGCATAAGCTTTTACCGCTGCTAATAAGCAATATTCTGCATGACTAAACAGAAAAGGAGATAAAAGAAGGCGCCAACATAGTGCGATTACCAGTGAGATGGGACACGCAGTGCAAGTAAAATCAAATACTCACAGGATAACAGACACTTGAGAAGTGTCACAAAAGCATCCTGGACCCTCTGAGTCGTCCAGCTGACTCCCACTCCACTGTGGTAATGAGAAACCGCTCGTCACTGCCAATCAAGGTAGCTACGCTGGTGGTCTCAGCTCCGCTTTTAGTCTTGGCTGCAGTCAGTGTTGCAAAAGGGACTGGCTAAAAATCCACTCGATCCAGGATGTTGCAGTTAAAATCAGTATTCTCCAAAGAGGAGTAAAACAGCAAGGCAAATTTGATATTGGTTGTAAGATGGCAAATCAAATATTACCAAAGGTAGAAAAGAAAGTTCGTGGCTACAATCTTAAAATATATAAGACTTTAATGGCACAGCGTTTCTCGGTCTGTACGTGACCGTTTCCTCAGGTGCATAAGTGTATAATACAACACATAAAAACCACGAACTTATAACAATCAGTACGGCGTCCTCAAATGCGCACCGCGCATGTATGTAGGTGTGTCTAGATGCTGGGAGTTACACTTGCGACCAACTAACCAATGGGGTGCTTGAACTGATACACACCCTAATGGTTACGTGTATAGTGTATTATTTACCAATGCGGTGCTGGTAGTAAACCGCACCATTTAATTTAAAAACAATAATATAGTAATATATAATATAATCCTTAGCCGCAATAGACTCGTAATCTCTAGAATTATGATATGTAGATAAAATTTTCCTATTGTTAAAAAGCAAATAACTACCAGATCGGGCACACCTACTAACATTGCATAACTTTAATATGTTATGAACCTATATATAGCTGATGGCTACTAAAATACTAAATTAACATATATATATATATATATATGATTCATATGTTAAAATATCACACAAATTCTAAAATATAAAATCCCCAATCATGGGTATATCTAAATCCTCACATGAAAATATATATTTGTACATATTTCTAAAAATCACCATAAAATTACTATTAACAAAGGATACAATGTCTTGAAAATAAATAGAAAAATATTAAAAACAAATTACTCCTCTAGGGAGGATGCAGATAGATCCAACAAACTAATATATATATATACACAGTCCTGTACCGGAGCGTCTCTGAAGAGGACTCAATTTCTAGATATTAAAATCTGTGTATGGCTATTCCACAAATGTATACACAACTGAATAGTGTGTGCTACATAACCGCTGCAATGTGTCAGTAAATATACTTAAACTGATTTGAATGGGTTAATGGACGGATGTGTTATAATAGCTCCACTCTCCATGTTTAATGTATCTCTTTACAGAGTATGTGTGGTAGAAAAAAGCCCCCATATTATATCGCAGGTGGTAAAAAGAGATATATACAGGTTAATGGGGAATGAACAATAATCCTAACTAAAACTAGCTTAACAGATGAAATGGGATTGGAATACTCAAATATACTGGGAGAGGATAGTGAATGTATGGCTTTCTCATTAGAGAGAATTTTATACTAAGTTACTATCGTTCTAGTATAGGATCTACATATTGAAGTGAATGCAGTCTTCATAATTCTTACGAGGGGATAATATCACACAGATACAAGGGATATGAACTTCTATATTACATTTCTAATTTTAAACCAGTTTAATTGGTGTGGCGGATCAGGTAGAGGGGCCTAGATAGGGCTTATAATGAGGGATATCGAGGGCCTATATGTGGACTGAATACAGGTGGACTATATAAGGATAATTCAATTAAAAGCAGCCATGTCAATATTTGCATTTAAGCCAGCCGGGGACAGGGTGCGCATCTTCCAGATCCAAAAAGTCTCCCTTTGTCTTAGATGCAAATATCTGTTTCTGCCCCATTTGGGGTACACTTGTTCTAAAGGGAATATATTAAACGTATTAGATGTGTTAGTATGACATAAGTTGGCATGTCTAGGGACACTATGATTGGCCATGTTTTTACTAATGTTCCTTAAGTGTTCCCCCCATCTTTTCTTGAGGGGTCTCGAGGTTCTACCCACATATTGAACCCCACAACTGCACTCTAGCAAATAGACTACAAATGCCGTGTCACATGTAAAGTGTGATTTAATGTGAAATTTTTCTTTACTAGTATAAGACACAAATTCAGTTCTCTTGCTATTCGTATATTGGCATAATCCACAGTTGGCTCTATTGCATTTAAAAAAACCTGGTTTACCTAAAAGCCTATTGCCTGTTTGACTTGTTTTTATATTTTTGTTATATGTCGAAACTCTTTTCTTCATTACAATTTTACTGGGAGCTAGTATATTTTTCAACGTGGGAGCACGTCTAAAAGTACACACAGGTGATTCTCCTATACTCTCCCTTAACAGAGGGTCCCCTGATAGAATATGCCAGTATTTACCTAGAATATTTTTGATTTTATTATGATTATTGTTAAATTGTGTTATAAATCTGACTTTCTCATTCCCCTTGATAGATCCTCCAATTTGTGTAGTCCCCTTGTTTTTGATGAAGAAATAATCTCTGCATTTATTCCTGGCTCTCATGTAACTATTCTCAATAAGATCTAAAGGGTAATATTTCTCAATAAACCTTTTTTTCAAAATATTCGCTTGTATGTCATAACTGGCTAAATCAGTACAATTCCTGCGAATTCTACAAAATTGATTGTAAGGAATATTTTTCTTCCAAGGTAAGTGGTGGTTGCTTTTATAGTTCAAATAACTATTAGCATCCACCGACTTAAAAAAAGTTTTAGTAGAGATCCTGCCTGTGGTATCCCATGTTAATATGAGATCCAGAAATTCTATACTTGTTGCATCATGACTATGCAGAATGGTTTTACCCAGCTGTCTCCTCTCTGGATTCATTTTTTGGAAATATGTTTTAAACAGTCAACTCGTTTGGCTGTCATACCAGTTTTAATCCATGAGGGGGCAGCAGATAACCAGAAATGCAGTCTCACTATCATTACTGCTATACAGTAAATACAGTTCTTATATATAAATATTTTTTTATAAAATGCCTATTTTTATATACTTTTAATCTCCTAGTTTTAATAATTATATGTTCCATATATGGGCCCCTATTTATCAACCTGTCAACTTACTTGCATTCGCTGGCACCAATACGCTCACCTAAGATCGCCTAACATCGCTACTGCGGACCTGAATACGTTCTCCAAAATTACCAAAAAAGCTGTCAAATAGCCATGCACCAAGTACGGGGCGATGAGCAGTGGACTGTTGTTAACTAACAGTCATCGATCTTGCTGCTCTTCGACTTTTTCCCAGCTTTATTGGTATACTGTCATTAAACACCCACACTATACTAAACTGTTTCACCCCTATCCCGCTGCTCACGGACCCCGCTGCAACTATATAAAGTTATTAACCCCTAAACCGCCACTCCCGGAGCCCATCGCCACCTACATTATACTTATTAACCCCTAATCTGCCGTCCCTTACACCGCCGCCACCTACATTATATTTATTCACCCATAATCTGCCCCCTACACCGCCACCACCTACATTATACTTATTAACCCCTAATATGCCGCCCCCTACACCGCCACCACCTACATTATGTTATTAACCCCTAATCTGACCCCCCCCTACACCGCCACCACCTACATTACAGTTATTAACCCCTAATCTGCCATCCCCAACATCGATGCCAATATATTAAATTTATTAACCCCTAAACCTAAGTCTAACCATAGCACCACCTAACTTAAATCTAATTTAAATTTATAAATATAAATAAAATTACTATCATTAACTAAATTATTCCTAATTTAAAACTAAATACTTACCTATAAAAAAAACCCTAAGCTAGCTACAATATAATTAATAGTTACATTGTAGCTAGCGTAGGATTTATTTTTATTTTACAGGCAAGTTTGTATTTATTTTAACTAGGTAGAATAGTTATTAAATAGTTAGTAACTATTTAATAACTACCTAGCTAACATAAATACAAAAGCACCTGTAAAATAAAACCTAACCTAAGTTACAATAACACCTAACACTACACTACAATTAAATAAATTACATACAATTAACGAAATTAAATACAATAACCTAAATTAAATTATCTAAAGTACAAAAAAACACTAAATTACAGAAAATAATAAAGAAATTACAGAAATTTAAACTAATTACACCTAATCTAATAGCCCTATCAAAATAAAAAAGCCCCCCCAAAATAAAAAAGCCCTTGCCTAAACTAAACTACCAATAGCCCTTAAAAGGGCCTTTTGCGGGGCATTGCCCCAAAGTAATCAGCTCTTTTGCCTGTAAAAAAAAATACAAAAAACTCACCACCCACACAACCAACCCCCCCAAAGAAACTAACTAAAAAAAACTAAGCTCCCCATTGCCCTGAAAAGGGCATTTGGATGGCCATTGCCCTTAAAAGGGCAGTTATCTCTTTTGCAGCCCAAAGCCCTAACCTAAAAATAAAACCCACCCAATACACCCTTAAAAAAACCTAACACTAACCCCTTAAGATCGACTTACCGGGAGACGTCTTCATCCAAGCCGGGCAGAAGTGGTCCTCCAGATGGGCAGAAGTCTTCATCCAAGCCGGGCAGAAGTTGTCTTCCAGACGACAGAAGTCTTCATCCGGACGGCATCTTCTATCTTCATCCATCCGGCGTGGAGCGGGTCCATCTTCAAGACATCTGACGCAGAGCATCCTCTTCGGCCGACAACTACCCGACAAATGAAGGTTCCTTTAAGCAACGTCATTCACGATGGTGTCCCTTAGATTCATATTGGCTGATAGAATTCTATCAGTCAATCGGAATTAAGGTAGAGAAAATCCTATTGGCTGATGCAATCAGCCAATAGGATTGAACTTCAATCCTATTGGCTGATTGGAACAGCCAATAGAATGCGAGCTCAATCCTATTGGCTGTTCCAATCAGCCAATAGGATTGAAGTTCAATCCTATTGGCTGATTGCATCAGTCAATAGGATTTTTTCTACCTTAATTCCGATTGCCTGAGAGAATTCTATCAGCCAATCAGAATCTAAGGGAAGCCATCTTGGATGACGTCACTTAAAGGAACCTTCATTCGTAGGGTAGTCGTCGGCCGAAGAGGATGCTCCACGTCAGATGTCTTGAAGATGGACCCGCTCCGCGCCGGATGGATGAAGATAGAAGATGCCGTCTGGATGAAGACTTCTGCTGTCTGGAGGACCACTTCTGCCTGGCTTGGATGAAGACTTCTGCCCGTCTGGAGGACCACTTCTGCCCGGCTTGGATGAAGACATCTCCCGGTAAGTTGATCTTCAGGGGGTTAGTGTTAGGTTTTTTTAAGGGTGTATTGGGCGGGTTTTATTTTTAGGTTAGGGCTTTGGGCTGCAAAAGATCTAACTGCCCTTTTAATGGAAATGCCCATCCAAATGCCCTTTTCAGGGCAATGAAGAGCTTAGGTTTTTTTAGTTAGCATTTTTTGGGGTTGTTCATTGTGTGGGTGGTGGGTTTTACTGTTGTGGGGGTTGTTTGTATTTTTTTTACAGGTAAAAGAGCTGATTACTTTGGGGCAATGCCCCGCAAAAGGCCCTTTTAAGGGCTATTGGTAGTTTAGTTTAGGCTAGGGTTTTTTTTATTTTGGGGGGGCTTTTTTATTTTGATTAGGTGTAATTAGTTTAATTTTCTGCAATTTGTTTATTATTTTCTGTAATTTAGTGTTTGTTTTTTTGTACTTTTGCTAATTTAATTTAATTTAGGTCATTGTATTTAATTTAGTTAATTGTATTTAATTATAGTGTAGTGTTAGGTGTAATTGTAACTTAGGTTAGGTTTTATTTTACAGGTACTTTTGTATTTATTTTAGCTAGGTAGTTATTAAATAGTTAATAACTATTTAATAACTATTCTACCTAGTTAAAATAAATACAAACTTGTCTGTAAAATAAAAATAAACCCTAAGCTAGATACAATGTAACTATTAGTTATATTGTAGCTATCTTAGGGTTTATTTTATAGGTATTTAGTTTTAAATTGGAATAATGTAGCTAATGATAGTAATTTTATTTATATTTATTTAAATTGGATTTAAGTTAGGGGGTGTTAGAGTTAGACTTAGGTTTAGGGGTTAATAAATTTAATATAGTGGCGGCAACGTTGGGGATGGCAGATTAGGGGTTAATAGCATAATGTAGGTGGCTGCGGTGTAGGGGGGCAGATTAGGGGTTAATAACATAATGTAGGTGGCGGCGGTGTAGGGGGGCAGATTAGGGGTTAAGTATAATGCAGGTGGCGGCAGTGTAGGGGGCGGCAGATTAGGGGTTAATAAGTATAATGTAGGTGGCGGCAGTGTCGGGGTGGCAGATTAGGGACATCTTCCCTTTGAGGGTGTCCCTGCGGGTAGACATCCTTTAGTCTGCCATCTTCATAAGGCCATTTGACTTAAGAATCCCCCCAATCTCATTATTCGAGCCTTTAGGATGTAAATATGGTTCTCTCTTTTCTTAGAGATTGGCCCAATAACTTTTCTCTTTTCCTTAAGCAGTTATCCGCTAAGCTAACCATGTTACTTAGCTTGGTTTCTTTTCGTCAGGCGTCTGACATCAGGGCCCTGGATGTTCATTCCATTTAATTTTCCCTTGAGGGAATTTCTTTTTTTCATTTCTCGCAGGACTGTCATTTTTGAAATATTTCTTTTACCCTTATTTTCCAACAGATCCCCAAATTTGTGTTGCTCTTTGCCTCAAAGCATACTTGTCCATGACTGAAAGTCTTCGTGGATCCAAGTCGGGTCCTCTCCTGATTTCCTTTGTTCCTCCTCACTGTCCTGTCTCTTCCCCTACCTTGGCAAGATGGATTCGATGGCTCATGTCAGAGGTGGGAGTCTCGCCCTTGTTTGGGGCCTATTCTCTTCAGAGGGGCTGTCATGTTGCAATCTTCAGGATTTATTGACGGTGGCAGATTGGTCTTCTGCCTCTATGTTTTCTCAGTTCTATTTCAAGCCCGTTTCTCACGCATTCCAGTCTGTCATTTGTGGGCGTTAAAAATGCATAAAATATGAAGCCACCTGTCTTGCCAAAAAATTCAGATTATTATAACCTTGGTGACTAAATAATCTAGATTTTATTAAAGACAGGAGGTGAATATTTTCCCTCCTCTTCCCATCCCATAAAAAAAAGACTTTTGATGTGATATATGTTTGTTATGATAACCTTTATTTTCCTCAGGATGTTTTTTATTGGTAGCAGTGTTACCGCTCTCTCTTTGTTTATTTTTCAGTGTAAAAGACCTTCTACCTTCAGCATTGACAAAGACGTCAGACAGATCTGCGGTGGATCCTTTGCGTCTGTTTTCTTGTTAAAGTGTTAAGGACTGTGCTTCTGTTAGCGCAAAGAGGAAGCTATTTCCTGTTATATAGTTATATTATCTGCTCGTTGCTGATTGGTTGTTTTGTTTCTATGTTACTTTTTTCTTTGCTGCTGTTTTGGAAGTCAGTAAAGATTTATGCATAACATATTGGCATCCTATCTTTAATAAAATCTAGATTATTTAGTAACCAAGGTTAAAATAATCTCAATTATCAGAGAAAAAATTGAAACTGCGAGCTTGCAGTAGCATTAACTAGCCACTTGTAATGGCTGGTTATTAAACATGTGCCGGTAAACAGGTGAATTTGGCGTTTACGGGCGTGCGTTAAATTAGAGCTCAACTTTAAATATAGCCCTTAATGTTTACCGTCCCTTTAGGTATAAAAGCCTTTATTCATCTATACTGTATTATCTATATTGTTTTAATTTTTGCACACAAATACTTTGCTTTTGGCTACCTACAAAGTCAAAGCCTAGTTAATAAATCTATTTATTATAGATATTTAAATGTTTTGCATATTCTGAGCGTAGGAAAACTTGATATCCTGGTTTTGTCACATGTGCAATTTAGATTGCTTAAAGGACCAGTCAACACAGTAGATTTGCATAATCAACAAATGCAAGATAACAAGACAATGCAACAGCACTTAGTCTGAACTTCAAATGAGTAGTAGATTTTTTTCTGACAATTTTAAAAGTTATGTCTTTTTCCACTCCCCCTGTACCATGTGACAGCCATCAGCCAATCACAAATGCATACATGTACCATGTGACAGCTATCAGCCATTCACAAATGCATACACACTTATTCTTTCACATGCTCAGTAGGAGCTGGTGACTCAAAAAGTTTAAATATAAAAAGACTGTGCACATTTTGTTAATGGAAGTAAATTGGAAAGTTGTTTAAAATGGCCTGCTCTATCTGAATAATGAAAGTTTAATTTTGATTGAGTGTCCCTTTAAGTAACTCAAGCAAATTTGCTTCTTTTTTTTTTTTTTTAATTATATATTTATTTTGTGAAAAAGACAGCAATGTAACAGCAAATACCAGGTAAATGTCTTAACAATTAGGCATTGAGAAAATAGATGACAGATAATCTGAAAAAGCAAGAATTAGGTTTGCATTCAATTTTGACAAAAATAAATAAGAAAACAGACATATGTTTATAATTACACAATACATTGCTGAATTTTGACTTTTTATCTTATCATAAAAGAAGCAAAAGAAAGAAAAAACGACAAAAAAAAAAAAAAAAAGGTAACATGGCCCCCCGTCTCCTCTCCGACACCCCTACACCACCCAACTACGTGAGATCATAGTCACCATTAGCAATAGCTGTTTCCATATAGATAGTACCCCTGAAAGGGGCAATTATTTGTTTTTGAATTTCTATGGGGAAGCTGGTAATGATGTTTTTCCATTTATGGAAAAATAGCTTAATTTTATAGTCTGAGTTTATTGAAGTGTCCATTTGTTCTAGTACTAATTGGTTTTTAAGTTTTTGTATAAATTCCTTCAAGCTTGGGGCTTTCTGCGCTTTCCAATATTTTAATATCATAAGTCTTCCCGTGATGATTAGCGTATTTAGTTGGCGAGTGTTTTTATATATTGATTCCTCTTGACTTATTAAAAAAAAGATATGCTTAACCTTGAACTGTATATTGCATTTATTAATTTTGCACGCCCAATTTATAACTTTATACCAAATTTTTTTAATTTTTCTACAACTCCAGAAGCAATGTTCTAGGTCTGCGTTTGTAGCTTTACATTTCTCGCAGCATGTTGAAGTTTTATCCCATCTGGCCTTATCTGTGGGGTAATATATGTTCTATTTATAATTTTTGTATGTGATTCTCTCCAGGAAGTGGCAATTGTGGTTCTATCAACCCGGTTAAAGCTTGCTTGAATTTGCTCTATTGTAGTCTGCCATGTGTCTGCTAGTCTTTGCAAGTTATTCTGCCTGGGGATGTTGTTAATAAGTTTATATAAAGTTGAAATATTGTACTTCCCTGCCCGGAAAAGAGTTATGGCAGGTTCTATTTTATCCCAGGTCTCTATTTCTACACTATTCTGCAGTATTCCTTGTAAATAATGTCGACATTGTAGGAATGCGTAAAATTCCTTATTTATTATCTCAAAATCTTGTTGGATTTGGGCAAAGGATTTACATACTCCTAATTCACTATCTATTAGTTGTGTGACCTTATTAAGCCCTTTCGATGCCCAATTTTTAAAAATCTTTGAGTTTATTCCTGGTGTAAAATTAGGATTACCTTGGATAGGTAGGTATTTGGAGTATGGTACTGCCATGTCTAGCTGTTTAAGTATCCTTTGCCATGTTTTTATCACCATCTGTATGACAGGGAATCCTTTAATCTTATGTGGGCATTTGTCAGGGGGAGTGTGTAGTAAAGCGGTAAGCGAGTATGGATATGACAAGGATTCTTCAGTGTATAAGGCTGCATAATAGTCCGCACCCGTTAGCCAGTCCAGAGCTATCTTTCCGATACAACTTACATTATAAATCTCTATGTCCGGGAATGCAAAACCTCCCTCTCTTCTGGATAATGAGAGCTTTTTATATGCTATTGCCCTTCTTTTCTTGTCCCATAAAAACTGTATGCAGGCTTGTTTAAATGCCTTAAGGTCCTGTTTTTTTATCAAGATCGGTAAGTTTTGCATTAAGTATAATAGTTTAGGGAACAATAACATTTTTATTAAGTTTATTTTACCAGTTAGGGTAAGTTTAAATTTTGCCCATTTTTCCAGGTCATGTTTTATTTTCAAGAAGATTAGGGGGTAGTTAAGGTCATACCACTCTCTGAAGTTGGTCGATAATTTAATACTTAAATACACAAGAAAATCTTTTGCTTCCTTGAAAGGGAAGGATTGCACAGACTTTTTATTTTTATGTAACCAGTAAATTTCTGACTTTGAAGAATTGATTTTGTAGCCTGTAAAAGCACTGAAATCTTGAAGCATTTGTATTAGAAGTGGAACATTTTTTTTGGTGTTGGAGGTTAATACTAGCAAGTCGTCAGCATATAGTAATATTGTTATTCTCCTTTTGCCTATCCTAATCCCGTCCAATTCTTTCCTAAGTTGTGTGGCCAGGGGTTCTAGGGCAAGGTTAAATAGATAGGGGGACAATGGGCATCCCTGTCTAACTCCCTTTTGTAAAGTAAAATATTTTGACGGGGTATCATTTACAATAATGGCAGCTGTAGCCGACTTGTATATTAGAGAAGTGAATTGGAGAAAAGGGCCTTCGACTCCATACTTCTGTAATGCTGTAAAGAGGTGATCCCAAATGATGGAGTCGAAGGCCTTCTCTGCATCAATTGAGACTAGTGCAGCATCTGGTCCTAATTTGACACCTCTCTTGTCTGGTTGTTTTTGGAACAGATTAAGTATTAGTTGTAATTTACGAAGATTACGTGTACAGCTTCTTCCTGGCATGAAGCCGACTTGATCTTTATGTATTAGATGGCCAATAAGTTGTTTGATTCTGTGAGCTATTATAGACATCAGTATTTTATAGTCGCTATTTAGCAACGAGATCGGTCTATACGACCCTACTTCTTCTGGGTTTTTATTTTTTTTAAGAATCAAAACGACTAGAGATGCAGCAAAGTATTTTGAGCAATTAGTATTTTCAATATAATATTGATTAAACAGAGATGTTAGCGATGGGGCAATGTCTTCAGCGAGAATTTTATATAGCTCTGCAGGGAGCTGGTCTGGCCCTGCGGCTTTGTTTGTTGCCATTTTTTTAATGGTGTTCATTACTTCAGTAATTGTGATAGGAGAGTTTAATTCATCTAAACTAGCCCGCTCAAGTCTTGGGACCTGTACTTCCCTCCAGAATTTCTTTTTCACTTGTGTATTAACTGTTGTTTCAGCATAAACTTCCTGGAAATATGAGGAGATGTAATTTTGAATTTCTTTAATATTTGTTATTCGCCCTGTTGTGGTCTTGATGGAGCCAATTGTGACTCTCTTTTTTTGTAATTTGGTTATATTTGCAAGAAATTTACCGGCTTTCCCTCCATGCCTATAAAAAAAAGCCTCTTTTTAAGATCATCTTGTGCAGCATTCTGTGTAAAAAATAGCTCTCTTTCTTTTTTAGCTCTTTGGTAAGTTAACCATAATACCCTAGAAGGGTCGCTAATATATGAATTGTATGCATTGCGCAATTGTGAAGCCAACTCAGTATCTCTAGCCGTGTATTTGCGTTTTAGGGTTACCAAGTATGCTTTGATTTCGCCTCTTATCACCGCTTTAAAAGTCTCCCATAAAATTTCTGTTTTTATATCTGGTGATGCATTGGTCTGTAAAAACTCTACCCATTTTATTCTTAGCCATGTCTTAAATTGTGTGTTGGCCACTAAATACCTGGGGAAGAAGAATCTGCTTAAATTACCTTCTTGTGGGTTTCTTATTTTAAGGTTTAGTGTAATGATGGCATGATCTGAGATAATTATTTCTTGTATTTCAGCCTTCATTTCTAATTTTAACAATTTTTCACTTATTAGAAAATAGTCTATCCTAGACATTGTACGGTGTGCATATGATTCACACGTGTATTTTCTTGTGTCTGGGTTTTGCACCCGCCAGATATCTTTAAGACATAGTGGATTACAAAAGTTCTTGTAAATATTAATTTCTTGTTTGCTGTTCCTATTTAGTGATGGTCTCAGTCTATCCAGGGTGGGGTGCCTGACTATATTAAAATCCCCTGCAATAATCAGGTTATCTGCAGCAATAGCGATTAACTTGGTCTGCAGGTTTGCCCAGAAAGTTCTATCTACTTTATTAGGGCCATAGATGTTACACACTATTAGACTGGTACCTGCTATCTCTAATTGTATAATAAGGTATCTTTCTTCTGGGTCTAGCTCTTTTCCTGTGATTTTATATTGAAGCTTTTTATGAAACAGAAATGTCACCCCCTTTTTCCTATTTGCACATGGTGTGCCTATGACTTCCCCCACCCAGTCAGATTTAAGTTTACTCAGCTCAATGTCGTTTAGATGTGTTTCTTGTAGGAGCGCGACGTCTATTTTATGTCTTTTTAATTGTGCTAGTATCTTTTTTCGTTTTTGTGGTGATGTAATACCCCCTACATTCCATGAGGCAAAATTAATAGAATTAGTCATTTAACTATAAAATGGGGTATCATCCCAGCCTGACTCTTGCATGTTTAAAACTCCTAGAAGCCAGGTGGCGCAGGGGGGAGAGAAGAGAGAGGGGTGGGGGGGGGCAAAAAAAAAAAAGAAGGGACACAAAACAAAAGGGTACGTAGGACCCTGCAAAAAAGGAAAAATATTTGAGCATCATCTGGTTCTTTCACCTGTACATATTCCAAAGACAACATGATCTAAGGATTAAAATTATCTGGCACAGTCGTTTTATCTGTCACGTTCTCAAAGTAGAATGGCTTTCAATTTTGCATATTCCCTAACTTCCTCAGGTGTGTGGAGAATCTTATTTTCGCCATCTGTCAAGATTTTAATTTTAGCAGGGTATATGACCGTGGCTTTTATCCCTGCCTGAATTAGCTTTGTACATAGGGGCGTTATTTCTCTGCGTTTTAATGAGGTCTCTATTGAGTAATCTTGGAACATTAAAATAGATTTGCCTTCCCTTGAAAATGGGGCCTTCTGTCTATATTGTTGCATTAACTTTACCTTGTCTTGGAAGTTAAGAAACCTAGCTATAATTGGTCTACTCTTAATTGTACCATCCGGTAATGTTTTTAGTGGGCCTATACGGTGTACTCTTTCAATTACGAAAGGCAACTCATTAATTGCTATTCCTAATTCCTGCGGAATAATCATTGAAATAAGCTTGTCTAGATCTTGGTTCACACTTGTCTCTGGTATCCTCAGGAATCTCACATTATTCCTGCGGACTCGATCTTCTAGGTCATTTAGCTTATTTTGTAGATTTGCTATATATGTACCTTGATCCTTCAAAGTTTGATGTTGTACTATATTTGCATCTTCCAAATCGGAGATGCGTTGTTCTGCCTCATTTAGCCTCATTGTGAATTGTTTAATTTCTACAGTTAGATTACTAATGTCTGTCTTAATTTGTTCAAACTGTGGTAACATAAGTTCAGCTATCTGCTTCACTATGTCCTGTGGTTCAAAATTAGAGGCATCTGTACTGGTACCTAGTAATGGAGTATTTACTATATTATCCATACTAGTTCTATTTTTTTTTGGTCTCTTGTTTTGGCCGGCATGTTTGATGATTGTGCTTTATAATTGGTCATAAACCTCTCCATGTAGAAGAGAAGGGGGGCAAGAGCAGTGCAAAAAAGTGAACAGGGTGCAATGAAAAAAGACAAAAAAAAAAGGATTTTTTTTTTTTTCCCCTTTTTAAAAAGAGGAGAACATGTGTTTGTATTATCTATTTGAGTGTGTTAACACTACTGTGGGTGTTTTATCTATATGTGTATATTTGTTTTTTTTTTTTTTTTTTTTTTTTTTGGTTTGTGTTTTTTGGTGTGATTGAATTGTGGTTGAATTGTGGTTCAAAACTATAGTAGTTCTTACAGGTTACAGAAGCTTGCCTGTAAATTGTGCAAATTCTTTTACAGGAGTAAGTTTGGCTACTTAGATAGGCCTATAGCTAAAGTGAGACTCTTATTATTTTCAAGCTATTTGGCAAAAGACAGAAAAAAGGTAGAAAGAAGAGGGGGAAAAAAACAAAAGCACAGCAGGGCTATGGGGTCAAAAGGGGTTCCCTTTCGAGTGTTATATGCTTTCCCATTGAAACAATCAGCCAGGTAATCAATTAGACCTTATAGACAATGGATTATGGGTATATCCCATGTACCAGTTTTGAAAACTAGCCCTGACTAGTATCAATTTGACATACTTTGACTACTATTAGTAAATCTGTATAGAGCAATATACATTAACCCTTTTGCATTATCTGTCCATTTGTATATACACTGTATCATGAAGTAAGAAAAAATTATAGGGTATTTTGTTATTTGTGGTCATACATTTACCTTATTAAAATACCGTTAACATCAGTCTATAATCAATTTACTGTGTATAGTCAATATTTGTTCTACTACAATTAATAGAGGAACCCTTTCCCGTTTAAGGGAAAGCAGGGAAAAATATTAAGGAGGTATAGATGTACACAATATGCAATCTCCTGTATCTAGCAGTGAGGATAATTCAAGTTAACGTATTTACAGTTATTGATAGTAGATCTATTTTTTTTTTTTTTTGTGACAAGCAAAATTATTCAAATATCAATCGTGTTATTTGTTTAGAGTCAAACATTGCCCCTATTATACCATATTATTTGTATGCCACTATTCACATCGGGTACACAAGCAGATCGCCAGAGGTGGCATTCTGAACACAGGGGTGCGCATACATGTACTGTGTGAGGACACCACTGATAAGCGGAGTGCAGTGGGGACAAGAAAATATCACAATTCTAATTTAGACAGTTCCTTCAGTATTAGGGATTTTTCAAAATGTTATTGTCCCTGTGAGAAGCAGACAAGCACAAGAGAAAAAAAGGACCTTTTTCGGGGACAGTCTCAGTTGTTATTAGCCAGTCAGTCTCCAAGTTGTTAGCTGGGTAATAGGGAGTGCAACTGGGCCTGTGCAGTATACTTGTACCGGCCTTTAGGCCAGCTTTTTCCTCCTTTACCCTTTACTGGAATGACTCTCACTTATACTCCAACACACTTGTAGTCACAGATTTGTGCCCATCTCAAGGGTTCTCTTAATAAACAGTAACAGTACCTTATATGTAGCTTGTAGGTTCGTGAGGCAATAGTCTTGTTGAGTTCAGTGACCAAACTGCGCTCACCTCTCTTGGCCGCTGTACTGGCTCCCCTCTCTGATTTCCTTACCAGAGTCCACAAACACGCGGGGGGGATTCCTCTCGGCAAGTGGCTTGTTATTTTGTGTAAAAAGCTGTGCGGGTGATCACCTCCGTGTCTCTATCGTCACGGCTCTTACAGGCTAGGTACGGTTCCAAGGCGCTGTGTTGGCGTTAAGCTCACGCCCACCTCTAGCGTCGCTTCCGATGATGCTCAGTAGGCCCAGGTGGCGAGCCTCCATACACCTGAGGTATAGGCCGGGTATTGAGCAGGTGAGTCCCAGTGTAGGAACTCTGATATCCGTGGGCCGGCAAAAGAAAGAAATGGCCCCAAGGACTGAATCTGCTGCTTGCTGGTTCTTGCGGTCTGACTCTTTCCCAACAGAGTCGCAACACGCTGCTGTCTCGCGTGTCTCCGCCCCTTCCGGCCTCTTTGAAATAGCAAGCAAATTTGCTTCTAATAGATTAAAATGACATAAAAAGCACAAATCCTCCTGAGTTGAATTCAAAATTTTCATACAGCAAACACAACATACGACTAGTATTCCTGCTAACTATAAGGGAGTTCACAAGTTCATCTTAAAGGGACAGTCTATGCAATATTTACACGCACCTTAAACAAATTGTTGTACCATGTATACCACCCAGTGCAACACCATGAT
The DNA here is from genome assembly GCF_027579735.1 of Bombina bombina. Lineage (NCBI taxonomy): Eukaryota > Metazoa > Chordata > Amphibia > Anura > Bombinatoridae > Bombina > Bombina bombina. Next base: position 1,249,055,247 of record NC_069499.1, read on the forward strand.
AGGCAAATGTGAATCATGTATGGTAGGGAAACTTTCTTTATTCGGCCGCCAAACTCCTCCTCCCTCCTTCTTTCTCCTTCTTGTAGGTCTGGGAGTAATTGCTTCTGGCAGTGCGGGTGACATTACAACTAACTATTTGCAGCTCAACATTATCCAGGAGACTAGATTACATAAGACAAACTTTCAGAAGCATTACGCATGCATGAACCTGCGGGCACGCATCATCGATTTTACAAGTGAGAGTCTTTTCATTGGATGCAGCTCACACATAGACCTGCCCACTGATTGTCTAGGAGGAGTTATGCTACCATCTTATAATGGCAGAATAACAAAGTATTTTTTTTAAAAACAAGTTTCCTTTTGTCTTGCATGAAGTGTCAAGGGATGGTGTGGGGGTGCCCGTGGTACAACAAATACAATAGTTTAATAGTTAATCTCATTTAGACTGCCCCTTTAATTCAACAGTTTCTAGTTCCCAACTGATGTTCAATAATTCTGCTGATTGATATTGTGGATATTTTTGCCTCCAGGATAGGTGATAATCTTTTTTTAACATATTATAAAAATGTTGGTACCTTTATTATATTTAGTGCAGATGTTACAGGATTAAATGAAACATCCTTATTGTTGACCACAGAGTTCTAGCAGCCTTTACAGTTACACATTGTTTTACTTTTACTTTACATACAACCAGTACTGTTAAAAAAAAAAATGTCAGGCTTAAAACAGAGACCTCTGCCAGTGAACATGTATTATAAAAAATGATCTCACCAAACCTATTAGCTGATAATATTGACAACTTAAAAACTGACTGCAATCAAAGAGATAATCATATAAAGAAATGGATTCCTTGTACTCGAGCCAAATATCAACAGGCATCAAGTATAGTTCCATTAAATGATTAGAAAAGTTAAATGAATATTTGCACAAATGGACAAGTGAAAAACAGAAACTCAAGTTCAAAAAAGTTACCATAACCTTTGGCAGAGACATGTTGACTACTTTTCTTGCTGGGTGTCCTTGTCATCCTCCTCATTGCCTCATCTTCTTGAAGTATTGTTGCATAATGCCAGGATATAAAAAGGATATATAAAGTATGGGTTATGATGCCTTACACAGGTTAGCAGTATTCTATACTGGTATAATGTTATGCAAATGTATAAAGATATAGGCATTTTCAAATGATTTTTTGCTTTTATATAACTTAAAGTGGTTTTTGAGCCTATCAAATTAAAGCAGCCAATCTATCTAAGATGCAGCTGAGTACAAACAGACTACACTCATAACTCCCAATCAGTATCTGGGGTCATGTCACAGTAGGAAGTTTGGCAATACCAAGCAATAGTAACTTTTGAGCTATTTTATAGAAAGAGATTTCACCACATGTAACAATGCATATAAATAACCCCATTATCTCATCTCAAGACTCACTCAAGTGAAAGGAAACATAGATGGGGCTACACCTATTATTGAATTTTGGGAGAGAAATATGACACAGGTCTCTCTAATTTTAAAATGAGATAATCTGTATATACACTTAAAGGGACAGTCTACTCTAAAAATGTTATTGTTTAAAAAGATAGATAATCCCTTTATTACCCATTCCCCACTCACAGCCAACATGGTTATATTAATATCATTTTTACTTCTGTGATTATCTGTATCTAAGCCTCTTTTGACAGCCCCCTAATCACATGGCTATTTATTTATTATCAATTGACTTGCATTTTAGCCAATTAGTGCAGTGTCATGCACAACACCACAAGAGACAGCACAACGTTATCTATATTGCCCACATGAACTAGCAGTCCCCTGTTATGAAAAGCTAATTAAAAAGCATATCATAAAAGACTGTCTGTAGTGGCTTATAAACAGGCAGAAATGTAGAGGTTTAAATGTTATAAAGTATATTAATATAACAATGTTGGTGTAAACTGTCCCTTTAAACTGACATTACAGCAGCTTCATGATGTTTCTTGCAACCATTTTGCCTGGAATATCTTGACCTTGCTGTAAACATGATATAGTGAGAAAATGACAGTGATCCCTCCAAACTGTCCTGCAATTTACAACATTACCCTTATATGAGAGATCTATTTTATGAAAGATCTATATTTAGGAGTAATACAGGTTTCCTCAGCATTTCCTGGCAATCACACTTTAACAGCAAGGACACAACACTTATCAATTGCAGAGAGATAGAATTGGCAGCTGTACCCGCTAGAGTCTCTTTCAAGTCTACATACAGCCAATCAAAACAAAAACACACAGCTTCCCTATACAAAAGAAGATTGCCTTAAAGGGACATGAAACCCAAAAATCTTCTTTCATTATTCAGATAAAGTATGCAATTCTAAACAACTTTCCTATTTACTTCTATTATCAAATGTGTTTCATTGTCTTGTTATATTTTATTAAAAAGTATACAGTGATAGGCTTTAGAGCAGCAATGCAATGATGGGGGGTGGATAATGACTGGTGGGAGCACATATATTCCTCTTTTTATTGGCTCATCCTTATGTGTTCACCTATCTAACAGTAGTGCATTTGCTGTGCCTTTAACAAAAAATACAAAGTGAATTAAGAAAATTTAATAATAGAAGTATATTGGAAAGTAGTTTAAAATGATAAGTTCTATCTGAATCATGAGTTGCATGCCCCTTTTATATAGAAAAGGAAAGCATTATGTTTGAATTTGCCACAGAATAAAAAAGAGACTCTACTAATGTGTATGTATGTATGTATGTATATAAATATATACTTTTTCAACAACAGCTTTTTGACATTTGAAAATGTCAATACCACCAATGTAAGCTCAGTGTATGAGTCTCCAAGTTATTAAAGGGACATGAAATTCGAAATTTTTAATTAATGATTCAGAGCATAGAATTGTAAACAATTTCCAATTTACTTCTGTTATCAAATTTTCTTAATTCTCTTTCCATTCATTGTTGAAGGAGCAGCAATGGACTGTTGGGTGCTAGCAGAAAGATAATTGGAAAGCCAATTACAAGAGCCATCAATCAGCAACTAGCTACCAGCAGACATTGCTGCTCCTGAGCTTACCAAATTATGATTTTTAACAAGCAATACAAATACAATGAAGCCTACCTATGTGTCCTTTTCAACAAATGGCACAAAGAGAATGAAGCAAATTAAATAATAAGTAAAATATAAAGTTGTTTAAAATAGCATCCTGTATCTGAGTCATTAAAGTTTGTTACTTTACTATCCCTTTAATTACGGGTAACAGAACCATTAAAAGATAAAATAATTGACAAGAGTCAATGGAGCAGTACCTAATAGAGAGCCAGACAGATAAAAGAAATCCATATAAGGATCTTTAATCAACCCTAGACCATGTCGTCACACAGTCATCAGATTTTAGTCCCATGATAAATATTTGTAATCTCAGTTAAGGACATGTAATTGTGCAGCATAAAGCAGAAACATTTTAATAAAGTATATTACACTTGATTTTGGGGTCATTTGGTGGACATTTATAAAATTAACCAGAGATCTGATCTCTGGTTAATTTTATAAGCGCTAATTGCTACCGCAAGCTTGCTGTACCAATAACCAGTCACTTCTAATGGTTATTTATCGCGCACCTGTGGGCATGTGATAAATTAGCGCTCCACTTGTAACCTAGCCCACAATGGGCTGATCTTGTAAGAGAGAATGCCTCATTATTTTATCTGTCTAATTATGTACACAAAGTCCTCCTTATCTTATTTATTACTGTTTACTCTAAGGCCAATATTTAGGGCCTGATAATCAATGATTTTCCTGCTTGAAGAGAAATTGTAGTTCAGAATAAGCAGGGGCTGAACTAACTGAATGCTCAAAGAGAAAGGACAGTGCATGATCTCTCTCATTTCTGTATCTGAAGGAGAAACAAGCCCAGTGCAATATAAGACTGCATGATATGAGAGGTTTGTTACACTTACACTTTGTTCTTTGTATTTTATATTACTTTACACCAGATTAGGGTCCTGTCAGTATTATTACATTTAAGTTTTTCAGTTTCTCTTTTATATTTTAATACATTTAGATTTAGATCCAGCAGTGATTTTACAAATTCTGATTATAGTTTGAAAGTTTCTGTGTTGCTTTAAGAAATTAGGATCATACTTTGTATATGTTTGTGTATATCATTTACAACTTTCATTAAACTTTATATTGTCACCTTGGCTGAACAGGGAAGTTCCAAGGCAATGTCTGAAGTGCTCTCATAAGTCTTGTGAAATACTGTAAGCATTTTATACAAGCTGGTCTCACTAAATTATCTCACCAGCTGTATGCAGTGGAAGTTTACTCAACATTCACAATACACCTATTTAGCTGACAGAAAAGTGATATATACTAAACTAAAGACAAAAAACATGTTAAATCACAGTGAAAACATTTCAGTTTAATTTTTAATTGAGGCAAACTGAGCCTTTATATCAGCCTCAGGGGTTCTCCAGTTACCTTCTCTCTCCCCTGTGAAATTATGTATTATTATTATCGGTTATTTGTAGAGCGCCAACAGATTCCGCAGAGCTAATCTCAGAAAGCTTCATTACCTTCTATGGAAGGTATCTCTCATATCTTCCAGGTTCTGCCATTTTTCCTAGATAATTCAGTGAGTTCTGCTCCTGTGAAGTATGCACTATTATTTCTTTCCAAACTAGAGAATCTTTGCTTATAGGGTCCAGAAAAAGTAATAAAACTCTATCGGCAACTGACGCCATTGTTTTTCAGTTTTATTTTAAAAATAAAAAATACAAAGTGCAATGTCATTTGTAAAAGATACACATAAATAGACAAAATATGATAAATTTGTTAAAGTTATATAGTATCTGTGAAAGAGTAAAATTGTAAAATCACAATCCTAAATACACTGCTGTATACAAAATAAAATAAAAATAGAAAATGCAAAGTTTAAATGTAATTAAAACTTAATCTGAAGTGTAAAGAAATATAGACTACAAAGCAAAAAGTGTAAATTTAGCAGAACTGTCATGTCATGCAGTGCTATATTGCACTTTTCTCTCCTTCACATACACAAAGGCAGGGTATGCCCCTTGGAGAAGTATAGCAAAATCTGACTTTTAAAAATTTCACTAGTGATCTCACAGCGCTGGAGGATCAATCTATATAATCTCACCTGAGTGGAGACTGCTTTGGATCATTCGGCCATAAGAGAGAACAATGGGAAATAAACTTTTAGTACCCCTTTGTCACTGTCCCAAACTGGGAACATTATCGCCTAGATTTAGAGTTCTTCGTTAGCCGTCAAAAGCAGTATTAAAGGGACAGTTTACTCAAAAATGTTCTCCCCTTTAATTTGTTCCCAATGATCCACTTTACCTGCTGGTGTGTAATAAATTGTTTACAAGTAGATCCTTTACCCTTATATTGGCATTTGAAATAGTTGATTTAGCATGTGGTATCCCCACCTATTCTGAGAGTTTGTGGCCCGCAGGTCCCAGCTATAGATAAGCTTTGTAAACACAGCCAGCAGAAGAAATTATACTCCCAGTAGGATATAGCAGAGATAAGGTAATAAAATGTTGATTTTCAATTGTTCTCTCCAAGTACTGGTGATTGATTTATGGACAGATATAAGATTAAGAAACATGTTTATGTACACAATGCGATACAGTAATGAGATCTGATTATACCTACAAGCTCAACCCATTTTATTAGGTTGTGGCTTCAAAACACAAAATCAGAGCTTTAATATTCACAAATAAACATTAAAAAGCTAATTTTCATAAATTTTTTACTCCGCAGTTGGTAAAAAAAGCAATTGTAAACACATTAAGGGAAAACTATTTTACAGTATACTGTCCCTTTAAGGGCTCCTAACGCTGCTTTTTACCGCTCGCTGGTATTTAGAGTCAGACAGGAAAGGGTCTAACGCTCACTTCCAAGCCGCGACTTTTCCATACTGCAGATCCCCTTACGCCAATTGCGTATCCTATCTTTTCAATGGGATCTTCCTAATGCCGGAATTTAGAGTCTTGGCTGAAGTGAGCGGTAGACCCTCTACCGACAAGACTCCAGCCGCAGAAAAAAGTCAGTAGTTAAGAACTTTATGGGCTAACGCCGGTTTATAAAGCTCTTAACTACTGTGCTCTAAAGTACACTAACACCCATAAACTACCTATGTACCCTTAAACCGGGGTCTCCTCACATCGCAGCCACTATAATAAATGTTTTTAACCCCTAATCTGCCGAACGCACACCGCCGCCACCTACATTTATTTATTTTAACTAGGTACAATAGCTATTAAATAGTTATTTACTATTTAATAGCTACCTAGTTAAAATAATTACAAAACTACCTGTAAAATAAATCCTAACCTAAGTTACAATTAAACCTAACACTACACTATCAATAAATAAATTAAATCAATTAACTACAAGTACCTACAATTAAATAAACTAAACTGGGGGGCGGAGCCAACTGCCTAAGAAGAAAGTCGCATATTGTCAGAGCTCCTAAAGCTGGACTATTAAAGCTATATCTTATGAAGTCCTAAGTACCTGTATTCCTCTCACTTTCTACTCTTAGAATGAAGGGTTATTCTACACTCCTTGCTGATCTACTCGAAGACCTAAGTAAGCAAGCCGATCGCCAATTTTACAGCTTGAAGGCAGTCTTTACAGAGCTGCGTAGTCAAGATGGCGCCTCATCCCTACCTGACCCAGAAGCTAAGTTGAGAGACCTGACCGAGGATGAAATATCAGTTCATCACCCTACAGATCTACCGCAAGAGGGGCGGCCTAGATGGGAAGCAGCCGATTTGCTCCTTGGATCGACGGGCAGTGACCCGGCACCAATACTCACAGCTGACCTAGGCCACATGGCTGCCGATGATTTCCAGCACGTTACTCTCCCTCAGACCAAAGCGGAGAAGTGCCTGCAGCCCGCCGCTACCAATACTGAACTAAAGCCGCATTACACAGTTCAACCGGAGGTAACCCTGATCCAGAAGAAGAGGGAACGCCAAGCAAATTACCTGCAAACCACATTTGTTACTTCTGCTGACACGGCGAAGCATGCAGCTTTCAGGTCTCTTCCATCCAGTATTGAAAACACACGGAGCGGACCGCTAATAGCTGAACCCTGCTTGTGGTCACGCACCGCGCAGCAGTACCCACCGGCCTGTCTCAAAATCCCCGGTCAGCAGATTGATTCATGGCTGTGGGACCCTGGAGGCTACTTAACTAACCGGTATACAGGAATTGGAGTAACAGTTAGCCCTGCAACGAATGATACAAAGGGTACAGACTCGCTTCACAGGAGAGGTATGGGGTGAATATGGAGAGAACAGTGACTACCTCTTTTTACAGGGATCGTCTCTCATTCATGGTCCTAGTTAGACACTTATGGCTCAAAGTTGGCAATAGTTTTGCCCTCGTCGATTAAAATGTTGCTGCCCTGTTGGTACTAGCAAGTCACCTGCTCCTATAGGTTTATAAGAGACTTATATGGAATATGTGTGCTTTCTAATGAATCGTTTGCATACTGTTTTAAAATTACTCTCTTCACAGATACCAGTTACCCCTAGCATAACTAATCCACGTTCAGCCTCTGTTTTTTTGATTGATATGTTTATTGATGTACATGTTGTTTGGACCGGTCCTGTTTCAAATCTAAAAACCATGAGGTTAAAAAACATTATATTAAATACACTATAGGTAACTTATGTGGCAGAGCAATTCTAGTTTTATTAAGTAGTGACAAGAGGAAAGCTGATACCCCCAAATATGCCTAACATACTGTTTGAACTAATTTTTACATCTTCTCTGCAGAGAATATGCAACCATCACTTACCTAGATAGGGTTAATGTGTTTAACTTTATTGATATTTTCTTAATATTCTATTTGTTTATCTTCACTCATGCTTCCTTTATAGTTCTTAACTTTTTGCTTAAATGGGTGTAGTTCCTTGCACGGATATATATGCCCCAACCCTTCCTGACCTCATAGATAGTTCAAACTTGGAGCAATTCAACTGATTCAGATAGAAAAATTCTGCTTCCCTAAATATGATGTTTTTCTATGTGTCAGTTCTGCCACTCTTAGTAAATATATATGCAGTAATATAGTATATATACACACCAGTTTCATGCCACATCATATTAAACTTGTTCTTATTTTGCCCCAATATTATAACTTCACACCAGTGGAGCTTTTCTAGATATGACTGATTTGGATGCTTGTGTATGTGGGCTCCTGCATATGTTGTTGCCTAAGACCTATCTATCTTATATGACAGCGCAAAACAGATTTCAGGAGATAGTACTTATCAGCACAACCCTAATTAGATGGTACAGGCTGTTTCAGTATGATTCTAGCTTCTCATATTTACATCTGTTCAGCTACTCACTAGTCTCATGCCACATCATATTGTGCTTACTCCTGTTCTGCCTTGTTACTCTTCTGTTATGCTTCTGATCAACAAAACAGGAGAGGTATTGGATAACTGAGCTGGTATGTATAGACATTTAATAGAGTAACCTGATGAGGCTTTTATTCTCTATATCTCCGCAGAAATTCAAGTGACTATAGCAGTTTAAACAGACTGGCCCCCATAACTCTGTTGGACTACACCCATATAGTACAGCTATCAGCTTTACTAGACTCACTGATCTGAATCAAACGCATCAGGCATGCTTACATGTTAGTTAGCTGCACCTTGATGTTTTTGTGTGTTATAATACATGCCTATATGTTAGTTTTTGATGTACTGCCTAATTTTATGTTACTATTGATAGATTTAAAAAGCGTACCATAGATTCATGTGTTATTTAGCTTGGGAGTTAACAATACTAGTTGTGTAATTTATTATATGTTGGTCACTTTGGCAATTGTTTACCCCCCTGCAAAGATCTCTCCCCCGCCACAATAATTTTAAGACAAATTATCTAGCTCCGCCCCCCCTCCCCTTCCCTTCTCCCCTCCCCCCTCCATTATGAGCGGCTCTTGCCCGCTGCATCCCTCACCCCCCTATATACGCAGGCCTACGGGAGGCCTGATAAATGCCAGCTCCCTTTCTCTCACTATTTTCAGTGTATAGAATACCCCTTATTTGAGAGTAGGGACCACTAGTTATCTGTATTATAAAACTGAGACTTCATTTCTATATGCCCCAGTCACACATGTTTTGATTTCACTGTGCGCATTATGTATTTAAGGTCATAAAGTTGGTGCTATAACTTACGTCAAATGTTATCTCTCTGTTTTCAACCTAGATATCTCCATATCATTGACTCCTATTTTTATATAAATATTAAAACTCTATTGTCTAGATAATATCTTATCAAATCCTATATTAGCACACCAATGTCTTAATGCTTATGTACCTTTTATATGTGATCTGTATCAGCTATTTTTCTTTTTATATTTGTCTTGTGCTGGGACACACTCCCTTTTCTGTTATTTCTATCCATTGTCTCAATAAAAAATTATTTAAAAAAAAAAAAATAAAAAAAAAAATAAACTAAACTAAATTACAAAAAAACAAAACACTGGCTTAAGCAGGGGGACACGTCTGGCACTGCAGGATCTGAGTCTCTGGCAGCGTAGTGTGTTACTGATGGTAGCCTTTGTTACGTTGGTCCAGCCCTCTGCAAGTCATTCACTAGGTCCCCCCGTGTGGTTCTGGGATGTTTGCTCACCGTTCTTGTGATCATTTTGACCCCACGGGGTGAGATCTTGCGTGGAGCCCCAGATCGAGGGAGATTATCAGTTGTCTTGTATGTCTTCCATTTTCAAATTATTGCTCCCACAGTTGATTTCTTCACACCAAGCTGCTTGCCTATTGCAGATTCAGTCTTCCCAGCCTGGTGCAGGTCTACAATTTTGTTTCTGGTGTCCTTCAACAGCTCTTTGGTCTTCACCATAGTGGAGTTTGGAGTGTGACTGTTTGAGGTTGTGGACAGGTGTCTTTTATACTGATAACAAGTTCAAACAGGTGCCATTAATACAGGTAATGAGTGGAGGACAGAGGAGCCTCTTAAAGAAGAAGATACAGGTATGTGAGAGCCAGAAATCTTGCTTGTTTGTAGGTGACCAAATACTTATTTTCCACCATAATTTGCAAATAAATTCTTTCCAAATCAGACAATGTGAATGTCTGGATTTGTTTCCACATTTTGTCTCTCATAGTTGAGGTATACCTATGATGAAAATTACATGCCTCTCTCATCTTCTTAAGTGGGAGAACTTGCACAATTGGTGGCTGACTAAATACTTTTTTTCCCCACTGTATATATTCTGTGTAAAGTCGGAGCAAAAATGTACAGGCTGCAGTGGACTGAAACTATGCCTGAGCATAACAGATCAGATAGTGGGTAGGAACTTGCAGGGGGTGCCATACACTTCCTCTTCGGATGACTGCTAGATTTCATGAAGGACGTATGCTGGAATCCAAATCTAGCTTAATAACGTTTATTTCAAGAATACACTTCTCAATTTTTCCCTAGTCCACCCTATTGCGAAAAGACATAGCCCTGCTGGTGCATAAATGTATATGTATATATCTCCTACTATTAGTTGATTGTACCCTATATTTTATGTTCCTCAACTTAATGTATCAGAGGTCCAACCTATGCATAAGCATTACATAAGGCCCATTGTGTCGGGGATTGGCTCACTTTGTGACAACCTATCCAAGTATGTGGATTTTTATTTACAGCCCCTAGTCAGTAGAACTCAAGCTTTTTTGAAAGACACACAGGAAGTTATAATTAAATTTGAAGGGATTGAGTGGAAACAAAACATGTTTTGGATAACGTGTGATGTTTCCGCTCTGTACACTTGTATTCCCCATGATTTGGGTATTGAAGCAGTAAAATCGGAACTTATAAGATCCAATTTCCCTACGGAACATACTCATTTCCTAATCGATAGTATTAGATTTATATTGTCTCACAATTATTTCAATTTTGAGCATTCAATATATTTACAAACCAAAGGGACCGCGATGGGGACGACTTTCGCACCCTCATACGCGAACCTTTATATGAATCATTTTGAGAATCAGTAAATATGGGCCAAAAACATATTTGATAAAAATATTATACAATATAGCCGCTTTATCGATGATATTATTATTCTATGGCAGGGCAATGAAACAGAAATCCAGGAGTTCTATGCTTATATCAATAATAATGAATATAATTTAAAATTTACTGGCAATCATTCTGATGCATCCATTGAATTCCTGGACCTGATTTTATATAAAGATGAATCCAACAAGATTGCAGTCACGAATTTCAGAAAAAAGACTGAAAGAAATAGTTATATAGACTATTCCAGCGCACATAAAAAAAGCTGGAAACAAAACATTCCGTACAGTCAGTTCCTGCGTATGCGCAGGAACTGTACTCACGAAACTAAATTTCAGTTGGAATCCGAAATTTTAGAAAACAAATTGATTCGTAAAGGTTATGATAAAAAACTATTGACAGATGCAAAAGAGAAAGCACTGCTCAAGAATAGAAGTGAATTACTAATAAAAAATAAGAAGAAAGATAATAGAGAACAACACGATAAGGAGCAAGGAGAGACCCCTATTAGGTTCATTACAACATATAATGAGGGAGCTAAACAAATTAGGAAGATACTTAATAAACATTGGTCTATTTTAAAAGCGGATCCCCTCCTAGGAAGTCAATTAGGGAATGGCCCAGATATAACATTCAAGAAAGGGAGAAATCTAAAAAACATCCTGGCTCCGAGTAAACTGAAAAAAGGATCAGAAAATGGTAACAACAACTCTAGTTGGTTGACAAGTAAAAAAGGAACCTTTAAATGTGGCAGGTCCAAATGTGTCATGTGTCAACATATAAATAGTTCTCCTACATTTATGAACTCTGATCAGACACAAAAGTTTAACATCAAAGTTAGAAGTAACTGTCATTCCACATATGTAGTCTATCTTCTTGAGTGTGGGTGTGGCCTGTATTATGTAGGCCGCACAAAAATAAAAATAAAAAGGAGAATATATGAACATGTCCATAATATTAAAGAAAAATATCCCAAACACAGTGTGCCGAGGCATTTTATGGAGGAACACAATTGTGATCCTAGTAGTTTACGCATACAGGTGATAGATTGGGTGTCTCCCAAAGAAAGAAATAGACTGCTGAAATTGCGGAAATTAGAAACCTTTTGGATATACAAGATAAACTGTCTAACACCTAGGGGAATGAACATTGATATTGATGTGGCAGCACATATGTAAATTCATCAATCAGTGCTCCAAATATGATCTACTTACTTATATATTCACTGGAGCATATTGAAATATCATGCACTTTTTTTATACATAATTTTAAAATAATATAGAAAATATTATATTTTAATGTTTATTATAGTGTTTTTATACATAGGGACCATTTTTAAGATACAATTTTAAAAGGCACTTATTAAGTCTTTTTAAATTTGTTTAAATCAAAATTTTAAAAAAAATATCAATGCAATTGCGATCATGTATGAACTTTATGTCATTTATTTTTATCTATTTTATGTGTATATAGCTCTGTAATTTATCTAAGAATGCTATTCCACATGTATAACAGATGTGAAAGGGTTAAGTTTTGACATCACTTAGAAGGGGTGTTATACTTTGTTCAACTTAACTTTGATTGGTCTATCATTACTATTTATTAAGTGCTAACACAGGTTTCAACTACCTGTCCTCTTGAGAAAGCCCGTTCGTAAACGGGGGAAACGCGTTGAGGTTAATATTGCAATCTGTTTGGTGATTTTTTGAGAGTACCTGCATTGGCCGTCGACTGAGGGGGTCCAGACTTCACTTGGAGGGCTTGTGGTCTTTGGTCCGGTCAGCATTGCCTTGCACATCTCTATAAACCAAATGCAAGTTTTATCATAAACATTGTAAGTGCAATTCTGTTTGTGTGTCATATCCGCTATTGTTAATAAACTCACTTGAATCCGGATGCGCTTTTTTGTTTCTATCTTTTATGTCAATCTTGTTGCTGGTGGAGTGCTTGAGATCTCCGCATCTGAAGAGCAGCATCGGATAGTGCCGCATATTGCGTGGCAGTGACGTCATCATTGGGCGTCTCAGAGGATCGTTGCAAGCGAGGACGCTAACACCGGAGCTCCTGTCTTGTGTTGGAGCCACAGTGGATCAGGCTATCTGACGGAAAAACTCTAGGGTACAGCATTGGAGCAAGCCTGCTATCTCCTTGGAGGACAGGCTGTGTATAACGGAGGTACTTTATCTGAACAATTGTGTTGATATTAACAGACTGCAACCACTGGCCTACATTGAGACTGTTATTTATTTATTAGTAGCCAGTATACAGGAGGTTGTAATTTTGAGGGCAGCCTATTTAGCGCGGAGTGTTTTTCTGTTTGTGTATATTACCTCTTAATCTTATTTACTATATACTGTGGAGCCCAGAAGTTGCCCCACTACACTATATATTTCTATAAATCTGGATTCCAGTCTGTGACCCCATTCTATGCAAGAGCTGAATTCCCCCCTGCAGCCCTTTCTGTCCCTGGTTTAATGTTATGCTCCCAGTAGATGCAAGAAACCTGATCTCTATCTAAACTCCCTTTCTCCCATTCTTTCTGCCAAGTGTTGTTGTTGACCAAGGCTTTAATATTCACAGGAGATGGTATAGAGGTTCAGTCATTATTGAATGTCTTTCTATATTTTTCACCTCTCCCCCTCCCCATCATATGGGTTAGCTATAAAAACTAATGGGTACTGGGGGGCGGAGCCTGGCCGTGCAGGATGATGGCTGCTTTATTCCTGGCTCTCAAGCCCCACATCCGAACTTTATCAAAAAAGGGTCACCAAATGACTAAAATTACCTCTTAACTTGGACTACAATAATCAACTAAAGGGCTACAACTAAAGGAGCAGGGAGAGGGGCTGAAAAGAAGCACAGTGGGGCACTTCTGAGCATCGTGTGTATACCGGAGGCTCTGAGACACACCAGAATCACATTAAACTACTGCGTGACACAGACGCAGCTGTCTGACAGGATTGAAGGAACAACTCAATCAGCGGTACCCTGTCTACAAGAGGTAACACCTAACACTCACTGGTGGAACCTTATAATACATCGCAGTGTTGATTTGAATGGGGAGAGAGAGCGGACATATTTAAAGGCCATCCTGAAAGATAGGGTACTACACCTCAAAGCTCTGAATTAAGGGACTGACGCCGCTGCAAGTCACATGGAGTAGGTGAGAGCGGGTAACAGGCAAGGGGAAGGCCTGGGACATTATTAGATAAAGCCCTAAGAATTTTCACACGTGGGGCAGGAGCGCACCTTACACGCAGCCACACCGCACGCAGCCAATAACAGGCCTCGCAGCTGCTTGTGGTCACTTGGAAGACAATTTTTTGTATAAAGTGCAGGTGGTGGACAAAGGTCTTACTTATTAACCGCTCAAGCGGAGGTAATACTACCTATTAGCCCCTTGAATAGCGGCGAGTTAGCCTAAGCTTCCTTTTTTTTTTATTACTGCTGCGTCACAGCACAAGCTGCATAGAAACAGGAGCTGCAGCTAGACAGAGGAGACCGCTTGAGTATAGGTACAGCAGTGTTAAAAACACAAGAAATTTAAGACAACAGCTGTGATTTGCAGAGCATCTTCAGTTTAATGCCCCTGGAACTATCATATATAAGAACTGACGCAGTATACACAGCTGACAATCTTTTTCGCTGAATACAAACATATAGAGGCACAGGCTGACTTCCTGAGAGACATGTCAAACAGGAGACAAAGTAAAGCTGAAAAGGGTCCTAAGAACACCACTCTCACTAGTTATCTCAGGGCGGCAACACAGTCAGAAGATAAGACAGACATGGACCCCTCTCTAGCCACCCCATCAGATACAGAGGGCAGATCCTCTCCAGATATACCTGCACAGGAATTACTCACAAGAGAGGATTTGAACACTATTTCTTCAAAGGCGGACATTAAAGTTGTCTTAACTGAGATGAAATCATTGTTTGGGGATCTTAAAAAAAATTTACACAATGTCAATCAGCGGGTTCAGACACTTACAACTAAACATGAAGATCTGCAGGGTCAGGTTACCAACAACACCCATCAAATCCGGTCCCAGGAGGAGGATATACAATTCCTGCTGTCCAGAGTTGAAGACCTGGACAACAGAGGAAGGCGAAACAACATGAGGGTGAGAGGGGTACCGGAATAAATCTCAGGCACTGCAATTGAAGGTTACCTGCAGGATTTATTTTGCACAATAAAAGGGACACCGAGTTCGCCTGAGGTTCCTCTGGAAAGGGTGCACAGGGCTCTTCGCCCAAGACCATCACCTAAAGCACCCCCGAGGGATATCATAGTAAAGTTCCTCAGTTACAAAGATAAGGACTCTATCTCACAGAAAGCAAGAAATCTTAAAAATGTGACTCATGCAGGAATACCAATACAGATTTTTTCTGATTTAAGCCAAATCACACTGCAGAAAAGAAGGGACCTCAAATTTCTCACTAGTGCACTGCAAAAACACAGTATCCAGTACAAATGGGGCTTCCCGGGGTGCGTCATCGCTACTAGGAATGGTAAGCAAGCTGTATACAGATCACCAGCGGATCTACCTGACTTCTGCAAAATTTTGTAAGTGGACATACCCCCGCCAGAACAAGAATCAATGTCCTCACAGGACCAAGAAACATAAAGGAACTGCTATTTTAAACAATACTTGTCAGGCCTGTACTCTTGTTGTCTTAGCTCACGCACAAGGAACCACGATCGACTCTCCTGATGGGTATGACTGTATTACTTTTCCATAAGGTCATCTATACAGTTGCTGGGACTGAGTGCATATGAAGGGTATTGTGAGGGGGTTGCAAGCAACTGCGCTGGGATATATATGAGGTTTATATTATTGTGGTGGAACAGTTATTAGTAGATATATTAGATTTAGGGGGAACCAGTGGAAGGAAGAAGTTAAGCTTCTGGTTGTCACCTACAGTTAACAAGGAAAACTGCAAGACTTAAAAATAAGAATGTTTATCTGATGTAATAACTTTTGCAGATGTTATATTGTTCTGTTGACATATTTACAATGTTTCACATTATATAAGTATTAAGTTCTCTAAAAATGTGTTACAACCAGTATGCTCGCGATGTTAGCAATATACCCCGGGTGTTTTCTCCTCCCCCCCCCCTATAGTGCCTATGGGGATCTGATTCTCTGCAGTTCAAGTACTTAATAGCCCAATTAGATAGCACATATCATTGTATGCTTTGAAAGCAATGCTGCTCATACCAAGACATGGCCCCCATAGCTTTTGAAGCCTTATCGCTGATTGGTCCCATATACCTCACCCTATGCACATGTTTATACTCTCTAACTTGGTGCCTAACACTGCAGATCTATAATATCGTCAACTCCCCAGGGTGGGTTTGAGTTCATATCTGGTGGGTACTACTAGGCCAGGAGAGTCATAGAGGCTTGTAATTGAACAAAATAAATCCAGGGAGAGAGGAGGGGTAGCCCTTTTTTCATTACCCTTAGATAATATTCACAGGCGCATGATTTAATTGCGTAATGACCCGCTTAATATTAATACTATAGTTGCACCTTAATCTTTTGTTCTCTTAAAGTTAAATTGCATTGTTGAGGAGTCCATTGTTTATTATGTTATGTGTGTGGCACAATGACTGAATATGTACTTTGATTTGTATACTTCTGCCATTACTAAATTGCCTAAGTTTTTTCATTTTTTCTTAATGTCTGACTGGGTCAGATTATTATGACCCTAACATTTTACATTATACATTTCATACAATTATTAAGTTCGGATGTGGGGATACTGACCCCACACTTTATTACACTAATCTTTTCCTTACTTCATCAGACCGGATTGGTTTGACTGTTAATTCCTGGACCTACTGGTCCCTATTTTTTCTATCTTTTCTACTCTGATTAGCTTTTAAAACATAGAAGTTAAGGATAATGAAGTCTTTATAACGTTTTTCCTTTTTGGCTGACAGAGCTTTACGTGTTATCTTACATCTCCTTTCTTTCCTTTCTTCTAACTTTCTCCTCCCTCCCTCTCCTTATCTTACCCCTCCCCCCCCCCCCTTTTTTTTTTTCCCCACCTACCTTCTACCAAAATGCCGTCACACAACATACATAACCTAACGTTGATGTCACTGAACACTAAAGGTTTAAATATCCCAGAGAAGAGGTCCCACTTGATAAGGGATGCTGTCAGGCTGCACTGTGATATTCTATTTGTGCAGGAAACTCATTTTAAGAAGGGCAAGGAACCACGCTGGTTTAACTCTAAGTTTCCCACCTCCTACTTCGCTTCACACACCCAGAAAAAAAACGGGGTGGGGATACTGATTAAACATTCTTCTCCTCTGTCTACCACACACATAGAGAGGGATCCTGAAGGACGATATATTATAGTGGTGGGTATGCTACATAATAGAATGGTCACTCTGGTGAATGCGTATTTCCCAAATCAACGTCAGAATAGCTTCATGACCCTACTCACAAACAAAGTACTGGAATTGCGCAAAGGCGCATTAATCATTGGTGGGGATTTTAACATTCCCTTAGATCCTACATTAGACACCTCTAGGGCCATAGCTTCTGCCCCCAAAAAAGTAATAAAACAATGTAACGCCAGGCTTGAAGAACTGGCAGTCCACGATACATGACAATTTTTGTATCCAATGAAACGAGATTATACATTTTTCTCGCATCCCCACAGCCTCTTCACCAGAATTGACTATATATTTACGGACCAATCGACACTTGCACTAGTTACAGACACGCAAATTCTCCCCATGACATGGTCTGATCATGCCCCTGTGGTTTGTAAATTAAATTGGCCTACCATTCCGGATCACCCTTACATATGGAGATTTGATGACTATATGTTAAACAATCAGGTAATTAGGAACCAAATGGAAAACTCGCTTAAGGAATACTTCCAGCACAACAATATACCCGAGTCACCCATACATGTTGTTTGGGAGGCACATAAGTGTGTAATCAGGGGGGAACTCATTAAGCAAAAATCTCTCCTCTCTAAACAAACTAGACTTAAATACACTTCCCTTTTGGCTAGAATTCGTGACTTAGAAAAACTCCATAAGAAAAAGCCAGCAGATAACTTAATTAAATTGGACCTACAGGGTGTAAGGGAAGAAATACAAAACCTTCACTCTGCAGAGCATCAAACAACAGCTTTAAAACTCCAACAAAAATATTTCAAATTTGGAGACAAACCGGGCAAATTATTAGCAAGGGCCTTGAAGAGAAAACAATTAAAAACACACATACATACCATACTTGATTATCAAAACCACACCTGCTCTGATAGCCCAACAATCGCAGAGGTACTAAGAGCATATTACTATAAGTTATATAACATACAGAACTCCGGGTCTAGCCAACATGAGGAAGATAAAACAGCGCATTTGCTTGCCATAGATTCCTATCTTGACTCCTTGACACTTCCATCTCTGTCTCAAGAGGAGGCAGAAGGTTTAGAATCTCCTATTTCAGCAGACGAGGTAGCTCATATTATTGATGAATTACCATCAGGTAAAAGCCCAGGCCCAGATGGGTTTAGTACTAAATATTATAAAATGTTTAAGTCTCTTCTCGCTCCTCACTTGGCAACCTTGTTTAATGTAATTGGTGACACACAGGAATTTCCCCATACAATGCTTGCTGCGCATATAACCACTATTCCGAAACCGGTTAAACCGCCGAATCGGCCAGAGAACTTTAGACCAATCTCGCTCCTCAATGTGGACCTAAAGATTTTTGCTAAAGTTCTCTCAACCAGACTGAACAAACTCTTGCCCAGATTAATCTCCCCTGACCAGGTGGGATTTGTCCCCGGCCGTGAAGCTAGGGACAATACTATAAAAGCTACCCTCCTTGTAAACTACTCACAATGTAACAGTATCCCCTCCATACTAGTGTCTACAGACGCTGAAAAGGCCTTTGACAGGGTGAGCTGGCCATTCCTTAGGGCCACCCTGTCGAGAATGAACTTTGGAAACCACTTTATAAACAAAGTCTTTTCTCTTTATACGATGCCTACAGCACAAATTAAAATAAACAATATTCTGTCGGACCCCTTCCAAATTAACAATTGCACCCGACAGGGATGCCCGTTATCACCCCTACTCTTTGCATTAGCGATAGAGGTACTCGCACAAAAGATAAGGGACAACAAAAACATTTCAGGGATTAGGATAGGCCAACAAGAACATAAATTATCGTTATATGCAGATGATGTACTACTGTCATTAACAGACCCCCTGACCTCACTTCCAGAATCTTTGAAGGAATTTGAGGAATATGGCAAAGTATCTTACTTTCATTTAAACCAGAATAAATCAGAAATTCTTAATATAAACCTCCCCCAGGCAGAGCTGAGTCAGCTAGCGGGGATTTGTAGGCTGCGTATTCAAACCAATAAACTCAAGTACCTTGGGGTTAACATAACTCCAACACCTGAATCCCTCTTTGAAGCTAATTATACACATTTGCTACACTCGATTATGTGTGACCTATCCTCATGGAGGAATAAAAAAGTCTCATGGCTGGGAAGAATCGGAATTATTAAAATGAACATTCTTCCAAGAGTGTTATATTACCTGCAAACTCTCCCTCTACCATTCCCAGCCTCCTATTTGCAAAAGTTACAGGGTATAGTCGAGGAGTTCATTTGGGGGGGTATAAGGCCGCATATAGCAAAGAACACACTATATCAAACAAAAGAACAAGGAGGCTTAGGGATTCCCAACCTACTCCTATATAAGAAAGCCATCAATCAGCAACATCAAATAGAATGGAGTAACAATGATAGCCAAACAACATGGATCCAGATTGGGCGAGCAATCCTTGAGACTTGCAATGTGGGATTCTTGGGGTGGATCTCACCAAAGTCTAGACCTAAAGTCGCAGGCTCTTACGTATTTTTAAAGGAATTCTTTTCACAATGGGATAGGACATTGTTAGAACATCCACACATCTCCACGAATCCCTCCCCATTAGCCTCTTTCATACAGAATCCAGACATACCTTTCACGAACACACAAACTCTACCCTTAAATAGAGCACTCATGGAGCAGACAATGTTCCATAGACTGTTCTCAAACAAAAAACTAAAAAAAATTGAGGATCTGGCAGACTCAGGTCTGCAGATCTCGTGGTACTTTCATTTACAATTAAAAAAATTTCTGTCAACATATAAGCATACAGAGCATCTGACCAGGCCGTTAACTTTACTTGAAACATATTGTCTACTACCTAAATCAGCAGACCATCTAATTTCAAGCATGTACCGTATATTGTTATCACACAAAGATACGCCTTTACCATCTTATACTAGACAATGGGACAAGGAATTGGTTCCACACCCTACTGACAAAGAATGGCAGAAAGTATTCCTTAATCACACAAAAGCTTCAGTATCAGCCAGACTTTTAGAATCTAATTATAAATTTCTATCCAGGTGGTACCTTACACCTTACAGATTAAAGCAGATATATAAACAGACCGACGGACTGTGCTGGAGGGGGTGCGGGGAACAGGGAACCCTTTCCCACATCTGGTGGCATTGCGGGCTGATCAAACCTTTTTGGCAGGGAGTTCTGGACACCATAGACACCAATTTGTGTATTACACTGAACAGGGGGCCTGGCCTTCTGCTTTTTCACGGTCTCCCTAAAGTGGTTGATAAACCCAAAAAGCAACTCCTATATATAATGGTAAACAGCGCCAAATCACTTGTTCCCAAAAACTGGAAATCCATTGTAGTGCCCACACTCTCTGATTGGAAAAGCCTCACAAGTAGACACTTGCAGCTAGAATGCTTCAGATACTTAAGGGAGGACAAAATTGAGATACACGAATACATGCTAGAAATCTGGAAACACCTGTGTTCTTAAAACACTAAAGCAACATAGCTCATCAACCGATCTGAAGCCCATACCCTGGCGGCAAACATACCCATTCCTCCTCCCTCTTATCCCCCTCCCCCCCCCTTTTTTTCTCTCCTTCTTCCTCCCTCCTCCCTCCTTTCTCTTCTCTTTCTTCCTCTTTCTCATGTCTTACTCTTACACACAACTGACTGTTATGCGCTAAGGATTTGGCGCATAGCAGGATATGAGCATAAGGAAAGGTGTGAGTTAAAACACCATTCATTAAATATAAGCAATTTATTATCTACCATATTTGTTATTGAGAATGTTAAGATATTGATATTTGTCCTTCACTATGTAATTGCATTCTCATTTTATATTTCTGTACTGTTATTTTGGAACTTGAATAAAGCTTTGAAACTTAAAAAAAAAAAAAAAAAAACTAATGGGTACTGAGCTATGTCTATATGTTATATTAGCATTTCAATTCACATTTGATATTACAGAGCTACATTTACTCCTTAGCAAGGATTGATAACCTGATCCACATTTTTACTCACGCCAATGTTTATATAATATTATTACTATACGTTATTCATATAAATATCTCATATAGGCTCTTATACTTCTTCATAGTCATGATATCTTCTACATATTTGCCATCTTTGTTTAGAGCCAATTTATACTGCTTTCAACATGATGAGTTATGTTACTATATTTTGAGGACATTAGTATCTTTGATGAGGCCTCTATCTTTAGTTATTTAAAAGAACATTATTTCAAGGCCCAGGCACTATACTGTTCATAAATATTAACTCTTCAATTTCTGTTATACTATAGATATAGGTGGAGTATATTGCTCAGACTAGTTCATATCATGTCATCCAAGGCCTTACAGAGACAGCGTGTATTCCTTTTCAATTGTTGATACTCCTATTTATGATTCCCTTCTTGTATATGCCATAGCTGCATGTGAGGGATACATTCTCGGCCTTATTCTAGATAATGGTGCTCCCTATGCTGATTTTATTATTAGAACAAATAATCTACTCCTGATGGGCCCCTCTCCTCCCTTTCTCGCCGGTACTTGTTGCCTGCGGGTCATACCCTTTCTCCTTTTTCCCACATCGCCTATGGGTGGCAATCGCCAGGAGGGGAGCTCATCCAGAAGCCCCCTATATTTTATATCTTATATTTCATACATATTAATAACCCCCCTTGAACATAACCTTATTAGGAGTTACCCTTAATCATTTTATACATAAAAACCTAGGGTCCCAAAACTTTACCAGACAGTTACATTATCTGGCTCTGCCCCCCCTCATAATGCCCCCCCCCATCCTATTTACTGCATACATAAAACATTGCTACATTAGAACCTTGACACCGCTTTACTTCTCTTGCCTCTTCTTTTGGCTACTACTAAGCGGTGTTTACCCGCTGATGCTGGTTAAACTAAGATACCTTGTTACTAGACATATGGGCATAGGGCTTAGACATTAACTATTTTATTTTCTCTATTCCTTTTACTATTCTCCTCCTCGAGGAACACCCGAATGTCTTGAGATGAAGGTGCCAAACATTTGCAGATTATCTTGTATATTAGTGCAATGTTCTCATTCTAAAATATATCATTAGAAATGTACAATTTTTGTGGTTATCACTCTAGGTGCCGTATTGTTTCCTATATCAATTGGCTCATGAGTAGCCATTGTATTAACCACTGTTAAATGCTATTCAATATTCTATAAAACGAGATTCTCAAGTTGTAAATAACTAAGTAATGTATAAATGTCACTTGCTGTTATAGGTGACTTAACAGTTAATTGTGTATCCACTGTGCGGTAACTGCCTACCTTGTTCATGTATAGTACTTGTTATATTACTTTGCTGACTTTTTTTTTTGTCTCAAGAATCTCAATAAAAGATTATTTAAAAAAAAAAAAAAAAAAAAAAAAAAAGAAAGAAACAGACAGCAATTCAATTACTACACCAAACAAGCTACTAAAATAGCTGTTAATTAGTGGCTGGATCTTACAGTAGTGCATTGATGCCCTTTCAACAAAGGATGCATTTGATAAGAGAAATCAACTTCAAAATTATTTAAAATTGATCGCTCTATCTGAATAATAAAAAAATTGATTTCATGCCCCTTTAATTTTAATTCTGCCAGTTCTGGGTATAAGCAAATCTGACTACATGTTTATCTAGCATATTCACTTAAATGGACAGTTAACTCGCAATTTTTTATTGTTTAAAAATATAGAGAATCCCTTTTTTTACCCATTCCCCAGTTTTGCACAGCCAACTTAGTTATATTAATAGACTTTTAACCTCTGTGATTATTATCTATACACTTGAATTTTTGCCAATTAGTAGTGTCATCCACAACCCACTGGCATGAGCACAATGTTATCTATATGGCCCACATGAACTAGCAGTCTCTGGTTGTAAAAAGCAAATAAAATGGGATTAGAGGCTGTCTGTAATGGCTTAGAAACAGGCAGAAATTTAGAGGTTTAAATGTTATAAAGTGTATTTATTTAACAATGTTGTTTGTGTAAAGCTGGGGAATGGGTAGTAAAGGGGTTATATATATTTTAAACAATAACAATTTTAGTGTTGACTGTCCCTTTTAATTCTAAACCAACTCCAAAAGTTTTATGACATCATGCTGGATAAGCTTCCTGTAGAGACCCCAGCCTTCCTGTGGCAGGAAGTAAAGTATTGCAAGGATTTCTATTAAAAGGACAGTAAAGTCATAATTAGACTTTCATGATTCAGACAGAGAATACAACTTTCCACTTTACTTCTTTTATTTAATTTGCTTCCTTCTATTTTTATTCTTTGCTGAAAGGTTTCTCAAGGAAAGCTCAGGAGCAGCAAATAACCTAGGTTCTAACTGCTGATTGGTGACTGCATATACGTACCAATTGTCATTGACTCACACATGTGTTCAGTTAGAAACTAGTAGTTCATTGTTCCTCTTTAAACAAATTATACCAAGAAAATGAAGCACATTTGATTATAAAAGTAAACTGGAAAGTTGTTTGAAATTGTATATTCTAGCTTTGTCATGAAATAACATTTTTGGGTTTCATGTCCAGTATGAAAAAGACTGTTTAACCCCTTAACGACCAAGAACGTGTCAAGTACGTCCTACAAAAAGTGTCAGTTAATGACCAAGGACATGTCTGACACGTCCTCTGAGGTTTCAAGTGGTGGAAGCGATCGTGATCACTTCCAGCCGCTTTCAAGGTATTGCAGTGATGCCTCGATATTGAGGCATCACTGCAATACCTTTTTTTAAGCATCCGATGCAGAAAGAGCCACTCTGTGTCCCTCTCTGCATCAGCCAGAGATGGTGCCGACAGTTGGTGAGTGGGAGGGAGGTGGGTGGTTGGTCCATCGCTGGTGCAGTTCCTTTTCAGGTCTATCTATCTATCTATTGGGTACTTATAGAGCGCAAACTAATCACCCGTGAGGGTCTCAAGGTGCTAAGGGAAGGTAGATAGGAGGAAAGGGGGGAGGGGATGGGCGTTCAGTCGAAGAGCCAGGTTTTGAGGTCCTTTCTGAACTTTATAAGGGAGGTGGATTGTCTGAGGTGCAGCGGGAGGGTGTTCCATGTCTTTGCTGCTATGTGGGAGAAGGATCTTCTGCCCACTGTGGCTTTGCTGATGCGGGGAATGACTGCGAGTGCTTGGTCGGCCGATCGTAGTTGTCTGGCGGGGATGTAGAAATTTATGCGGTGGTTTATGTATTCGGGTCTGATGTTGTGTAGGGCCTTGAACGCGTGGGTAAGGAGCTTGAAGGTGATTTTCTTGTTGATGGGGAGCCAGTGAAGGTTCCTTAGGTGTTCGGTGATGTGGCATTGGAGGGGGATGTCGAGGATGAGTCTGGCTGAGGCGTTCTGGATACATTGGAGTCTCTTTTGGAGTTTGATGGTTGAGCCAGCATAGAGTGCATTGCCATAGTCCAACCGGCTGCTGACAAGGGCGTGGGTGACTGTTTTCCTGGTTTCAGTAGGGATCCACTTGAAGCTTTTTCATAGCAGGTGGAGGATGTGGAAACATGTTGAGGTGATGGCATTGATTTGTCGGTTCATGGAGAGTGATGAGTCCAGGATGAAGCCTAGATTTCGTGCGTGGTCGGTTGGGGTTGGAGGGTGACCGAGGGCTGTGGGCCACCAGGAGTCATCCCATGCAGATTTATTGGGTCCAAGGAGGAGGACTTCGGTTTTGTCTGTGTTCAGTTTGAGCCGGTTGTCATTCATCCAGGCGGCTACTGCTGTCTGGCCTTTGTGGACGTTCTTTTTGGCGGTGGTGGGATCTCGGGTGACTGAGATGATTAACTGGGTGTCTTCAGCATAGGAGACAATGTTGAGGTCATAGCATCGGACGATGGCTGCGAGAGGGGCCATGTAGATGTTGAAGAGGGTGGGGCTCAGCGAAGAGCTTTGCGGTACACCTCAGTTGACTGGTGTGGGTTTGGAGGAGAAGGGAGGGAGTCTGACTTTCTGGGTCCTGCCCGTGAGGAAGGAGGTGATCAATTCCAGGGCTTTGCTGCATATGCTGGTGTCTTGTAGGCGGGTGCAGAGGGTGTTGTGGTCGACAGCGTCAAAGGCTGCTGAGAGGTCTAGGAGGATGAGGACGGCAGTTTCACCTTGGTTGAGCATGGTGCGGATGTCGTCTGTGGTGGCGAGGAGGACGGTCTCAGTGCTGTGGTTGCTTCTGAAGCCAGATTGTGAGTGGTCCAGGGTGTGGTTGGCCTCAATGTGGTTGAAAAGTTGTGAGTTGATGGACTTCTCTATGACTTTGGCCGGGAAGGGGAGTAGAGAGATGGGGCAGTAGTTATTCGGGTCTGTGAGGTCTGCCGAGGATTTCTTCAGTAGGGGTTTCAGTTCTGCGTGCTTCCAGACATCCGGGAAGGTGCTGGTTTTGATGGAGCAGTTGATGGCGCAGCAGAGTTCAGGGGCGATGGTGTTGCTTGCTTTGTTGAATATGTGATGAGGGTATGGGTCCGAGGGTGTGCCAGAGTGGATGGATTTCATGATTCTAAGGGTGTCCTCTGTGGTGAGGGGGCTACAGATAGTCCGTGTGTGGTGCGGGGGGGCTAATTTGGGAGGGGTGTCATTGGGTGTAGGGGAGTGGGTGGTGGAGGTTGAGTTATGAGGTGTGAAACTTTCATAGATGTTCAGGATCTTGCGGTGGAAGTGGGCAGCAAGGGTATTGCAGAGGTCTTGGGAAGGTGGGATGTTGGTGGTGTAGCTGTTTGGTTTAGAGAATTCCTTGATGACTGAGAACAACTCCTTGCTGTTGTGTGCGTTAGAGTTGATTCTGTCTTGGATGGCTGTTTTTTTGGCAGTTTTTATGAGGTGGTGGTGGGTGGTAATTGCTTCCTTAAATGCAGCTTTTTCCAGCAGGGTCATGCTGGATCTCCAGGCTCTTTCCAATCGTCTGCAGTGGCGTTTGGAGTCCTGAAGGGCCGGGGTGAACCAGCTGGCCTTGTTGGTGGTTTGGCGGCTGGACGTTGTTTTGAGGGGGGCGAGGGCGTTGGAGCAGTCTGTAATCCAGAGGTGGAGGTTGCGGGCGGAGGAGTTGGCGTCTGTGGAAGTAGGAGGGAAGGATTTGTTTAGGGTGCGGTGTAGTTGATCTTGGGTGATGTTGTTCCAGTTTCTGCGTGGCGGGTGGTACTGTCGGAGGTGGGTGGTGGGTTTGTTGAAGGAGAAGTGTATGCAGTGGTGGTCAGTCCAGAGGAGTTTGGTGATGTTATTGACTGAGATGTGGTTGCCTGAGGAGAAGATCAGGTCGAGGGTGTGGCCGGCTGCATGGGTTGGGTAATTTACGAGTTGTTTCAGTCTGATGGTTCCAAGGTTTTCCAGGAGGTTGGAGGTTTTGAGATTGTTGGGGTTATCAAGATGAAAGTTGAGGTCACCGAGGAGGATGTAGTCCATTGAGGCAAGGGCATGGGGTGTGATGTGGTCGGTGATGGAGTCGCAGAAGGCGGGACGAGGTCCGGGAGGTCTGTAGATGAGGGTGCCGTGGAGGGTGGTGTTTGGGTTGACCTGGATCTTGAAGTGTAGGTGTTCTGGTGAGTGGTCATCGGAACTGGTTGCGACTTGTATGGTGTGTTTGTGGATGATGGTGATGCCTCCTCCAGGTCGGTTGCAGCGGTCTTTGTGGCAGATCTTGTAGCCATCGGGTATTGCAGTGGCAATGTCCGGCACTGATGTGGGGTTTAGCCAGGTCTCGGTGAGGAAGGCAACGTCTGGGGAGGTGGAGTCTAGCAGGTTCCAGATATCGAGGGAGCGCTTGTGGATGGAGCGGGTGTTGAGGAGGATGCAGTTGAGTTAATTGCAACTGTTTTTGGGTGGGTTAGTTGGTTGGGTTGTGGTCCGGAGGGAGAGGAAGGAGCAGTTGCGGCAGGTAAAAGGTCCGAAGGTGTTGGTCGGTGATGCGTGGTGGCAGGCGGACGATCTACCGGTGGTGAGCGCATGGAGGGTGCTGGCGTCATAGTGGGGGCAAATTCTGGAGCCAAGGTTTGCACAGGGAGCAGCATTAAATACAGCAGGAAGGTGGGAGGGCTGGTTAGCTGGATACTAGTCGGTGTGAAATAAAAACAGAGCAAGCAAGATACAGTAAAATACAACAAAAATACATAGAGAGGAGAGAGAGAGAACTTACTTTAATGGTGCTGGGAGCAGCATTAAATACAGCAGGAAGGTGGGCAGGCTGGTTAGCTGGATAGGGGTAGGTGTGAAATGAAAATAGAGCAAGCAAGATACAGTAAAATACAACAAAAATACATAGGGAGGAGGGAGAGAGAACTTACTTCAATGGTGCTGGGAGCAGCATTAAATACAGCAGGAAGGTGGGCGGGCTGGTTAGCTGGATAGGGGTAGGTGTGAAATGAAAACAGAGCAAGCAAGATACAGTAAAATACAACAAAAATACATAGGGAGGAGGTTCTGGTATTGCCTGGATAGAGTTGGGCACGTGCGCGCACATGCTACTTAGTCTATAAGGGATAAACCTCCTACTACGTCCTTCTGTTTTACCTTACCCCCCAAAATAAAGACACAACAACTGAATTGGGAAAAGACCGGTTACGGTCACGTTTATTAAAACGTAAACTTTATCGAAACTATTAGATCGTTTCCTAGGCAACTCTTTAACTTGAACTTTGTAAAAGTTCTATAACCCTTGGCGGCACATATCCCTATCCAACTATGCCCTACCAACAGCCGATCAAAGCCCCATACGGTACCTACAGCGTAGCACGGATTTCTGACGCTTCTTAGCATAGAATGGATGTAAATTTTATGAGCTCTTCAGCCATACTTCGAGGAGGGGAACCCCTAGGCCGGCACCTAGCGGGCGTTACCCCTCCCCATTTCCCCAAGGCTGTCGATCATTCGGACTGCTCGCTCCAGGGCTATGACCGACCGCCAGCTAGGGCACCACCACCAACCCAGAAGAGCGACCCCAACCAACT